>NC_041397.2:305849041-306209041 GCF_900747795.2 Erpetoichthys calabaricus | reverse complement strand
GAACTAGGGAAGAGGATGTACAGTAGAACTAGGGAAGAGAGATGTAGACATCTCTGTATTGCTATTAGTTTTTATCAGCCCAAGTGTCTAGCATTACCCAGGTATATTTGTAGAATATGGCACGGAAAGATAACAAAGGTTTATGTGTTTTTTTAAATTGTGACCCTATTGTTATTGCTAGGCGTTCCATCTGTCAACCACACTGCCTCTCTATGAATGTCTCTGAGTTTGAGAATTTGTTCTTTTTGGCTTCGATTGGATTCCAGAACTCCTTGCTGGGTTGTAACCAAGAATGTTGTCATGTCTCACTTGTCCTCGTAGTTCAAGGTGGACAGTTCATAGTGCTTATATTATGAAGAAAAGTCGACAAAATAGGAGTTTAACAACAACCCTTTGATTCTTCTTTGTGTTTTACTTCACTCCCACTCTTGATCAAGCCTCTCCCAACACACTCCTGCAAAAGCACACAATGCTCCATTAAGTGTTACAGTAGACAGAACTAGCAGTTGACTGGGTAAGTCATGATAAGCTCTGGTCATTTTGACTGCTAATTTGGCTTCAGACTGTTCAGATGTTTTACTTGCATTTGGCACTGGTGTGCAAACTGTAGCCCACAGGAAATGAACACTCTGGGACCCTTAGGGTCAAAACGTTGTGTTCCAAAGCAGTTCATGTTGTCTGTATGGGCCCAGAGAGAAAAATATTTGTTCTAGATCAGTGAAGGAATGTAGGATTGAATAGCAAACACACAGACAGACAGAGAGACAAATAGTGGCTGGGTGTGGGAATGACAGGTCTTCCAATCGACAAAAGAAAGTTTGGGGCACCAACAGGACCATCCATTTTATTTTCTGCTGACAAACATATAGTCAGAAAAAAAGAAATAACGCTCTAAGGCATGCAGGAAATAATAAACAAACAGAGTTAGCAACGGCAGCCTCTCTTGTCTCAGCAGGTTACGACATATCTCGACTGAACTTGTGAGGATGCCCTACAACGTACATGCGTGACAACATATATATACTGTACATATTTGTTCAATAAAATCTGAACTTAATTCGTTCTAATGTTTTTTTGGTCCCCAAATGGGCTCATAGGAGATGAGCATGTGCTAATTTGCATACTTGTCGACGATAAGTGCGTGGAATTAACAGCAATACTCTTCTCTCTCCCTCATGCTCTGCCACCCGATATAATAAATCTTTTTTAATAACAAAGTAGGGCATTCATGGTGGGGGATCTAAGGACATTTGTCCATTTACTGAAACTACTGCATTTCTTTCAAATTTTAAGGAATCATCTTTCCATTGTTCCCTTTTAAAAGAAGAGGGTGTAAATTTAAACTGCAAAGCTAACTCATGAATGGGATCATGAGTGACCTCAAGGGGTGGAGCTTCGGACCGTTCAGGTCCTTCAGCAGAGGGTATGTCTCTCGGAGCACCTGAAGGACCTTCATCTCCGTTTGTTTGACTAGCTGTAACTGGCCTAAGAGAGTTAATATACGGTGTGGAGGCAGTCAGATTAGAGTCATTCCCATCCATAACCAAGCCATCATTTATTAAAAGAGTAGTAATGTTTCTACCGCTGTTACAGTCACACCAGTCCCACCCTAGTATCACAGGATAAGGTGGATCAGGAAGTACAGCCACCACCGTGCTTTTCAATACCTTGTCCACCGAAATGACAGATGAGGCGGCTTTGTAATAACAAGTATCCCCGTGAATACATTTTAGACTGATCTTGCTATTTAACCATTGTCGCGGCAAAACATAACAGCGAGCAACAATTGGAAATGTTACTCGAACATCGCTGTAACTTTATAGCCATGTAGTATTACTACTCCCATATAAAGGAAAGATAAAGGGTTGATTAAAGCACAGTACCTCTCTCCCTTTCCGTGTGAACAGTCCATAGGCTCCAAGGTTGGGCATGCAGGGAGCATAAGTCCAAACCCCCCCCCCCCCCCCTTGAAACAGTGAGGACAGAAAGACAGTCTTTCTGTTTTCCGGACGGAGACTTCAGAAGGTGGATGGGTAGGCTCTGAATAAGGTACACGAACCTGTCTGGATTGTCGAGAGGACCATTCTGACCCTTCCGATTTGCAGGCCACCCAGTGACTGTCAACTACCTCAATGAGGTTGTCCATAGAGGTTACCTCTTGTTTGCGGACTTGCTGGGCGATTTGTTCAGGGAGAGCATGAATGAAGGTCTAACACGCTAGTAGCTCGGCCATACGCTGGGCACTGTATACATCTGGCCTTAGCCAGCGACCCACTTTGCCCCATACCTCAGCTTGGGGCATACAAAGGCTTGGGTACGTATAGATCTCTCAGGATCGAACCTCCACTTTCGGCATTCTCTCTCTGTGCTGCAGATACACCATAGCGCTTGTAAACCTCTGCTTTAAGTATATCCTAGTTATCAGCTTGCTCCTCAGTAAGGTCATAATAAGCCCTCTGCGCTTCTCCCTTCAGATAGGGTGCCAGAATGTCAGCCTATTCTGCCTGCGGCCAGCCATTGTGCTTTAGCGGTTCTTTCAAAAGTAAAAAAATATGATTGTACATCATCCCCCTCTGTCAAATGACTTAACTGAGGAGTGATAAACCGCGAAGTCTCCACTCTTACCACCGCAGTAGCCCAGGCTTCCGATTCAGCTAATCTGGTCCTCGTATCTCCCAGTTGAATTTTAATTCGATGTAATTCCGTCATCAGGGTGTTGAGAATGGTATTCAGGTCTTGTTCCTCTGACATCCTGGATCAATTGTATCCTGCTGACTACGCCAATTGTAATGAAATAACGTTGACAAGACGTCAAAAAAAAGAGTTGGGGAATTGCCCCGTATAATATTTGGCCAAAATTAATTAAATAAATCAAACATTCAACAGAGAATAGTGCTGACATGATCGTTTATATATACAAAATGGCCACAGGAAATGAGTTGGCAGGAAGTTAGAGAGTACTGGAAGTGACGTCATCTTCGAGGGGCGGAAGTGACATCATCACTGAGGGACCAGACGTGACAATGTAAATGTAGAGAGAGAGACATCAGCACTTGAATGCAACCCTTCATCAGACAATATATCTCTCACCTCCAGGCTTGTTGACTGCCTCCTAAGCGCACGTGTGTGACAATATATAATGTATTTGATAGTTATATACTGTATATACTATGGCTGAGGGCCGGAATGAGAGGACACACAAACTGAAGAATAGTCGGGATACTGGGTTGTCCCATTTTATACAAAAGTCAACTTAAAGTGGCCCCTTTATGGCTTCAAAATACAGCCAATGCCAATGCGGACAGATTAAACAAATAGCTGAAGATGGAAGCTGCTGTCACTGTACTTTGTATATAAGAGCCAGATCGAATGTTATTTAATTATTTACTTTTATTTATTTACTTCCAACCTACAGTGTAAAGTCACAAGTAGACTGCAGAGCTTCCCGTGTACATATACAAAGTACAGTGACGGCAAAAGTGCGACGTGCATTCTTTCTCCGATGTAGAACTGTCATCATCATTTGAGTTCACTTCTGTTATAGAGCGCCGAAGCGGTCGTAGCAAATGCGTGTCAATGTCGCACCCTAATGCGGGTTCTTTATCTGCAGTTATATTCTTGAATAGAAGCGCATTTGTTCTGTTATTTGATATTTGGACTTCAGGTTTCACACATTATACACTTCATGTCTACATTTTGTCAATTATTACTAAAACATGAAAAACATTTCTGTTTTAATGATGTGTTTGCATAGAGTGTTGTAGACATGGAACACACATGAAATGCATGTGTTCCAAATAACAATATAGTATTTATAAAAAGTGTCATTTTGCTTGACTTCTCACTCTATACAACTCTAAGCAACTGACACACAGGTAAACAGACTTGAGCTGAGAAAACTGTGCGGTGGTGTGGGGATGTGATAGTAGGCTTCTTGCTGCTTATCGACACATTTACAGGACAAAACAGGTGCAAAGCAATTTAAGGTGGGACGGATCTATGAGTTTTTTTGTAGGCTTTGGTAATTCTAGTGTTAATTTAAAACCAACTTCATATTGTCTTCTGATGGAACGCTCCACCATAGATAAGGGATGCTCTTACAATAAAGGTGTATAAGGGTGTGAAAAACAAAAAACACAAATCAGTGCAAACGTTGCTTTGGAATAGTTTGGGTATGACTGTGTGGTCTATTGTAGGCACAATAGAGAGAGAGAGAGGTTAGGAGCACACGCTGATAGAGTGCATTGGAACACCTACATAGAAAAAAAAGGCCGTGTGCTCTGTGGTTACTCTCTCAGGTGGGCGTTAGCATTTCATAATCTCTTGGACCAATACCATGAGTTTTCCACATCCGACTTATACAACTGACATTATAAAATACCAGAAATTATACAATAAAATCAACTCCCAACTTATCCTTGAGAGAACGTATCCGCAAGTACATACGGTAGTAGAAAAGCAGCATCCTTATATAGAATATCATAGTGTAATTCCCTAGAGATGAGTTCAATAATAAGGTTAGACTGCGGAGAGGACAGAAAAATAAAAAAACGAAAACTAAATCTGCAGGGCATTCCACCTAACAAAATATCCTTGAATCATTCCTCACTGTTTCTACGCTTCATTCCAGAGGATTTGATGCAGTGAGCTCGTGGACAGCTGGGGCACCCACCTTCATTCCTGTATCACAGATGGCTACACAGGGCCTCAGTCAGTTGAAGGTGGCAAAAAACACCACCACAGAAGAACCAGAAATGAAAGCAATGAAAAGTAGAGATTAATAAAGAGTGTAAAGAGTGAACATTTGTATACATACCTGCACTGAGGTCAGGAAATACAGCTAAAATAATACCGGCAGAATTGGTGAAGAAACAGAAATATGCAATCCTGAATCAAAAGTGATAATGAAGAGGCACAACCTTATTACAAGATATCCAAATCCTAGTGAAATAACTGAGGCATATTTGCAATAGAATGTATTTATGGACCTGCACAGATCCACTCGTCAGTCAGTGATAATGCCTGCATGTACTATGGTTAAGATTACGGGGGGAGGGTTATCTGACTTAAGTCGAATAAACCAAGTGACAAAAACCTGCAATCCAATTGGCTGTCCAGCAGAGCTACTGAATGGCGGAGCTGTGGTGGTCTGCAGCTGGACCCATCTCCATATGTGAGTACTCTAAGGAATCAATCAAAGAACTATAACTTTGGCATATTTTGCCAAGTGACAATGTCAGTGTGGTAGAAATTGACATCTTAATTAAAGAAATAAACCTATCCTCATCCAGTTCAAGTTTCAAAAAACATTTTTCAGTCAGTAATCAATAGTAGAAAAGCTTGTCCATTTGTGTAATTTATTACTCTTGCAGCACCAGGCTGAAAATGGAGCATCTGTCACAGCAGTCTGTTACATCATGGTTAGAATGATGAAAGAAACAGAGGGTAGAGGCTTATTTTATAAACTACAGAATTTGCATACAGTGTCATTCAATGCATACATTTACTCTGGTTGGTTTGTTGCTTTACACCCAAATTACTTATATAAAATAAAAGTCTATTTTATTATATCTTTAGTTTCAGCTATTATCATTGCAATTTCTCTGTATATAACAACTGCTCAATCTTGTCATTTACAGGATGTCTGATCTCTTATTCATTCTTCAGTACAATTTTAGATTATATTTTTGTCTCTGTTGTTCACTTATCCTTTATTTGGTTACCTGATATGCCTGAACAGGATTCTGACGTTTATTTACCCTTTTATGCTATTTCTTTAAGATGAATGCTATGTTACCCTAAAATTATTCTGTCACATCAGACACATCCTATTAAATGAAATGAACCTGACGCTATCCAAGGCAGTCACAATCTGCCAGATTACTGAGATCATGGAGCATAGCAAAGTTCTCTCCATTCCAAGATATGCAGTAAATGCTACGGTGGATGCAGTGCAGATACTAAATAGTAGTAAAATTAATATAAAGTGAAACGAGACCTGAAGCAACATACACATTGAAGAACATAGTGAATTGCAGAAATTGTGCTGCTGCGTTTGGACAGCAGTGCCCCAATTACAATAAATTAAACCTTTTTTTTTGTAGTGTAAATTTGTAAAGTATGGATGTCCACAGAAACAAGTAAACACAGTAACCTTTGAATCAGACACTGGCAGTGACGTTGAAGAAACATTCAGCATTAATGGCCTCCATGTGTTTGACGATGATGAGCCCCCAGGAATCTATTGCTATAAAACTGAAAATTAAAGAACTGACACTGAACCGTGCTGCAGTGTCATTGATCTTGACAGAATCTTCATAGAATTTCAAGATTCTCAAATTTGTATGAATTCCTTAAAAGAATATCCCACCCAAAAATAATATCTTTTTGTAGTGGTGGCTGAGAAAAAAAAATTAATCTCATGTTTTCAAGCAGAATAAAGAGAAAATAGTTTATGTTATATGAGAAATCAAGAGTGACCAATACAATAGAATAGCAAATGATGTGAAAAACGGCCTAGGTAAAAAGAAAAAAAAATCTCACGTCACTCAGTTGTCCAGTCACTTGCAAAAAATGTGCAAAAGGAAGGCTCTTTTGCTAAAATTTTATAAAGTATTGTCTGTGGACCAGCTTGTCGACTCAACTCGGGTATGTGATAGCACTCTGGGATGAGAGGGGGCAATTTTGCTAGCAGTCTTGCTTGTTCCCTCTGGATCTCTGAGAAGACCACTAATCAGATCACTAGGACAGTTTTTTTTCACTTAAGAAACATAGCAAAAGTTAGACCTCTTATATCATTGAAAGATGCTGAGAAATTAGTTCACGCTTTTGTTTTCAGTCAACTAGATTACTGTAACACAATCCTCTCAGGTATACCCAAAAAAGACATCAATCGACTGCAACGAGTGCAGAATGCAGCTGCTAGAATCTTAACTAGGAAAAGAAAATCCGAGCACATTTCTCCAGTTTTAATGTCACTACACTGGTTACCTGTGTCATTTAGAATTGACTTTAAAATTCTGCTTATGGTTTATAAAGCCTTAAATAATCTCGCTCCATCTTATATATCGGAATGTCTGACACCTTATATTCCAAATCGTAACCTTAGATCTTCAAATGAGTGTCTCCTTAGAATTCTAAGAGCAAAACTTAAAAGAAGTGGTGAGGCGGGTGGCCTTCTGCTGTTATGCACCTAAAATCTGGAATAGCCTGCCAATAGGAATTTGCCAGGCTGATATGGTGGAGCACTTTAAAAAAGTGCTATAAACACATTATTTTAACATGGCTTTCTCATAATTTCATTTTAATTTAATCCTGGTGCTCTGCATATTCAATTAATTATCATTACTATTCATGGTGGCTCCAAAATCTGTACTAACCCCTACTTTCTTTTCTGTTCTTTTTCCACCTAATCAAAACACCATGGTGTCCCCACATTGATGGATTAAAGGCCAGAAGTCCATGTGACCGTCATCATCAAGTCCTTCCATGAAAACCCTGAATACAATGAGGACTGATCATTTATGTTAGGTAGAATGCCCAGAGGGGGCAGGGCGGTCTCATGGCCTGGAACCCCTGCAAATTTTTTTTTTCTGTCCTTCCTGGCCATTGGATCTTACTTTTATTCTATGTTAATTAGTGTTCTCTTATTTTAATTCTTACCTTTTTTCTCTTTCTTCATCATGTAAAGCACTTTGAGCTACATTATTTGTATGAAAATGTGCTATAGAAATAAATGTTGTTGTTGTTGAGGGTGAATGATTCTGACCTCCTTCCTCCGAGATGCCCTGCCCCTTCCAGTCCGAATGGTATAAAGACAGCCATTCCTGGAACCTGGTGTCTCTGTCTAGACCTGAACTTACTGCAGGATGAATCTCCGTAGACAGACTGTAGCGAAGAGCCAACAGTGGCGATCACTGTTTTCTTTATTGTGTGTTTATGTCATTGAGTGCCTGTTTATTTTGATAAGAAAATCCTTATCTTTTTTCTGAGTTATTATAAAATAAAGTGGTTGGTTTGGCAACCCAGCATTTCTGTCCCTTGTACCGTGACAATAGTTACTTCTGGAATTAGGAGATAAGTACAGTAGCATATAAAAAATTTAGTTTTTAACATGTGCCTGCAACTGGAGGAAATGTTCTGATTAAAAGTTCATTCAAACATTCTCCTTGGCTCATGAACAGTCAGGAAAGAGACAGCGGGCTCAGCAACAGAAAACCCTTAGGCTACAATATTTCTTGTTTTCCACACCAAAAAAAAATCTCATTTACAGTAAGTGACTTTCGCGTTTTGTTGTTAATAAATTGCACTCAAAAGGAATTTTAGGGACAGTTTTACAAAACTCCACTGTTTCAGCCATCACTATACTGCCACCTAGTTTGCCGTCTGGAATTATAACAAATCAGGTGTAGTGTAGGGCGGCACAGTGGTTGCACTGCTGCCCGCAGTAAGGAGACCTGGGTTCGTGTCTCGGGTCCTCCCTGTGTGGAGTCTGCATGTTCTCCCTGTGTCTGCGTGGGTTTCCTCCCACAGTCCAAAGACACGTAGGTTAGGTGCATAGGGACAATCCTAAATTGTCCCTAGTGTGTGCTTGGTGTGTGGGTGTGTGTGTGTGTGTGTGTGTGTGTGTGTGTGTGTCCTGTGGTGGGGTGGCGCCCTGCCTGGTGTTTGTTTCTGCCTTGCGCCCTGTGCTGGCTGGGATTGACTCCAGCAGACCCCCGTGACCCTGTGTTAGGATATAGTGGGTTGGAAAATGGATGGATGGATGGATGGAGGTGTAGTGTATAGTTTGTGAGCTGGGGGGCTGATCGCACCCCTACAGGTTAAAAAACGCTGAAAGACATACCTTCACATTGCTCCCTTGCTTTCTGGGCTTACTTGCGGCTGATCTTTCATGTGATCTGTGCGGTACTTTGCAGACTTTGCAGCACCTGTCACATTTTGATTGTCTATTTTTCTCTCTTTCTCTCTCAGACCTTCCCTGCTGCTGACGCACACTCCTTTGAAGAGGAAGATATGTTTGCATTCTGTTAAATTGTGAGATGGAACTGTCATCTCCGTCTTGTCAAGGAGCACGTTTGAACTTTTGAAATAAAGAGGCATATGTTTGTTTGCAGTGTTTGAATAAAATTCCTGTCTCTACAACCTCCTGTGTTTCTGTGCAAATCTGTGATCCAAGCGTGACAAGTTGTATGCTGCTTTTTTCATATTTATCCATTTGTCTCTCCACTCTGACCCTGTGTTCAAGTAAGATTACTAAACTGAATGAAATTTTAGATTAGATAGATAGATAGATAGATAGATAGATAGATAGATAGATAGATAGATAGATAGATAGATAGATAGATAGATAGATAGATAGATATGAAAGGCACTATATGATAGATAGATAGATAGATAGATAGATAGATAGATAGATAGATAGATAGATAGATAGATAGATAGATAGATACTTTATTGATTCAGAGAGAAATTTAAGAACAACACTTCTGGATATCTTGCAAAATAATTCATAAGTATGTCAGTTAAACGAATAATGCTAACAATATGAACACTGGGGTCAACTTAGCACTGTGTTATGGACTTTATTCTTTGCCATCTTTTAATGTGTGTGATGACTTATGTGCTCTGGTTAGATTTAAAATTAAGTAACACGTATTTAAGATAATCAACATATATGGATTTCAAATAATTGCTACAGTTTATATACCTCATTCAAAAAATTTTTTTGAAAAAAAATTCAGTCAAGCTTGTTAGAATAAACCTTCAAGTCAAACCATGAAAAAGTCACTGGAGGAAATAATTTTAAATAGAATGGTGACTCGTGTCTCCTGTGTGTGTGTCTGCCAATAAAAGAACTGAGCAGAACACACAGAGCGAGAGAAGTATGCACGTCCAAATATCTTAAAAATATACTTAATGTGTTTCCATTAAATTATTCTGTTCAACAAGCATAGCCAAGTCAAGGAGGTACAAACAAAATATAATTAGAATCGGCATTCAGTGAAACAATTCAAATTAAGATGATGAAGAAACTGCAATGCCTTTAGGAAGACTTTACAAAAATATCTGGAACTGCAGGTAATATCTTAAATATATTTAATATGGACAGTTAATATAGTAGGAAATTTCAGTACTTTTTCTAAATTTGCTTTACATATATACAGGTATATATATTTTTTTAATATATTTTTTTTAAATATAGCTCTCTCTCCCTTTGTATATACAGTATATATATATATATATATATATATATATATATATATATATATATATATAAATGAAATAACTGAAAACAGCTACAACTTTCAGAATTACAACCCTAGCAGCTTGTAGTAAAAAAAGAATTAAGTCCTAAATTAATAATGTAAACATTATTTTCATCAGCAATGCACTGCCACAGCTGGAAAATAAGCCCACCGTTGTGTTCTCGAATTCTTGTAAATAAATGTGGCAAGCACATCACGTGTGTTTGAGAGACACGGCTCTCTTCACTTTACCTGCTACAGTCTAGTTTAACTAAGAACAACAAGAGTAAGACCTTATGTCGTCTCAGCTTTATGTGGCATGTTGGAGTAACATACAGACAGAAAAGGATGACAAAATTAAAGTCGACATGAAGAGCATTTGCCTTCTTGTTTCGTAATAGGAGGGAGATGTCTTCCTTGTGTGGTCTCACTCATCATTTGTAGATATCTTATCACATGTACATCTCACTTTCCTATTTTCCTATGACATTGCTCCAAAATTCAATCTAATTACACTGCTTCGGGTACCTGATCTGAACAAACATCCCTAGAAGAAGTGGCTGTTTTTGAATTACTACGAGGTGGTATGTCTGCTTCTGCTGTAACTAAGAACGCAAAGGTTTGTGACACATTATTCTTGATAGATGTATTGTTATTAAAGCTACTGTTGTAAATTTCTATTTGAAGCAATCGAGGTTTTGAAATATATAAATACTGCCAACTTTTGTGTATGGCAATACAAGGGGCTGTCTACGGGAATTTCACTATATTTAATACTTACAACAGCATCTCTTAAGAGAGAGTTCTATAGAATATCAAGTGTCTCAACTTGCATATAATCAATGTATTTTAACCAGGTAAATTGTGCAATATCATTTATGCTATTTGACTAAAGAAATAAAATATTTTATTAAAAACAATAAAAAAAATGTATAATCAAATTTCAATTGGTTTTTCAGGGTCTCTCACCATTGACTATATCTCATACAAATACACAGCATAATGAAAATTATTTTTTTGCTATACTATATTTGTTGATGGTTTTTGACTAATAAAACAAGTATCATTTGCTTTTTTTTTCAACAAAAATTAACAAAAAAATCTGCAAATTGAATGTTTGGCAAGTATTATCTCTAAAAATTGCCGGTGTCCTTTCAGACATTGCAAATGAGCACAAGGAGCCCGCTAGTGCAGTTAGTATTGAGACTCTGTGATAAACTAGAAGCACCACAAAATCAGAATTAGCAGGTGGTTAGTTGGGTCAAACGAAGCTGTAGTCATCATTTGTGGGGAGCAGAAGGTTGGGACGGTTTAACATCCACAGTGTCCTGAGTCAAGATGTTCAGATGTCTTCAGGTATGACCTGAATACTGGCAGACCAGGAGCAGTTCAGATGATCTTTTTACAGCTTTTGATGAGAAAAGAGAAACAACAAACATTTAAGTGTTTCTGGAAGTTAAATAGACAGCAGTATTTTTTATTATCTTTAGGGATATTGTACCTGTTCATCTAATCGTATTACATTAACTCTAAATAGTTTAGTCATGTCACTGAATATATTTAGCTAGTTTAACAATGGGACATTTTCTGTTGCAGTCTTAGATATACAGTGGTCTTTATTTTTGGTACAAATTTCTCGTACATTCTTAAAGCCACAGATTGATTACATAGGAATGGTTGTTGCTGGGAAAATCAACAGCATTGATTTTAATATTTTAACAAAAGTGACTTTAGAGAGGTCGTTCTGAGAATGAGGTAAGAGCCTCATCAAGGAGTTCTTAACACCTTTAGTTAATAGCACTTCCTTTAGTCTTTGTCTGTTTAGAACTATTAAAGTTCAGCTTTTCTGGTTGAAAAATGCTGAACCTTTGGATAATGGAATGGTAATAGATTCTCCAGTGTTTAGATCGATAAGTTTTCAATCATTCAGATTTTTGTGACTGCAAGCGGTGAACACTGTTGGTGTGTATGATAACTTAATTTTGAATTCACTGTCTCCTATTATTTACACAGCACTACAAGTCACAAAGTTTATATAATAGATGTAAAGAATTTTGTTTTTTATTATTTTTTAGGGTCTACAAAGATGACTAACACTACCATCATCGTCTCAGAATTTATATTGCAGTGTGCCATTGAAGCAAACCAGAAGACCATTGCGATTTGTGTTCTCGCATTCATCTACTTCATATCCATGTTTGGAAATCTACTGGTGATTCTGATAATAATCCTGAATGCTCAACTCCATGCTCCAATGTACATTTACATCAGCACCTTGGCCGTGATTGACTTAGCAAACAGCTCAATTGTGATCCCAAAGATGCTGTCTGTCCTGCTCGGCTCTTCAGTGATGCCTTATGCAGCCTGCGTGTTGCAGATGTTTCTTATGACTTATGTTGAGGAGATGGAATCCCTTCTCTTAGGTTTTATGGCCTTTGATCGCTACATAGCCATTATTTACCCTTTGCAATATGCTTCAGCCATTACTAACAAAAAAGTTGCCATTGGTATCTTAGTATCAAACATTATTGGCATAATTTTCAACTCACCTTTGATCTTATTTGTTGGTGAGCTTTCATTTTGTTGCACCAATATCCTTCCTTTCTGTCTGTGTATTTATAGTACAATGGTCCGCGTATCATGTAGTGAAGATCCTAAGTATTTTTTATCCTTGTCTGCTAGTGTGACTCTCACTGGTGCCTTCCCACTCCTGTTAATTCTCCTGTCATACAGTCGGATTGCAATGGAAGCCATGAGGATTGCTTCAGCTGGTGGGAAAAGTAAGATTTTCAGCACATGTGTGACCCACCTGCTAGTGATTGGCCTCTTTTATATTCCACTTTCATTGTCTTTTATATTACCAGGAGCAGGAGTAAGGATACCAGCGGAAACTTATAATATTATGTTTATTCTTGGAAATGCAGTACCTCCAATGATGAACCCTATTATTTACAGCTTTAGAAATAAAGAAATAAATAAAAGCATTCATGGACTCTTTACAAGGAAAAGGAAATAAGATGATATACTAACTGTTCAATTCGGCTTCACTAGAAAGAGTGATAAAATGTACGTAACATGCATTAAATAACTGAGAAGTAGATCTGACCCTAATGACCTTCTCATCGCCACAGAGAGACATATTTTTTTAGTATTAGTTTGCATGTAGTGCTTATGAGCTTAACAAGCTCTTGTGAAATTTTAATGTGAAATTAAGTATAAAATTTAGAGAAGTAGATGTAATTTTGCAGCAACAGTAATAATATCACACAATGTTTAACATTGCAGTAATAATAGTGAAATGTTGTAGAACAGGCACGACAGTTATAATGTACAACTCGATCGCTGAGAGACAAATGAGGGTCAAGTTGTTCACATACAGCCTCCTCCTCCCTGTGCAGCACATCTGATGGATCTCAATGATGTGCCTACCCACTTACACTCCCACCGTCTCAGAAGACTTTCATTAGTCCAGCTCAGACATGGATCTCATCACAGATGCTTTTTTGCTTTCTTATTATTTGCCCAAGACAAAAATTGAACATGACCTTTTATATTTGACATAAAAAGAGCATTCAGAAAAGAAGGAACAGATATCTGATATAATAAACCTTTAAAGACTTACTGAGTGACACACTTAAATATTTAAACATTCTCAATAATTATTGTTGTCAGCATAAACATTTGAAATTAGTGTCATTTCTAATTTTTTGAAGTAAAAATCACATTGATACCATGTTGTGTTCAGAAGATATTGAGGTAAAAAGGAGCAAAAGTTCAGCGAGAATGACAACAGTTAGTGTGGTTGCTTTAGCTTCTTTTTTCTTTTTTCTAATTATTTACACATAGAAAATCAAAACTTTAGCTAGCCTGAATTCAAAGTAGACTATACCAGAAATGATTGCAAAGTTTTATAGAAGTAAGTCCAATGGATTTCATGTGATGCTCAAACAGACAAAGAGGAATGAAATTATATATATACTGTATATATATGGTTGTAAACCAGCCCGGACACAAACACGCAGACACAGGATGTCCCGAATTCACACATGTATTATTTAAAGTCCAGCACACATCACAGTGTCCATGTACCAAACACCTTTCTGAGTCCATTTCTCTCCCTTCTGGACTTCTCCGGACACCTTTCCTCCAGTCCTCCCGAGCGATGCCCTCTTCCTCCCGACTCTGGCTCTCCTGCTCGAGGTATGCAACCTCTTTTATGATCACCCGGATGTGCTCCAGGTGCTCTCTGACGAACTTCCGGCGGCAGTGCCGCATGAACACCCAGAAGCACTCCGGGTGTCCCTGGAATTCCTTCCGCCAGCACTTCTGAGTGTGGTGGAAGTGGTGGCATCCAGTGCTCCACAATCCTCCGGGCGCCCCCCCAGTGGTGACCACGGGCCCCAATAGGGTTGAGCTTCCATGCTTGGTCCCCGTGGCCCCCATACAATCCCTCTCCCGGTCCTTCCTGGCGTCCTGGCAGGGCATAAGCCCCTAGTTATCTGCCACTATATATATATATATATATATATATATATATATATATATATATATATATATATATATATATATGTATATATCACACCTATATCCAACATACGCTTGATCTCCAGCTCTACTTCAGTTCTGTTTGCCTTGGCAAGCCGATAAGGATGTTCCTAAATGACTACACCTAGGTTGGTGATTATGTCATGCTCAACCAAAGAGGTCCATCCTGGTTGTTACCTCTGGGACAGACAGGATCACTGTCTCCAGTTTCTGTCATTGTTGGGGCATCATATTAGGACCAAGATTAAGGAGATGCTTTTGAGCAAAGAGGCAATGAGGCTGTCCGGAGGAGGGATCTATATCCCTTTCCTTCCATGGTTTCAGCAGGTTGACATGATATATTCATTCGCTTGATCAACGGTTTGGTTGTTTAACCAAATAGTTGACAAGTCCTCTTCTATCCTTAATCTTGTATGGGCCTTGTCAATGTGCCAACATTTTGGAATGAGACGTAGGAACTAAAGCCATGACCCGATCCCCAGGAAGACATTCCTGCAGGGTGGTTTTTCTGTTATAATGCTGGGCCTGTACCAATTGAGCTTTGTCCATATGTGATTTTAAAACAGGTCGAAATAGGCATAACTGCGTGATATATTCCAAGATACTGACGGAGTGAAGGGTCCTCTCAACCTTCTTTTAAGATGTCCAATATGCCCTGGGGTTGTTGTCCCATATAATAGCTCAAAAGGGGAAAATCCAGTAGAAGCTTGGGTACTTCCCAATAGGCAAATAGAACCAGGGGAAGTAATTGATCCAAATTTCAAAACCCAGAATTAAATGTTAAACATTGTGTGATAAGCACAGTTATCCTGATCCTGCAGAGGACAACCAATTGCTTTGCTCTTGGTTTAATGTTTAACAGAAGCAGCAGAGCAGAGCAGCTACAGAGCTGTCCTTGTGCCGCTGCCATTAGATATGGTGAATCGCTAGTAGCCCCGGTCACAATACTATATGTATTTTCCCCATATTCGTTATAATGAAATTTCCATTATAACAAAATATTTTTATGGACCCATGAGTTTTGTTATAATGGCACCTGTATATATAAATAACAATAAGATAAATTAACAAAATGCCATTTCTTCCCGGCAATTTGAATAAAGCATGTACACTGTAGACATGTTGCTGCTATGTAGTGGATATTTAGTGCTATTAATTTAGTATTATTTTAACTGATGTTGTTTCAGTTATTTTTTTCTAGACATTTATGCATAGGAAATGTAAAATTTTATTAGCCTATATTGTAAGTTAGACTATATGGAAAATAATACGTGTTAAGTTTATGTAATTCATAATTTGTAACGGTCATGCTAGCATCTCCCTGAGAACTTTTCATAGAGTTCTGTGCCTGCACTTAGTTAAGAGCACTCTTCCTTGTCCTTTCTATGTCTGTGTTTAGAGAAACACTGAGGGATTCCATTTCTGGGGGGGGGAAGGCTGGAGTGGATGTAGTTCTTCTAAAAGTGAAACAATGAGAATGAGGAAAAATCTTGTGTTTGGCTTAAGATTTGAAGAAGGTAATATGTTTGGTACGAGTTTCACTATAGGTTCAGCTACATCTCTTTCTAATGGCAGATGGTCAAAAGATGCCCCCTGCTGTGCACAACTCGGATTTATATGCCGTGGTGATTTACCTGGTCATTCATTAACACCAGCCCAGTATAATTCAGTTAGTGATGCTGCCTGTGACCTTCCACCCCTGCAGCTTCAATCAAGGTGGAAGTCTTTGTATTTGTCTGGTATATTTACTTGCACGTGTGTGCGTGGCCCCTGGCGCGCACCCACACCTCCAATTTCAGACAGCTTCCTTAAGTTACTTTCATTTTTACACCGTGTCCGGGACAGTTTTTTATTAGGCTAACAATTTTAGATTTCTTATGCATAAATGTCTAGAGAATTATTTATTTTTTTCACTTATTTTCTTTCATTTTTGTGTTTGTGGCATTTTTTTTCACTTTTGTTTTTTCTGTCCTGTGGATTTTTTCCTGCGAGAAGGAGGAGGAAGAAGAAGAGTTGTCTGATCGTTTATTTCTTTTATTTTTTTCATCACCGTTGATTTGAGCCATTGTAAATACTGTACCTATTCACCATTACTTGTTTTTGTATATATTAATTCTGTGTCATTGCAAAGGACTGCATTTAATTTGAAGTGCATGACAATACATTTTTTTGTCTTGTTGGCATTATAATAAAGAATTGTTTTCTTCATGAAAATTTTGTTTGATTTGGGGCTTCCACTTTCCACCACTGATTCATTCAGATGTGTTATAGATACCCATAGTTTGAGCGTGTGCAGAGGTGCCAGTGCATGGCCGTCACAGCACAGAGTGCTTATGTTCACTCACAGTTACACACAATGAACACTGGGAGAGGTACACACGTAAAGAGACGTACACGTAACAGAACAGGGGCAACAGATTAGGGAAATACAATAGGAATGCATACAACATAACAAATATTATCAGGATTTGGTGAAGTGCTAAATTAATCAAATTAGTATTTTAGACACTAGTTACACATGTACTGTCTAAAGAACATGTCACATTACCTTTCCACCAATTTTCTGTCATAGATAGATAGATAGATAGATAGATAGATAGATAGATAGATAGATAGATAGATAGATAGATAGATAGATAGATAGATAGATAGATGCTTTATTAATCCCAATGGGAAATTCACATTCTCCAGCAGCAGCATACTGATACAATAAATAATATTAAATTAAAGAATGATAATAATGCAGGTGAAAAACAGACAATAACTTTGTATAGTGTTAAATGTTAACGTTTACCCCCCATGTGGAATTGAAGAGTCGCATAGTTTGGGGGAGGAACGATCTCCTCAGTCTGTCAGTGGAGCAGGACAGTGACAGCAGTCTGTCGCTGAAGCTGCTCTTCTGTCCGGAGATGACATTATTTAGTGGATGCAGTGGATTCTCCATAATTGATAGGAGCCTGCTGAGCGCCCGTCGCTCTGCCACAGATGTTAAACTGTCCAGCTCCATGCCAACAATAGAGCCTGCCTTCCTCATCAGTTTGTCCAGGCGTGAGGCGTCTTTCCTCTTAATGCTGCCTCCCCAGCACACCACCGCATAGAAGAGGGTGCTCGCCACAACTGTCTGATAGAACATCTGTCATAGCCTTTATTCACACGTTTTTAACAAGTCGGAGGCAGTTGGCAGCATGCTCTCATAAAGACAGAAGTCTGAAACACCCAACGACTCACTCCAACTAGTCTGCAACTCACTCCAATAATAATTTTGTGTTAAGTTGTCAGGCAGCTCTTTGTGCCTGAGAGCTGACAACAAGAACAACAATTTATTTCTTGTATAGCCCAAAATCGCACAAAGAATGCCTCAATTGTATTGACTCCCTAAGAAGACAAGAAAAAGAATTAATGGACCAATGAATGCTCATTCAAAATTACAATGCATGTAATGCAGCAAAAAGAATAAGTAATGGGAATGTCTTGGACTTCACAAATAGAAGAGAAGCTTTTCTGTATGATGTCTCCTACTTTACATACCATAACTCGTAGAGTATCAGATCCATTAGGCAGCACGCTATTGGCTGTCAGAAAAAAGGGCAAGCACACAGTCATGATTTTCAGTTGTGTAAATTGGCATGGCCAATTGTCAAGATCAGCAAAAGCAGTCAGCTAGTCTCACATACTCAACGACTGGGGATCATGTAATGTGACAATGACTTAAATTAATTATTTTTGTGTTGTTCTGTTGGGTTTAAAGCTCTTCACTTATTATAATCCATTTTGTAACCTTCTCCTATAACACTTGCTTCAAAACAATCCCAAGACTGATATTTATTCAATTATATTGACCCCTTTAGTTAGTCGCTTTGGATAAAAGTGTCTTTTAAGAGAATAAATGTAAATGTAAGTGAATACTATCGACAGCGGTACATAAAGGTTTCCATGTGTAAACAATGACGTTAGATTCAAATAAATATCAAAAAGCAGTTAAACATGTTCACACAGGCCAGGACTGTCATTTCACAGAACAATTCATAGGTCTCTAACTTTTTTGGTTGCCCACATCCCACATGGCACACTACCAGCAAAGAGATATGCCTTATTTTAGTAAAATACTGTTTTTTTCTTTTATAATTTACATTGCCCCAACTCAATAATCTGGGCCTCTCATGACAAAGTGTGTGAATGGACACAATCTATTAGACATAACATTTTCAATTGCCAAGCCAGCAAATATTTTGTGAAGTCTAAATTTTCTGATTAATAAAAATTTGGTAACAAAAAAGTTTTATTTCTGTGACAATTTAATTCTGTTGTAGATGTTATCACTGCTAAACTAATTCAGTTTAATAACACTCAAACACAGTGACATGCAAAACTTCAATCCCCTTGAAAGTCGTCATAATTTTCTGCAAGACAAAATATTTGTACACGTATTTATTTAACCATTCAGTATTTTTAATTTGAACTCTTATGCTGTAACAATACATTTTCAAAATCAAAATAAACCATTTTCTGTAGATATTTAACTGAAGAAGAAAAATTCTAAATTTTGAAGTGACTCGTGCAAGTCTGTCCTCTGATTACAGAATGCGGTATGTAATTTACCCTTGTGTGTGTATTTTCAGGTCCTTACAGAAAGGTAAAAATGAGCTTGACAATGGCAATACACAATGTATAATATACTGCAATCGATGCACAATGAAATTTTATAGAAATGTCAGAAAATCAAATAGAAAGACTGCTCACACTACTAAACAGCTGACTGAAATTTCTGACTTGATCGTATAGTATATGCCTGTCATAACAAATGTTCCCAAACAGTCCCCCAGACTGATAATAATTTAAGATGTGGAACTGATTCATCCACGTTTATGTGTCAGCTTTTATCCCGCCACATCTGAGAATTCCCTGTAATTTCCAGTTCCATTGTTTCAAAAAAAACTACTGACATCCACAATTATTCCCAGTCAAGTACACGTCTTTATCTGAAAACAGCATCAGATCGGGGGTTTGGGGGTGCAGCGAGGTGTTGTGAGAGCATGCACGTGAGTGAGAGAATAAAACAAAACAAAAAAAAAGACGCTCACTTTGAAATGTACTATAAATTTACAGCGGCTGTTACAGACGCAAATCAAATGTATGTTTTTATTGTATAGTATTAACAATAAGAGCAGCTTATTACTCAAAATGGTAAACTTGAGAAGCTGCCAGCATTCATCCCAGAAGCTCTTGATTGGGAATCAGCAGTTCTTAGCATTGCACCATGCAAGCTGTCATATCAGCCGCCTACCGTAACCTGCTTTTTTTTTACTGTGGTTATATTCTTGAATAAAAGTGCACTTATTATGTTATACTTGTACCTTTTGTGAAAGTGTTTATTTGATATTTGGCTTCACACCTTATACACGGGTCATAAATGTAGGAAGGAGGCCCTTGGGTGTGTGTGGGAACTGTTAACATTTGAATCTGATGATTGTATATAGTGGGGAACTGACCTGTCTGTACTATTCTGTCTTCTGCATCTCCTGGAGTTGAAAAGAGATACCAATATGCAGCAACATGTGGACACTGGCCAAGATCGGAACAAAAAAAAAAAAACAAACGCAGCCATGTCATGACTACAACTGCATGAAGGTATGCAAATGAATATAATGTTGCATTAGTGCAACAACGTTTTCCGAAACACACAACACTCACACCCATGTCCACAGTTTTCCCAGTCTCGTTCGCGCAAAAGATCTGACACGGTTTTCAAATAAAGAGGGGGTATAACAAAACAAGTTTGTACTTACCACGTCTTTATCTGAAAACGGCATCACATGCGGTTGTTGTGGAAGCTTGAACGTGAGTGAGAGAATAAAACTGAAAAAAAAAAAATTCAACAAGTATTATAAATTTACAGACGCAAATCAAATGTATGTTTTTATTGTATGATATAAACAATAAGAGCAGCTCACTACTCAAAATGGTAAATTTGGGAAGCAGTTGATATCGAAACTGCGACCTCTTGATTGGAAGGCGGCAGTTCTTAGCATTGCACCACACAAGCTGTCGTATCAGCCGCCTACCGTAACCTGCTTTCTTTTTTCTTTGGTTAAATTCTTGAATAAAAGTGCACTTGTTTTGTTATACTTGTACCTTTTGTGAAAGTGTTTATTTCATATTTGTATTTCAGGTTTCACACATTATACATTTCATGTCTACATTTTGTCAGTTATTAGTAATACATGAAAACGTTTTTGTGTTAACAACGTTTTTACAGAGATTGTTGATGACACTGAACACACGTGAAATGTATGTATTCTAAATGACGATGTACTTTTTTACCCAATAAATCTCCAGCACTGTGGTATAGTGAGTCCACAGCTCCCATCAAAGGCCCGTTTTTAAAATAAATAATCACCGCGCTCACGGCTTGTGAGGGGACGTGGTGGTTGTGTGGCTGAAGCAGTTCTTAGTGCGATTTGCGATGTGGGCATTTCTCACCTAAGTGCACAGGTGAGAGACCGCCGCATCCGTGATTGTTCCTGGGGCTGCTAATTTGCTACAGCTGCTATGCCCTCTTGATAAAATAGAAGTGTGAGTTGGCTAGGGAAAGAAAAGAAACCTGGGTGTTGGGCCGACACCCGGGAGTAGTAGTAGTGGTCGTTCCCTATGAGTGATCATGTAGCGGGAGTAACCAGTGGTGAAGAGCGGATGACTCTCCGCGTAAGGCCTCTGAAGGCAGCGGGACTCGGGACTTTGGTCGTGGTGTCCCCAGTGTGAGAGCCCTGATCGTTGGAGAATCCCAAATCGCTGTTCAGTGGTGCCTACTGGAGCCAGGGATCGGTGAGGCAATCCAAACGGCAGAGTGAAGAGAAGGCCAGCTGCAGGAAGGGTGACTCCCCTATTGAGCAGTCCAGACGGGAGAAGTAGGGGAGTCACCAGGTAATAAGGCACTGGGCTTTGAAATGTTTTAAAGGACTGCTTCCTGCATTGTGTTTTAACCTCGGTTTTTAAAAGATTATTTCTAATGGATTTTAACTTCCACGTTTCACAATTGTTTTTATGGATTATTTATTTATTGAAGATTTGAAGCACTGCACTTATTTATTTGAAAACTGTTTTTGTTCTGTTGTTTTAAATAAAAGCACTTGGCACTTTTATACACCATCCCCTTGCTATGTTGTTGCCTCACTGCTTAGCTCATTGGTAACATTACCGGCGGTGTCGGGTTAAGGGCTCCCGAACAGAAGAAGGGAGAATGCGTGAACCCGTTTCGTCACAAGCACTTCACTTGAAGATAAACACTGACCACTGAGAAACTTCTTTGAAAATGGAACTGCAGCAGTGGGTGGGGGGATGGGATAGCAGGCTGCTTGCTCCTTATCGACACATTTACAGGACAAAAGACGCTGAGGGAGAGGTGCGAACAGATTTAAGGTGGGCCGGATCTATGAGTTTTTTCTTAGGCTCTGGTAGTTCTAGTGTTAAGAGGACCCCATGAACACACCCAGGTTTTACCTGGCACGCAGCCACTCCCATACAGAAACACTGATAAATAACTCAAGGTAAATAACATTCGATCTGGCTCTTACATACAAAGGACAGTGTATGTAAGGATGGTGCATGTGCCCAAAACATTAACATTTATAAGTTACTTACATAAGAGCCATATAGAATGTTAGTTACCTATTTACCTTTATTTATTTACTTACTTCCTACAGCATAAAGTCACAAGTAGAGTGCAGAGCTTCCCATGTACATATACAAAATACAGCAATGGCAAAAGTGTATTCTTGCTCCGATGTAGAACCGTCGTCATGATCTGAGTTGACCTCTGTTATAGCGTGTCTATGTGAAAACAGCAGTGTATGCGGGATTTGGTTGGGATCATGAACGTGGCTGAGTGAATTAAACTGAATAAAAAAAAAAAAAAACAAAGCTAACCTTTACAAGTATCATAAATTACACCGGCTGTTACAGACTGGAATCAAATGTATGTTTTTATTCTAAAATAGTAAGAGTATGAGCAGCTCACTTCTCAAAACGGACTCATCCGGGATCAAACCCGTGAAGTTTTGATTACCAGTCAACAGTTGATACCGTTGTGCCACCGAAGCAGTCATAGCCAATGTGTGTCAATGTCGCACCCTAACGCGGGTTCTTTTTCTGCATTTATATTTTTGAATAAAAACGCACTTGTTCTGTTATATTTATACCTTTTGTGAAAGTGTTTCTTTGATATTTGGAATTCAGGCTTAACACATTATACACTTCATGTCTACATTTTGTCAATTATTACTAAAACATGAAAAACGTTTCTGTTTTAATGATGTGTTTACACAGATCGTTGTAGACACGGAACACACATGAAATGCAAGTGTTCCTAATAACGATATAGTATTTATAAAAGGTGTTATTTTGCTTGACTTCTCACTCTATACAACTCTAAGCAACTGACACGCAGGTAAACAGACTTGAGCTGAGACAACTGTGCGGGGTGGGGAATGTGATAGCAGGCTGCTTGCTGTTTGCTGTGTATCCACACATTTACAGGACAAAAGACGCTGACGGAGAAGTATGAAGCGATTTAAGGTGGGAAGGATCTATGAGTTTTTTCGTAGTCTCTGGTAATTCTAGTGTTAATGACCTGTCTGTTTGCAGAGAAAGTGCTGACCTTGCCGAGTGGTTTACTTACCTTGACAGCAACATTCATGTCTCTGGTGACTCTTCCTATGAAGTCAATAGATGTATTGTATGGGGGGGGGGGGGGGGGGGTCATGAGTTCGTTGGAAAGTGGTGTGTGACGTTTCCGTTATCTGTGCAAAAGGACGAAGGTCCAAGTCTTTAGAGTCCTGGTGCTTCCTGTCTTGCTATATGGTTGCAAGACATGGATGCTCTCCAGTGCTCTCCTGAGATGGGGACTGGACTCCTTCAGTACTGTGTTTCTTCGGAGAATCCTTAGATACCGCTGGTTTGACTTTGTGTTGAATGAGCCGAGCTCACAGAGTCCTGAATAAGGCACATTACCTGCATTGCGAGGGAGCGTCAGTTACAGCACTACAGCCATGTGGCGCAATTCCCAGAGGGTGATCTGGCTCATTGTTGAAGACCCGAGTGGCTGGACCAGGCCACATAACATCTGGCTGCAGCAGATGGAGGGTCATTTCCGGGTGGTGAGACTGGACCGTGTGTCTGCCTGGGGGGTTGACAACCAGGATCCCAAGCTGTTTAGTCGTGTGGTGGGTGCATCAACGGCATGCTCCCCAACTTGACCTGACCTGACCTTCTTCAAATAGAAATAGAAATGTAAGTTTATCATCTCATGATATTTATAAATTTGGCAGTAAACTGAATATTGACTAACAATGTGAAATGAAAACTTATCATGGCAATCTGTGTCATTGACTCTACTCCTTGCCATCTTTTAGTGCTTTTTGTGCTCTGATTAGACTTTCAATTAAGTGATACATATTTTGGATAGAGCAACTCGGTACTGCAGTGTTAAGTGCTGCCACCACACAACGAGAAGACCAGGGTTCAACTTCTAGGTATTTCGTGCTCCCTGAAATTGGTATGTTCTCCCAGTGTCTGTTTGGGTTTCCTCTGGGTGCTACAGTGTTCAACCACAGTCCAAAGACAAGTAGGAAAGATGGATTGGTGAAGATAAATTTGCCCCTTATGTGTGTATGTGTTTATTCTATGATGGGCTGCAAATCTGCCCAGGGATTGTCCTGTCTTGTGTCTGATGCCCCGCAACCAGGTTTAGAAAATAGATGGATGGATATTTGGGATAAACAAGATATATGACATGCTGCAGCTCTACACAGCAATTAGTGAAGAGAATAACTCCTAGAACCTAAATACCCAAGTCACACAAGGCAGTGGTGATTAAAAAACAAAATTTAACAAAATCCCGCGCCATTATCAATGTAGGAGTCACTGGAGAAAATAGTTTTAAATAAAGCGGTGACTCATGTCCTCTGTGTGCTCCTCTCCAAATATAAAAGAGCAAAGCCAGGGCAAAGAAAGACATGCAAATCTTGAGCTTTCCTATTTGGTTTTCATTTTATTGATAGAAACAGAAAATATCAAATAAAATTGTTTTCTTTGATTTCCATTGACTTACATTGGTACAGTCAAGAGGGCTCAAAGAATAAGGTTTTAATTAAAATCGACACTCGCTGAGACAATTCAAATTAAGACAATGAACAAGTTGGTCAGTGAAGATACCGGGAACTGTAGGAAACAATTTAAAGGTACTTTTATAAATGTATTTATTAGGGATAGTTAATAAACTAGGAATGTCCATGTATAAATATATTTTTCATTTATATCCTGTGTGTACAGATTGATCAATTGTCTTGTAGTTTCTGTTCCAGTACTTTGAGAGTACGGGACTGGCAAGATATCCAGCGTGACTCCATACACTTAAGTGTCATCTTTGACAGCACACAAAAGATGTATAAAACTGGGAAACTGGCAGCTGAAGGAGGCACACCCCATGCTTTAAAGGTGGAGGGCAGGCTTTGGAAGGTTTAGTATTAAAACTAAGGGGTCATTTTTATTTTTCTTGTCAGTGTGTGTTTGGCATTACATCATTTGCATTTGACATTTACTATTAAAAAGTCGAAGGATGAGCCGAGGCTCTCCAGTCACAGCAGCACCGCATGGCATGGTAGAGACCCATCCTGCGAGCGAAGAGTAGCTGGGTAGAGGAATGGCAATGTCACCACAGTCATTTGCAATGGTGTACTGAGCGGTTGCTTTTAAATAACAAAAGCCAGTGTAGTTCTGAATTTCCCCATGGGATTAATAAAGTTTATCTAATCTAAGGTTAACACTTTGAACGTGAGATACGAGTTAAGTGTTGTGTCATTGAGCTTGTAAACACGTGACCTACGATATAACTCATATGTAATTATAGAGCTAAATCATATGTCAGAATGGAGCCACTATAGACGCAGCCAGATTGTTGGTGAGTTTGCTGCCGCATCTCATTTACCTACTTTAGTGCTGCCATCTAGGGGATAGCCTTTTTTTTTTTTTTTAACGTAACAGCTTGCAGAAAACAGTGTTATAAATAGACAGTTTAAAGCTATGTGGTTGTGCAAAAGGTATAAAGCTGCTGATGTTTTGAAACAACTAGATTTGTTGCAAGATGAATATTTTGATGATAATGACAGAGGTCGAGATATCAATTGGATGATGTAGAACCTGTAGGCTCTGGCACTCACTAATGCAGATCACTAACCTGAAGACGATTCTTCATCAGGACAACACTACATAGATATTCTGCCACCCACTGAGCACAAACAGTCACCAACTGCCAGGCGTGTTGTGTGCAAAAAACACAAAGAAACACGTTATATTTGCATCACATGCCTGCACTCTGCATGGTGCATTGCTTCTGGGACTCTCATTCAAATACAGACTTTTAGTCATTTTGCTGGTGAAAATAAAGCAATTAACAGTTTCTTTACATCTTGAAAGAGTTACTCTTGATAATAAAAGTGTTGCTTTGTAACAGTTTTGATAAGAGTTCATTATTTATCATAAATGCACAAACCTATACTGCAGTGTCCTGGTAATAAATGGTCCAGCAGTCAGCATGTTAATGTTTTGTCATCTTAAATGGAAATGTAAAGTATGGTATTAGACTTACAAGGGTGGACCCAAAAATTCCCAGAATTGGTCAATAGCAATAGTAAGGTGTAGTTATCAAAAATGCTGCTAGGTTTTGTGTGCCTAAAAGTCTGGTTAACCAGTCTGCCAAGTGTCATAGTGCTGAGTTGATTGAGTGTGTATTTGTCATGTTTATTCTACAATCACGCAGTTGACTATGACAATTTTTTTTCTCCAAGCCACCATGGCAGACAATAATGATTGTGTTTTTTGACATTGACGGACATGTTCATGAAGAGTTTCTTCACCATGGAGTTAATCAGTGACATTAAGTTGAAGTGATGAGGTATCTACAGGGAAAAATCAGGAAAACAAAACAATCAGAGCAGGGCTTCCCAACCTGGGTGCAAGATGGCATTGCAGCAAATGCCATCATTTGTTGGTCATTTATTAGTTAGTCTGTAATATGATATGAAAAGAATCAAGCATTAAGCACGCAATTGTGACCTGTGAATAAGGTGCAGAAATTTGCGTTCTCACAGTTCCTTGCTGCGGGTTGAGCGTTTGTGCAATGATTCGTAGAGAAGGGTGAGATCTAGTATTGATTTCTGTGCAAGCCTTGATCGTGAAATAACACTAATTTTGAGGTATGTTTTTCATTTTTGGCGGGGGGACAAGGGGGTCTGAATTGAATGCAACACCTGCTGCTTACACTCAGCCCATCTCTGCTGCTGATGGTCCTGATGATGGCACAGCAATTTTAACTGTGTGGTGCATCTGTTTTTGAACTGCTGTGCAGGTGTTATTGGTGGATAAAGCTTGTCGACTGTGTTTCATTGCTTAGCACCCGTTACTTCATGGAGGTCTCCAGTCCCCCCAAAACACTTGATCATTGCTTGTGTGTCATTCCCTTGTACCACTTGATGCTTTGTGGGATACCAAAACTCCTAGATCGTTAATCAGGTGTCTAAGCTTCACAGGGGACACGTTTACGAGATTATTGAGATTTATAAAGGTAAACCGCTCAGTTCATATTAGTAGGGTGTTGTACCGTGTTAACCATTGTGGATGCAATGAGAAGTCCAGCAAAACAACACCTCCTATAGGTGTCATTTTACTTGACTTCTCAGTTTATATTTAAATTTTATACACTAAGCTAACAGCTTATTTTGTTGAGTTCAATTTGTTCACCCACAGTACTGTATGTGGTTCAAGTTGTGATTCAACATCATGACTTCTACATCTTGAAATGTGATTTGACATTTGTAGAGGGTGTGAACATAAATCAGTGAACAGTTTCTTAATCAGAAGTTAATTCTTGTTCATTAAAACAGTTTTTTAATTTCATAGCTTGTTGGTACTCTCATTCTGCCACAGAACTTAATTTTTTCTAAGAACACCATCAAGATGTTTTGTGGACCTGAGCATATCCAACATTACTTCATCCTTCTTCAGATGTTGCATGATGGACACAGGATCGCTGGTTATGTGCTGGGAATGTCCATGTAGAAATCCAATTTTTACTTATATCCTGTGTGTACAGATTGATCAGTTGTCATGTAGTTTTTGTTCCCTTAGTCTGAGAGTACAGGACCGGCAAGATATCTAGCGTGACTCCATACACTTAAAAGTCATCTTTGACAGCACACAAAAGATGTATAAAATTGAGAAACTGGCAGCTGAAAGAGGCACACCCCAAGCTTTAAAAGGTAGGGGGCAGGCTTTGGAAGGTTTAGAATTAAAACTAAGGGGTCATTTTTATTTTTATTGTCAGTGTGTGTTTGGCTTTACATCATTTACATTTGACATTTACTATTAAAAAGTCAAAGGATGAGCCCAGGCTCTCCAGTCGCAGCAGCACCACATGGCATGGTAGAGACCTACCCTGCAAGTGAACAGTAGCTGGGTAGAGGAATGGCATTGTCACTGCAGTCATTTGCAATGGTATACTGTGTGGTTGCTTCTAAATAACAAAAAAAAAAATCAAAATAGAATAATGAAACCATGATAAGCCAGCGTAGTTCTGAATTTCCCCATGGGATTACATCTTGCCTGAAGAAGGGGCCTGAGTTGCCTCGAAAGCTTGCATATTGTAATCTTTCTAGTTAGCCAATAAAAGGTGTCATTTTGCTTGGCTTTTCTCCCCATGGGATTAATAAAGTTTATCAAATATAAGGTTAACACTTTGAACGTGAGGTACGAGCTAAGTCTTACGTCATTGAGCATATCAAGGTGTGACATGTGTGACTTGTTTTGTATCATATTATTGTTTGACTGCAAAATAAGAAAAAATAAATAATTAACGGGTCTGAGTCTTAAATAGCCATTCAATTATAGTTAAGGCAAAAGAAGTTAATTAGCAGCAAAAACTAGTCACTAATTAATTAAAGGGTTAGAATTAAAACCTGCAGCCAGGTACTGTAGCCCTCCAACGTCAGAGCTGGAAACCCCTTGGCTACACTGTAATTTAATAATCCACACATTCTTTAAATTACAAATGCAGTTTCTCTTGATTTATGTTAACATATGTAGCAAACATATTTTGTGTGCTTTAGTTATATTGGTACACTTCACTTTCATGGAATACTGCACCCAAAATAATGTTTTTAAATTGGTTATTTATGTTGTGTAGTTTGCAGTGATGGTCAAGAAAAAAATTATTATTTCATGTTTTCAGGCAGAATGGAGACTAACTGAAGGATTAATGGAGACTAACTAATAGGATTGGGAGTTGGTCTTAAGAGTAAGAGCCTAGATTTTAATATTTGCTCTGATAAAAGCAACTGAAAAAGCTCACCTTTTGTAAATTACAAACATTTTCCTTTTCAATGTATTACCTAGTTCTTTTCTTCAGTGTTTACTATTTCCTTGAATGATTCATCGCAATCAAAAGATACACAACTGTTACATGATGGATATCATGAATTTTGGTTTAATTATTCTCTAGATTCTATGAAGATGAGCAACACCACCATCATCACCGTCTCAGAATTTATACTTCAATGTGCAGTTGAATCGAACCAGAAGACCATTATGATTTGTGTTCTTGCATTCATCTACTTCATGTCCACATTTGGAAATCTACTGGTGATTATGGTTATAATCCTGAACACTCAACTCCATACTCCAATGTACCTCTACATCATCACCTTGGCAGTAATAGACCTAGCAAACGGCTCAATTCTCATTCCAAAGATGCTGTCTGTCCTTCTGCTCGGCTCTTCAGTGGTGCCTTATGCAGCCTGTGTGTTGCAGATGTTTCTTGTAGCTCATGTTGAGGGGATGGAATCCCTTCTTTTAGCCTTTATGGCATTTGATCGTTACATAGCTATCGTTTACCCTTTGCGGTACCCGTCAGCCATTACTAATAAAAAAGTTGGCATAGGTGTATTGCTGTCAAATGTTTTTGGCATAATTTTCAAATCACCTGTTGTCTTTTTTGTCCGTGAGCTTTCTTTTTGCTGCACCAATATCCTTCCTTTCTGCTTCTGTGATTATGCGACAGTGGTCCGCGTGTCATGCACTGAAGATCCCAAATACTCAAAATCCTTATCTGCTGCTGTGGCTGTCACTGGCGCCTTACCACTCATTTTAATTCTCCTATCCTACAGTCGGATTGCTATGGCAGCCATGAGAATTTCTTCAACAGGTGGGAAAGGAAAGATTTTCAGCACTTGTGTGACCCACCTGCTTGTGGTCGGACTCTTTTATGTTCCACTTTCAATGTCTTTTATATTGCCAGGAGTAGGAGTAGCAATAACAACAGAAACTTACAATGTGATGTTTATTCTTGGAAATGTAGTGCCTACTATGATGAATCCCATTATCTACAGTTTTAGGAATAAAGAAATAAATAAAGGCCTTCATAAACTATTTACTATGAAAAGATCAACTCCTATTTGGAGAAAATGAAAAATGTCTTTTACATCGATATGTCCTGTTATGCTAATAGAATTGTAGATTATTGTAAATTGATGCTTAAATTGTCAAACTGTCAGATACTACTTATTTTAACAGTCTGTCCGGACAATGTGTTGACCCAATGAAATAAGGCAAATAAAATGTTAAGATATATTTAATAACTGCTGCACTTGGATCAAGAATGGGAAACAGTAGACAAGTATTTAATGAGATTCCTGGGAAATAGCAAGGGAAATGTTCAGAAAAAGTTTAAAAATATAGGTGAGTAGTACTGGGGTGTTGTACCGTGTTAGCCATTATGAATGTAGTGAGAAATCAAGCAAAATGACATCTTTTATTGGCTAACTAAAAGGATTACAATATGCAAGCTTTCAAGGTAACTCAGGCCCCTTCTTCAGGCAAGATGTAATGTTTAAGATGTTTAAAATGTAATGTAATGTGAAGATGTAATGTGATGTAAGATGTAATGTAATGTAATGTTTAAGATGTTTAAAATGTAATGTGAAGATGTAATGTGATGTAAGATGTATTGTAATGTAATGTTTAAGATGTTTAAGATGTAATGTGAAGAAAGTATGACTCTGTTTCTCCTATTTTAGCTTTCTTTACAGTGGCTGCCTGTCAGTTTTCGAATTGATTTTAAAATTTTGTTGCTAGTTTTTAAATCTTTAGATGGGCTTGCTCCTGCCTATTTATCCGAATTGTGTATTTTACACCAGCCATCCAGAGTGCTTAGATCTTCTGGTCAGTTGTCTCTTGTTGTCCGTCATACCAAGTGTAAAACCAAGGGGGACAGCTGCTACTCCTCACCTGTGGAACTCTCTACCTCATTACATAAAGCAGTCGTCTACAATTGAACTGTTTAAATCAAGATTAAAGATTAATTTCTATTCACTTGCATTCTGCGACCTTCAGTAATACTGATGGTTTTCTCATTGTGATTATATAAAATCACTTCTATTTATTTTATTTTATGTTCATATATCCACCCATCCATCCATTTTCCAACCCACTGAATCCGAACACAGGGTCACGGGGGTCTGGTGGAGCCAATCCCAGCCAACACAGGGCACAAGGCAGGAAACAATCCTGGGCAGGGTGCCAACCCACCGCAGGACACACACAAACACAGCCACACACCAAGCACACACTAGGGCCAATTTAGAATCGCCAATCCACCTAACCTGCATGTCTTTGGAGTGTGGGAGGAAACCGGAGCGCCCGGAGGAAACCCACGCAGACACGGGGAGAACAAGCAAACTCCACGCAGGGAGGACCCGGGAAGCGAACCCAGGTCTCCTAACTGCGAGGCAGCAGCGCTACCACTGCGCCACAGTGCCGCCCATGTTCATCTATTTTTATTTCCATTTATGTTATTTATGTTATTTGTTTGTTTTTCTTTTATTCTATTATTGTAAAGCACTTTGGCCACATCATTACTATGTTGTTTTAAATGTGCTATATAAATAAATTGACATTGACATGTAAGATGTAATATAATATAATGTTTACATCTTGCCTGAAGAAAGTGCCTGAGTTGCCCTGAAAGCTTGTATATTGAAATCTGTTTAGTTAGCTAATAAAAAGTGTCATTTTGCTTAACTTCTCAAAAGATAGGTGAGATAATTTATAACTATGGTTTGGAAAGATATGACGTCTATGAGCCTAGCATAAAGAAGGTGAAAGAAAAAATGACGTCACACCGTCAACTGCGAATACATCAGTTAGTGTTAGAAAAAAGGAAATTGAAAAAGCAATACAAAAGAATTACTTGTGAGACTGAGAAACAGGGCATTGAGATAATGCAAAAAGAAGTGAGAGAGAGACTGGCGAGGACAGCAGAGAGTATATGGAAAAATAAGAAAAAGAAATGTGCAAGGGCATCTTTTTTCAGCAACCCATTTAAATTTACACACCGAAAGAGAGAAAGACTGACAACATCTAAAGAGGAATTAGAGAGGCAGTAGACATATACTGATAAGGAAAAGCTGGGAAAGATGAGTCTGCCATTGGATATGCCACCGGTGGGAGATGTGGCAAAGGATATGGACTCTAATCCTCCTAGGTGGTCAGAAGTATTAAGAGTTATGCAGCAAACTACGGCCAGGTAAGCTCCAGGACTCAATGGAGTTCTGTATAGTGTGTACAAGAAGGTCCCTGGGGTGTTGAGATACTTGTGTAAGTTATTGAGGGTGGCATGGCAACATAACATCATCCCAAAGACGTGGCGGAGAGCAGGGAGAGTATATATTCCCAAAGAAAAAGATTCGGTAGCTATTAATGATTTTAATCCAATATGCTTACTGAATGTGGAAGTAGTGAGAAGTCAAGCAAAATGACACTTTTCATTGGCTAACTAAAAAGATTACAATATGCAAGCTTTCAAGGCAACTCAGGCCCCTTCTTCAATCAAGATGTAATACAGAAACTGGAGTTCCTTGTGTTTATATAGACACCAGGACAAACAACAACATTGGAAAACGTTTAAGTGAGACAACTTAAATGTAAAACATTAAGATTCATTAAGCAAGAAAGGAGAACAATGTCTAGTCAAGATCTTTGGATAAGATAACTGTCCAACAAAGTCTTTTGAAGTTTCTGATGAGTTTTTCAACACAATGTGGGTCTGTAGTCAGGCTGTGTGCGTCAGTATGAGAGATGCAAACAATCCTCATATCTGGCCATTAAACTCTTGTCTCTATTTAAACCATGTTGTAATGTATTAAATTTTAGCATGAGTTTAACTTCCCATTCTTTTCTCTCTTGCTGTGTTCTGCAGTTGTCCATAAGCACTGTGACTTTAAAGTCCCTCTCATGGTGTCCATAGCTGATGAAGCAGGCTGCTACAGGAACATCTGTGTTGCCATGTTTAATGTGGAACCTGTGTAAATTAATTCTTTGTGGAGTGTTTGTTCAGTTTCTCCCATATACAGTGCAGTGTCAGGACATTTCATACACAGAATGAGGAAGACCACATTAGATGATCTGCAGGAAAATAATCCCTTTATGTGATGTTCTAGTCAGCAGTGTGGTATAACTACACGGTCTGTATTATAAATGTGAGCACACGTTTTACATCTTTTCTGTAGGCTGGGAGTTGTGCCAAGTAGCTTGAGGATTGGTTTCATATTTGCTAGATAACAAATTACTTGATACATCAGTGTAGAAGGCAGGTGTGTCTGGCTTTTTTAGGATGATTTGAGCATACAAGTATAATATGGAACCAAATTCAAGCAGTAAAGAAAGACAACAAGGATCTGCATATTGAGTGTTTGGACCTGACTAATGCTTATGGGTCCATACCACATAGACTATTGTGGATGGCACTGGAATACTTTAAAACACCAACTTGTGTTAAGCAGTTAATTATAAAGTATTTTAATGTTATAAAAATGTGTTTCACTATAAAATATTTCATAACGGATTGGCAGCAATGGCTGGGTGTTCGGTCTCTCCGTTACTGTTTACCATGTTGATGAAAGTCATTATCAGGGCTTCCAAATGGGTGGTGGGAAGAGAAAAGTAGGAGAGTGGACTCCAGCTAACCATATGTTTAGGCATAGATGGATGATGCCTAATTTGACAACGATTACAACTGCTACGGCATGCACAAAGAGATTACTGTAAAAAATCAATAACTTTAAAATGGGCTGGAATGAAAGTTATGCCCGATAAGTGTCGAAGTATCTCGATTATTAAGGGCAAGTTAGAAGATAAAAGAGATTTCAACTCGATGAGGAAGTTATTCCAACAATTTTAAAAGAGCCATTTAAAAGCCTTGGCAGGTGGTATAAAGCGACATTAAGAGATAGGCAGCAGGTTCAAGATATGAAACAACAAATCATTAATGGAATGAAAAGAATAGATGAATGTGGCCTGCCAGGCGAATTTAAAGTGTGGTGTGCACAGTTGAGTTATTTCCATAGATAATGTGTCCCCTAACACTTTATGATATTACCATTTGTCAAGTGGAGAGAGCTGAAACAATGATCAGTGCATACATAACAAAATGGCTGGGAGTTCCCAGATGTCTAAGCTCAAATGCCTTGTATGACCAGGGACTCTTGGAGGTACCAATACCCAGCTTGGTGGAGGAGTTCAAGTGTGCAAAAGCAAGATTGAACTTAACATTGTCTCACTCAAAAAATGTGGTAATAAGAAAGGCCAAAATCTTGATTGAAGATGAATGTAAATGGACCCGAAGGCACCGGTAAAGCAGCCTGAAATGGCTTTGAGGCTTAAGGAGGTAATAGGTCATGTGCCATACAGCAGGGCAGGGTTTGGTTGCCAATTTAAGAAGCTCTTTAGGAGTAAGGTAGGGAAGGGAGGGCACCAACATATGGTGGTGGAGGAAATAAGGCATCAGGAGGAGGTTGGCAAAAGTGCTATCACAACTTCTCAAGGAAAACAAGGTTAGTGGTTTAACAGGGAAAGCCTGGAGAAAAGGAGACTGAAGTGGAGGGAATTGTGGGAGATGAAGTCATAAAGGGTAAGGTTCCTTATTGGAGCTATTTAGGATGTGCTCCCATCTGCAAAAAATCTTAATGATTTGGACAGAGGCTGACCCGAAGTGTGTATGTGCGCAATGCAACATATTCTATCTGGTGTAATAAGGCACTATATAGCGTCTGACCCGGCACAGACTGACGCAGAGGCATGTGTAAAATTAACTTTTTATTTTTCTCTTCAGCCGTGGGGCACACCTTCCCCGTGTCCCACAGGCCCAACACAGTCCCAAAAGCACTTAGGCAACACACAAACACTTTTTCTCTCAACCTTGGCACCACCACTCCTCCCAGGCAACCTCGCCCTCTTCCTCCCGATTCTGGTTGTTGAGTGGTGAAAGCTGACCCCTTTTATAGCCCACCCAGAAGTGCTCCAGGTGCTTGATCACCTGTTGATAATTGCACTTCCGGGCGGGGCTGTAGAGGTGTCCAGGCTGGCTCTGGGATCCATGTAGCACTCCCTGGCAGCCACCCCAGATCCCCAAAGGGTTGTGGAGAACTCCATCTCCCATGGAGCCCTGAGGGAAACTGAGGCACCATCGTCACCCAGGGAGGCCGCCACTAAGCGTCCCGGGGGAGGTAGTGAGGAGCCCATGGCTGCTCCCCCAGAACATATACAGCAGGACGTCCCAGCTGGGCATGGGACCCGGCCGCCCATTAAACTGGCTGTAAGGTTAGTTTGAGCCAAGGAAGATACACATGGAGGTATAATAAAGTGTTATCGTGTGTTGCTGCGGCAATGGAAGAAAAAAGAAAGGGGGTAAATTCGCAAAGGAGGCAAAAGAGATTAAGCAAGCATTTGTCAAGGAGGTGGAGAACAATGGGCCAATAAATATAATTAAACAAAGAGGGGGTCAATTAAGTGTAACAAATCATTGGGAGCTAGAGTGCACACCTTAATACAAGACTAGTTGTGCCAAAGGGGATAACTACAAGTAGCTTGCGGCCAGACATGGTGTTATGGTCAGAAAAGAAACGTGTAGTGTACTTCATTGAATTAACAGTGCTGTGTGAAGAGTGTGTTGAAGAAGCATATGAGAAAAAGAAAGTGAAATATGCTGATTTGGCAGCTGATGCCAGCCGGAGAGGCTGCACAGCACACGTGCGGGCAATTGAGATAAGCTGCCGAGAATTTGTAGCCAAATCGGTGACATCGCTATTAAGAGAGTTTGGTTTTTCAACAAAGCAAATCAGGCAAGTAGTTAAAAAAATTGGTTAGCGCAGCAGAGGAAGCAAGTCAATGGATATGGTTAAGGTGACATAATATGGAGTGGAGAAAAGATGGCTAAATATTTCATTTTTGTAGAGAGGCATGTTTTTATTTGTGTTTTTAACGATTCTTTTAAGTAGGTGTGCATTATAGTATATTCATTTTATTGCTTTTAGCTGAACTTTTAAGTTTGTGTATTAGTGAGGTTTCACTGCACAAATGATACTGTGCTATGGACAGGGGAGGTAGACTTAAATTTTAACATTTTATGACTTTTAAGATTTTAATGATGTTTTATGGAAGTTTAGGTATGACTGAGTGGTTTTAATTAGGTGGTTTAGACAAGAAAGTCTGAGCCTCTCTAGGCCTACTCTGATCTGAGTTCTCAGAGGTTGCTGAAATAGGGTCATGGTACGAGAATACTATATTTTATGTGACTCCAATTGGAGTTTACCTCTGAGGTTGCCAGACTAGTCTCATACAGGGTAAGACTAGTATTTCATCAGGTTAATAATTATTTATTGACAGTGGTATTTTAGTAGTTTAATTATTTATTATGTATGTATTTATAGTAGGTTTAGAAACAGCTAAGGGGGGAGTATTTAGAAGTGGCTGAGCCTCAGTCATCGGGAAAGGAGAGGGAGTGTGTGTGAGACATCATGTGCAATGTTAAAACCTTCTCAGTGTCTTGGGCCTTAAATACAATGAAACACTATCTGAGAGAGGGGGGCTCAGGCTGATGACCATGGTGATTCTCCTGGGTGACTGTTGTTCAGCCAGCTTGTGATAATATTGTAGCATAGTGCATAGTAGAATGAAAGTAAAGCACTGTAAATTTAGTTAAGAAAGGTGGGGAGGACCTTCTCTGAGTCACCTGTCGGGTGCAATGCACTTTGTATATGAATGTCCAGACTAACACTCCTGAGTAAGGCCATCTAAGTGTTATTGGCTGCTCTTCCCTGCTTAGTGTTGTCACAAACTTGACACAGAGTCATAGAAAGGTTTGGGGCAGCCACTCGTATAATTGAGTTCCTGGCTGCAAAAGTTGTTTTCAATGAATACTGCACTGATGTGCACACAACTGAGTCCAAAACAGAACTGAGAGAATAGGGAAAAGGAGCAGGCTTTTAAAGGGGAAGACAGGAAGTGAGATCATAGGGGTCAGGCTCATGAAGGTCTTCAGCCATTGGTTCGAGCCCGGACGTGACATCACAGGGGCCGGAGCCGGCAAGGTCTCCTTCCATAAGCTCGGTCCCGGAAATGATGTCGAGAGAGCCAGGTGGAATCTCCCGTGAATGGTCTACAGGAAAGGGAGAAAGAGTCAGTGCACTCTGCCACATCCCGGCATGCCTTGGAACTGCCCTTAGTCAAGCCCTTTAGCTGCCTCCCATGCGCACGTGTGTGACAAGGTCCCCCCCCACCCATCAGCCCAGACCCGTTGGGTTGGGTGACCCTGACCAAGAGGTCGTGAACCCGAGAAAGAGCATCAGCATTGGCATGAAGAGCGCCCTGATGATGAATGAGCGAAAACTTGTACGGTTGTAGGTCAAGAAACCACGGGGTGACCCGCGGTTTCGACTCCTTGTGCAGGGCCATCCACTGTAAAGGTGCATGGTCCGTGACAAGGGTGAATTCCCGGCCCAACAGGTAGTACCTCAGCTGGGTAATCACCCATTTAATCGCCAAATTCTGCCTCTCCACTGCTGCATACCTGGTCTCCCGGTCCAACAGTTTCCGGCTCAGGAACATGATGGGGTGTTCCACACCATCGACACTTTGGCTTAGCACGGCACCCAGGCCTGTGTCCGAAGCAACTGTCTGGAGGATGAAAGGCAAAGAAAAGTTAGGTGCCTTCAAAATACAGTAGGTGCGGACGTAAGGGCCTGCTTCAAGTCACTAAATGCAGCGCCTGTCTTTTCAGTCCATACCACAATGTTCGGGGCCCTCTTCTTTGTCAAGGCAGTCAAGGGCGCCGCTCTCTCCGAGAGCCGGGGCACAAACCGGCGGTAGTACCCCGCTAACCTGAGAAAGGCTTGGACCTGCCGCTTGCTTCGTGGACAGGGCCATTTCAAAATGGCATCTACTTTGGAGCACTGTGGCCTCACGGTACCCAGACCCACCAGGTAGCCTAAATACTTGGCTTCGCTCAATCCAAAGAAACATTTCTTGGGATTAATCCAAAGCCCGGCCTCCCAGAGCGTCCGCAATACTGCTCGGACATGCTGTAGATGTTCCATCCACGTGCTGGAATAGATGACCATGTCATCCAGGTAGGCAGCACTGTATGAGTTATGAGGCCAGAGCACTTTGTCCACCAGAGCCGAGACGGAACGGGAGGCAACCACGCCCCTTGAGGTCAGCCCAGACCCTCTCTCCCTTTTGCGGTTCCAATTTTGAGAGACGCCGGCTTCTTTTAAAAGGGAGCAGTGGAGTGACAATTCCCTGAAGTTTGCAAAAAATGCAGTGGTCCTAGTCAACGGGCAGCGCACTAACCAGTTGCTGCCACAGGGTCCTCACTTTGTGTTAGAAAATGACCTGTATCACGTAGCTGAGCATGACGGGCAGGAGAGACAGCTACTGCTAATCCTGCAGACCTTCCAGTAGCAGGTCTGTGAGTTAGCACATGCCCACCTCCTAGGTGGCCATTTGGGCACCGAGAAAACCCTGGAGTGGATCAAGCTCCGCTTTTACTGGCCGGGAATCAATGAGGAGGTTCGTCGCTTTTGCATTTCCTGCCCAGAGTGTAAATTGCGACAAATTCCTAGAAAGGACCGTGCTCCTCTTGTTCCTATTCCCCTGATTGATATTCCCTTCCATAGAATTGGGGTTGATTTAGTCGGACCTCTACAGCCCTCAGCCCAAGGACACAAGTACATTTTAGTCCTCGTAGATTATGCTACCAAATACCCCGAAGCTGTTCCGTTGTGCTCAGCCACTTCTAAAGCCATCGCACGGGAGTTACTAGGGGTCTTTGCGCGTGTTGGTATCCCCAAGGAAGTCTTGACGGACCAGGGGACGCCTTTCATCTCTGAGACTGCCAAGTTACTTAAAATAAAGAATTTAAAGACTGCGACATATCATCCTCAAACCGACGGTTTGGTAGAGACTCTCAAACAAATGCTGCATCAGGTGGTCAGTGAGGATGGAAGGAACTGGGATCAGCTCCTCCCCCTCGTCCTTTTTGCCTATCGGGAATCCCACAAGCCTCCACGGGATTCTCCCCTTTTGAATTATTGTATGGGCGACAACCCCGGGGCATATTAGTTATCCTAAAAGAAGGATGGGAAGAAGAGGCTCTTCCCTCTACAAACATACTGGAGTATATCACGCAATTACGCAACAGATTTGGTAAAATTCGACCCCTCCTTAAAAGTCACATGGAAGAGGCCCAAGTAGCACAGGTCCAATATTACGACCGCGGCACGTCTCTCCCGGAGTTCCGCCTGGGAGATTGTGTCATGGTCCTAGTACCTACCTCTCACTCTAAGTTGCTTGCCCATTGGCAAGACCCCTATGAAGTTAAGGAGAGGAAAGGACTTGTCGACTATTTGGTGAGTCAACCCAATCATCGGCCGAGGGAGCAGGTCTATCATGTGAACCTGCTGAAACCATGGAAGGACAGGGATCCCAATCCCTCCTCCGGCCAGCCCCGCTCACTCTTTGCTAACATGACTACACCAATGTCACAAACTTGACACAGAGTCATAGAAAGGTTTGGGGCAGCCACCTGTATAATTGAGTTCCTGGCTGCAAAAGTCGTTTTCAATGAATACAGCACACAACCGAGTCCAAAACAGAACTGAGGGAATAGGGAAAAGGTGTAGGTTTTTAAAGGGGAAGACAGGAAGTGAGATCATAGGGGTCGGGCTCATGAAGGTCTTCAGGCATTGGTTCGAGCCCGGACGTGACATCACAGGGGCCGGAGCCAGCAAGGTCTCCTTCCATAGGCTCGGTCCCGGAGGTGACGTCAAGAGAGCCAGGTGGAATCTCCCATGAATGGTCTACAGGAAAGGGAGAAAAAGAGTCAGTGCACTCTGCCACATCCTGGCATGCCTCAGAACTGCCCTTACTCAAGCCCTTTAGCTGCCTCCCATGCGCACGTGTGTGACAGTGTACAGATCTCCCCTGTCTCTTTTGCAGTGTGGTGACCAGACCTGAACATAAGCACATCACTTGACTAATGGAAGAAAAATAAACCTCTAGTCTTGAGTGCAAAATGCTATATTCAGATCTTTAAAATTTTTAAAGTCATTGATAAAATAAATGTATGTGATGTCCTGCAAGTCATTGGTCACTTCTATTTCCCAGTACATCGATAGTCATAACCGAGATGGACTACAGCAAATAAGGACCCTAAGTGCAAAGTGCATATTTATTGACAACAGTGTCCAAAGTTCAGCGTAGTTCAATTAATAAAGTCTTCAATAAATACTTCTTATAAAAACAGGAAGTAAAAATCAATAAATAAGTCCAATAAATACTTAAAATTAAGGATAAAAGTAGTCAGAGTAAGAAGTAAGTTCCCTTCTGTTAAATTCCCTTGTGCTCTTTTTCTCTTTCTCCTGTCTCACCCTTGACCAATCAACCAGGCATGCTCAGCAGGGCTCAGACACCGATGCATGTGGTCCATCAACCAACTCTCATCCCAGTCACCTGCATTTGGTACTCGTTGGGATGTTTGGTGCCCAACTTCTTTGTCCTACCACCTTCCTTCAGTCCAGTAGGAAGCCCGGAGCACTCGATCAGCCATGCTCCACAAAATCAGCAGGTGTTGATCAGCCCTTGAGATGCCTCTGCCTCTTCCATCGCAGGGTTTCCCTGACTGCTCTCCTACTTCAACCCACAGTGACTCCAGCCCGATTCAGCTCTGCTTTGTTTTGTACTCGCTCTTTATTCTTCCCCTCTCAATAAAGAGCTCTACATCCCTGTTTATATTCTCTTTTCTTCTAAAACTTTAGCTCACTGTGGCAATTAATCCATTATTACTAAAGACTATTTTTCATCTCCATACTTAAAAATGATGCAGGTATGGAATAATTTCTGAATAAATAAAGAGGAGTAGTGACTCTGTGGCTAAGGATCTGCACTGGTATATGGAAGGTTGTGGATTCAAATCCAGAAGGAATCCTGCCCTGTTGGACCCTTGAGCAAGGCCCTTAATATGAAAAATGCTCCAAAGATGCTGTACAACGGCTGACAATGCACTCTGTCTTCCAAAGATCATTAGATCCCCTCGGGTGCTGATCGACACATTTGCAAAACAAAAGATGCTGATGGAGAGGTGGGAAGGAATTTAAGGTGGCCCGGGATTACAAGTTTTTCATAGGCTTCAGGGATTTTAGTGTTAAACTGAATACGTTCATTTCTTTCAATCTCTTATCTTACCACAATTCTCTCAGTCCCAGAGTTGGCCTATTGTCTCTCCTCTGGTCTTTCTCTAATGCTGCAATGCAATCTTTTTTGTAATACGGAGACCAAAAATGAACACAGTACTCCAAATACCTCCATTCAACTTTAACTGTGCCTACTTGCAAGACTTTTCTTCTTCAAGTATAAGTGCAGTACCATTGTCATATAGTTTTTGTGTATTATAAAATTGTTACTTGCTGTTGTATACAATGTTAAAATGTTGTTATATACTGTACTGTACAAAGTACTGATGGATGTGTTTTGCTGTTTTTGTGCCTCTTGTAGACATGCTCTTAGCTAATATGATCTCTGGCAATTAAATTTAATGCAGTTTTATCCCAGTGATTCTCAGGTTAGGTTGCCCAATGTGAAAGATTGTGGATGGGTGTGAGAAGGTGCCCTGCAATGGACTGGCACTTCATCCATGGATGCTTGCTGAATTCAAACTGTGCTGAATAAATATGAATTAAGTCAGATGATTTTTCTACCTTTCTAGAGTTAATCAATTTGTAGTCTAGATGCACCCTAATCCTTCATGTTAAAAGTATAAGAATACATTGAATGAATTTTAACCCTTTAACCTAAGAAAGAAAACTTTATCACCTCACATGACTCATGAATGTGCCAGTACACTGAAACATGCCTATCAATATGAAATGAGAACTCCTGGTGGCACTGTGTCATTGATGTCACTTCTTGCCATCTTTAAGTGAATGTGTCATGACATCCATGGTCTGGTTTTCCTTAAGGGACACATCAACAAGGTACAGTATGTGACTTACTGCAACTCTGAACAATTAGAATGGAAATTAACTACAAGAATTTAAATGCCCAACCCACAGAAGGCAGGTGTCTTAAAAAAACAGCAATTAAATGTGTTTTTAGCAACCGCTTTGTCAGTAACAAGGAGAAGTCCCAAGAGAAAATTGTTTTAAATAAAGCAGTGACTCGAGTCTCCTGTGTGTAGCTTTCCCAAGAAAATAACTAAGCTGTAATAAAGAGACAGGTGTGTAAATCTTGTCTGTTCTGTGTTATTTTACCAGATATTTTCTAATAGCAGCAATAAAAAATGGATTTCGTGTTTCTGTTAAATTTTTAGGTTTATCAAGCAATTTCAAAGTGGAGAAGGCACAAATAACACAGCTTCACAATAAGACAGATTTCACTGAGAAAGTTCAACACTTAGAAGATGAACAAGGTGCACATCGTAGGAAGAATTGGAGAACAGAGCAGGAACTGTAGAAACAATCTGAAAGGTAACTTTCATGCATTTATTTATAAACTTGTACTGTTAATTTTTATTGATTGTTTTTGGAACTTGGTCTACACATAGCAGCCAATTGCCCCCTGCTTTCTTTTCTTGATTTTGCAGCACATAATTTGCCAGTTTTGTAGCTTCAGAATGCCATAAGTGACTTCATTTTCATGTATCATTCTTTACGTCGTATCAAATGACTTTGTGGTGCTCAGAATGTGGTCACATTTTTTTGTAAATGTGGTATTGTCCCCATCCTTTGTCTTTATAAGTCTCTGTGGAAAACAATGAATGTTATGGACTTAATCACATTCTGTCAGTATCATAATGCACATTTGATAACCTGATTATTTTTCCTGGCACTCTCTTGACCACCTTCATTACCTGCTTTAAAAGTAACACTTCTGTATTCAATAAAAATGTGGACATATTTTCAATTGGTATATTGCAAGGCACCCTATATAGGATAAATAGAAGGGGCTTAAATCCAGTGTCTATTGAAGTCAGAGCACTTCCAATTCATAAAGAAATTTTTAAAATGGTTATAATTTTAGTTCTTAAGAGCACTGTTTTACAACAAAAGCCTCCTGTGCAAAAGAAAAAAAAAGGTGTGTGATGAATCGATTTCTGAAATTGGAATTTCTCTTCCACTAACATTTTTCTGCTAGATACAAGATTCAGTCAAAAATTCATTTTTTTAAGTTATGTTTGGTTTATGGCTTCAGTATTGTTCATGCACAGAATATTATTCAAAATATATTTTGAGCTGAAAAGTGAGAGTCTTCCTTGTTCTTCCTTGTTAGTTGAAGTGGAAATAACGCAAAAATCATTTTTTGCTCTCAATCAGTATTTCTATTTTCTCTTCTCGTTCCTTCAAAATTACTAGGAATTTATATATAGAAGGTTGGAAGGCAGCCTTTTTATTGTCTTAAAAGAGAGAAAGTTGCTGTTTAAATGATTTTTACAAAAATATGTAAGGTTAGAAGAGCAGCACAGTGGCGCAGTGGTAGAGCTGCTGCCTCACAGTTAGGAGCCCCAAGTTTGCTTCCCTGGTCCTCCCTGCATGGAGTTTGCATGTTCTCCCCATGTCTGAGTGGGTTTCCTCCCAAAGACATGCAGGTTAGGTGCATTGGCGATCCTAAATTGGCCCTGGTGTGTGTGCTTGGTGAGTGTGTGTGCCCTGTGGTGGGTTGGCGTCCTGCCCGGGATTTGTTCCTGCCTTGCACCCTGTGCTGGCTCCAGCAGACCCCCATGACCCTGTGTTAGGATATAGCGGGTTGGAGAATGACTGACTGACTGACTGTAAGGTTAGATTTATCTATGCATTAGATTGACCAAGTATTAGGAAAGCAAACAGTAAAAGAATACACAGCTTTACTTTAATGAACGGAAAAGAAAAAATCATGTGCCACAATTTTTGGGGGGAAAAAGTAGGTATCCTTCAATAAGGGCGCACACAAAAAGGGGAGCTTCAAAAGGGCGACCTCAATTGGGCACGGCGAATAAAGGCAAACGCAATAAAATTATTACAGAGAATTTATTAGATAAAGGCAATGATTGAATGTATAAAAAGGCAAAAGCAAGAATATTAAAACATCCAATTAATTAATGCATGAACTTCTAACGAACTATTTCTAAGGCTCTCTATATTTCGTTGTTTTCTGCTCTTACTCATTGTTGTGTTACACTTGAAGCTGTAGATTATGTGCAATGCCACATAGATATTTTATTATTATCTACTATTATTATCTAAATTATCTACGAACGCCTTTATTCACTCAATTGAGGTCGCCCTTTTGAAGCTCGCCTTTATTTACGCGCGCCTTTATTCGTCACGCCCAATTGAGGTCGCCCTTTTGAAGCTTGCCTTTTTGTGTGCGCCCTTATTGAATAGAACCGAAAAAGTACAAGGAACAGTTTGAGGACCTTCTCTGCTTCCACCTAGCACTTAAGTGCAGCACGTCTATAAAAATTAATTTAATACACACTCATTTTTTTTCCTCTTAGAATATGGGAACGGTCTGCGATGAACATACGGAGAGGTTCCGCCAGAGCATCACTCAAATGGGGAGACGTTATAATGGAAAGACGAGTGAGTCCATGTTAGCTGACGTCTGTTGGACATTCCACCATCAAACACCTTCTGAGGATTATGAGAGGAAAATAACTATCAAGTGACTACTTTTTGTAAGTAACAAATATATTTAAAACAATTGTATGTGTAATTTATATATTTTTCTGGCCTAAATAGTTAATTATAAAAATACATTACTTTTTTAAAGAGTTTTTTTCATTTTAAACCTTCATCTCTCAAAAACTGGATGTGATAAAACAATTTTGTTGCCAGATTTGTATTCTGCACCCTCAGATCCAGAAAGAGCACCTAAAATCCTGTGCAGTTACCACAAACGCAGCTCTCTGTTCTGTTATCAGTTCTGCTACCACGGATTCATTTTTTTTTAATGTAAGGATTCAATTATTATTTTTATTAATATTACTAGTTCTGATACTTTCCTATTCATTATCCAGCCATCCATTTTCCAACCCGCTGAATCCGAACACAGGGTCACGGGGGTCTGCTGGAGCCAATCCCAGCCAACACAGGGCACAAGGCAGGAAACAATCCTGGGCAGGGTGCCAACCCACCGCAGGACACACACAAACACACCCACACACCAAGCACACACTAGGGCCAATGTAGAATCGTCAATCCACCTAACCTGCATGTCTTTGGACTGTGGGAGGAAACCGGAGCGCCCGGAGGAAACCCACGCAGACACGGGGAGAACATGCAAACTCCACGCAGGGAGGACCCGGGAAGCGAACCCAGGTCCCCAGATCACCCAACTGCGAGGCAGCAGCGCTACCCACTGTGCCACCGTGCCGCCCCCTATTCATTATTATTCTTTATTTTTATATAGTGCTTTTTCTCAATACTCAAAGCACTCTAAGACAGTGGACTTCGGTTTTAGTACTGTTGGTTAATCAGATGTATCTATATAACTAAGTGTGTGCTTTTCGGTATATAATAGGCGTATGTTCACCTGGGGTGGGAGAGATACAGTAATATAGTATTATTGTTATTATTATTAGATATTTAACACTTTCATTTGTTTATGTCATTCACTCATGCTTTTGTTTTCATGTTTTTTTCATCCATTGTTTGTTTATGTACTGAATCACATTTTACTTTAACTTAATACAAACGTCAATAACGGTTACCGGCTACTGATTTACATGACCCATGCAATGAATTGAACATTTTTAATTTTGGGGTTGTATTATTCATATAAATGTATTGTTGTGACCTCTTTGCAGCACCTACACTCACAACCACAGCGGCTGCCACCCGGACTCGATCTTTACAGCATGTTTAGTAACCATGTCTTACTTGAGCTTCGCTGAACACTCATCTTACTCACTCTCCATACCATATATCATGTCTTTTTCCTTCTTCACTCATTCATCCGCCGTATTGGTCACTGCCACTATGGCGTGAAATTTTTGTAAATCGTCTTGCAATAGAGCATCGGATAGTTAAAGTAATTGCTTTCACAATCTGTCATCCATTATGTGAAGTTAAAGAGTTGGTATGCAGTGCACTGTTCCTTTCTTACTTGGCACCTAATATGTCTTCTATAATTCATACAGATGAATATTTTTCCAATAATTACAGAAATCCTAATATTTTGTTTTATTTTTTTTTTAGATTTACGAAGATGAACAACACTACCATCACAGTCTCAGAATTTATACTTCAATGTGTCATTGAATCAAGCCACAAGAACATTATAGTTTGTGTTCTTGCATTCATCTACTTTATGTCCATGCTTGGAAATCTACTGGTGATTTTGGTAATAATCCTGAACACTCAACTCCATGCTCCAATGTACATTTACATTGGTACCTTGGCGGTTACAGATGTAGCAAACACTTCAGTTCTCATCCCAAAGATGCTGTCTGTCCTCCTGCTCGGCTCTTCAGTGGTGCCTTATGCTACTTGTGTATTACAGATGTTTCTTGTGTCTCAGGTTGATGAGACAGAATCTTTTCTCTTAACTCTTATGGCCATTGATCGCTACATAGCTGTCGTTTACCCTTTGCAGTACCCTTCAAACATAACTAATAAAATAAGTGCCATTAGTGTCTTAGCAATAAATATACTTGTAATAGTTTTAAACATACCCTCCCTACTTTTAGTTTCTGAGCTTTCATTTTGTCGTACTAACATCCTGCCTTACTGTTTCTGTGATTATGTCACCCTGATTCATGTGTCATGTAGTGAAGATTCCAAATACTTAATATCCCTGTCTTCTTCGCTAATTGTCTATGGTGTCTTCCCACTTTTTTTGATTCTCCTATCTTACAGTCGGATTGCAATTGAAGCCCTGAGGATTTCTTCAGGAGGAAGGAAAAGTAAGGTTTTCAGCACTTGTGTGACCCACCTGCTAGTGATTGGACTCTACCATGTTCCAATTACTTTATTTTATATGCTGCCAGGAGCAGGAGTCACGATAACAAGAGAAACTTACAATGTTATGTTTATTCTTGGACATGCAGTGCCGTCTATGATGAACCCTGTTATTTACAGTTTCAGGAATAAAGAGATAAATAAAAGCATTCATAAACTCTTTACTAGAGAAAGATCAACTCTTTAAATGATGAAGTAATATATATATATATAATGTACTGTAAATTGTATATGTAATTTGTAGTCTATTACAGATTAAAGCATAGACTTTTGAATGCTGAAGATTGTCAAATGCATTTTTATTGAATGTTATGTCCAGGTAATGTGTTAAAATTAAATAAAATAAAATACTAAGTTAATAACTGTTGAACATAAATCAAGGGTAATTATGCTCTGACTCTATACAGCCTAAGTAACACCATATAAAGGGTATAGGCTATGATGCTCTGTGTAAGAAAGGACAGAGCCGGTTATACTTCCTTAGAAGGCTGGCGTCCTTCAACATCTGCAATAAGATGCTGCAGATGATCTATCAGACGGTTGTGGCGAGCGCCCTCTTCTACACGGTGGTGTGCTGGGGAGGCAGCATTAAGAAGAAAGACGCCTCACGCATGGACAAACTGGTGAGGAAGGCAGGCTCTATTGTTGGCATGGAGCTGGACAGTTTGACATCTGTGGCAGAGCGACGGGCGCTCAAAAGGCTCCTATCAATTATGGAAAATCCACTGCATCCACTGAACAGTGTCATCTCCAGACAGAGGAGCAGCTTCAGTGACAGACTGCTGTCACCGTCCTGCTCCACTGACAGACTGAGGAAATAGTTCCTCCCCCAAACTATGCGATTCTTCAATTCCACCCAGGGGGTAAACGTTAACATTATATAAAGTTATTGTCTGTTTTTACCTGCATTATTATCAATCTTTAATTTAATATTGTTTTTGTATCAGTAAGGTGCTGCTGGAGTATGTAAATTTCCCCTTGGGATTAATAAAGTATCTATCTATCTATCTATCTATCTATCTATCTATCTATCTATCTATCTATCTATCTATCTATCTATCTATCTAGCTTCAGTAAAGTCAATTCTGTTTATACAAGGGGTTAACCAAAAATAACCAGAATTGAAAAAAAAAATGTTTTAATAATTTTTACTTACTGAAACTTTAGTCTCTTTCAAAGTCCTCTCCATGTGAATGAATGCAGCTGTCCCAATGGTTTTTCCACTGGTGGAAGCATTTTTGGAATTGCTGAAGAGGAGCGTTGTCCAATGCCTGCCGCAATTTTTCTTTGACTTCCTCCACAGTACTTTTCTTTGAGTTCTTTTTTCATATGTGGGAACAAGAAAAAGTCGCACGGAGAAAGATCAAGTGACACTTACCCTCGTTTGAAACGCAAAAATCACTCGTAGACCTGTGTTTTACTTAATGCTTCCTTTTTAAAAGCATTTTCAAGCATCACTACAGTTTCAGCAGCTGTTTTCCTTAAGAGAAAACAAAGTTTAACGAAGACTCGCTGTTCTTTATTATCACCCATGACAAAAATCACAGAACATGTTTAATAAACACAAAGAAAAACCGACACGGAATGCCATACGAACAATACAGAGCAACAACACTTGGCAGACTGCAACAGAATACTGTAAGTATGCTACACCTAGTGGCAAAATTCACGACTAAGTCGAGATTGAGCGCCAGGTACAGATTCCGGTTATTTTTGGGTACCCCCTCGTATATTTTATTTCTTTTTTTAAAAAGTGATAGAAATGTGCTACTTGTTTTCCACAGCATAACACAACACAGAAAGCCTATTGTCCTGGTTGGGGAGTTGCACACATTTTTCTTCACTAGGGATCTTTATCAGAATGAATGCATGAAAGCGATTCAAGATAGGATTTAAACGCCATTCTTGTTGTGTGTATAGTACCAGTTTTACTGGATGTGAATTGTAATTTATTTTGCAAAAATTTTTTCATTCAGTTTCAAACAAATCATTTTGCTTCTCACTACCAAATAGCCTGCTTTATTTGTTTTACTCTGTAAGTTTGCCAATATGTTTTCTTCTGTACGTGTAGATGTTGAAAATTAATTCATTAATGCTTTTGTAATTTTTCACAGGAGTTGTTTTCTTATTCCAGTTTTTTTACGTTAATTGACTATTAACAACCTTTCATTTATTCAGTTTTTAGTGATGATGTTTTAAGTTCAGTATATTGACAAAATGTGGTAGTGAAAAGTGTCAAAAAAGAACATAAGTTGCTGTAGGACTAGAGTGTGTTACTGTAATTTGGCATTTTTAACAAATGTGTCAGTTCCATTACCTCTGGGTTATGAAATCCAAAATAACCAAGCTCCACATTCCTGTTAATATTCTTTTACTTCTAAATTTTTCACAAGCTATGACAGTTACTCCCAACTGCTGTTTGTTATGTACAGATTAAGAAATTATGCAAAAATTCAGTGATTTCTAAATAAACAAAGTTTGAATCTCCAAAACTCCTGTTAATATTATTAAAACAGATAAACTTTATTAATCCCAAGGGGAAATTCTGATGGATACAGCAGCAGAAACATAAAAATAAAGATAATCAACCGATAAGTAAGTAAGTAAATAAATAAATAGAATAAACTTAACAAGTACATTGGGTGGAAGCATTGAAATGCTTGATAGCAGTGGGCAGAAATGACCCCCAAAGGTGCCTCTTTTCCACAACAGCTTCCAGTGTGTCCATGGTTCGCCCTGTGATGGAGCAGGCTTTCCTGGTAAGTTTGTTCAGGCATTGTGCATCTTTTCAGCACAAGTTGCTTCCCCAGGAGACTGTGGTGTAGAACACCACACTGGCTACTATAGACTAGCAGAACATTTCCAGCAATTTGCTGCAGACACGCAAAGATCTAACTCTCCTTAGGTAGTCCAGTCTGCTCCTGTCCTTCTTGTCCAGCACCACTGTGTTGTCAGACCAGTCCAGTTTGTTGTTCATGTCAACCCCCAGGTACGTGTAGCTCTGCACCACTTCCATATCCTTCCCCTGAATGGTGACTGGTCTTAGAGTCTTCTTGGCACACCGGACGTCCACAACTAGCTCTTTTCTCTTGCTGATATTGAGTTGTAGGTTGTTCTCCCTGCACCACAAGATGAAGTCCTCCACAACCTTCCTGTACTCTGACCTTCTCCATGATTAATTCAGCCTGTGATGGACAAGTCATCTGAAAATTTCCATAATGGCAAGCGCTGATATTGCACTGAAGTTCATTGTGTAGAGGGGTAATACAGGAAGGGAGACAGGACAGTTCCCTTAGGTGTTCCAGTATTACACACCACCATTTCTGACACAAACCCCTCAGCCTCACAAATTACTGCCTGTTGGTCAGGTAGTCCATAATCCAGGATTCAAAACCTTTTCAATGAGGCAGAATTATTAAAAGCACTGGAAATGTCAAAGCCAAGTGGGAGAAGGCTCTGTGGAGCATGGAGATCAGAGCATCTTTCACACCTACTGCAGAGGATCCAGATGTTCTGAGACCAGGGGTTGTAGCTGTTTTAGGACCAGCCTCTCAATAATAATAATAGCAATAACAATACCTACTTTATTTATCAAATAAGGAAAATTGCCATGCAGCAGCAACCAAAGTCATTACAGCATTGTACACTGCATACAGTACAGAAAATACAAATAATGTTCTGAGGTTTTATAGGTAAGGACGTCAACAGATTCGAGGTAAGGTAGTTATACTCAGTAATTATAGCACTGGAGAGCAACCACATGCTGCATATTGATTAGCAAAGTTATGAAACTAATTTAAAGACACAAATCAGAGAGAAAAATGCGAAAGGGAAATTCAGAGATTTTTTTTTAAGGAAGCAGACAAAACCACAATTGTTGTAACAGGCAGGGTTGTTACACAGAAAGGTAATTGATTGTTATGTCACATGTGACTACTTCAGGCACATTCCCTGGGGTGTGGCACAGACATTCTCCATCCACCTAATAAATTCCAGAAGCCCTGCAGACAAAGAGAATGCAACTGTCAAATTGTATTATCAGAAGACTTGCAGATGTACTTGGTTTTAGAATAGAATAAATGCTTCTAAACAGATTATGGATTACTATTAAAAATGAGTGAACTTAACCATTATTGCAGTTAAATAAAAGTGGCAGGAGTCATTACCATTAGCAAAATAATTCAACCAGAGCCAAAGCACTAAAACTGAGAATCAAATTGAAATTTGGAAAGTTATGTGTCGTTAACATGAACATCACAGCTTAGTGTCAAGCACAACATCAAAACTTGTTCACAGTTCATCTCCATAATCTCATTCAGAGGGTTAATGCTTCTAAGCATGTTTTTGTGATTCAGATCATGGTGTCTTTTTGGAGGCAGTTCATAACATCCTTGCAGTGCTTCCCAGCAACCTATGAACCACCCAATGAAATGGCAGCAAGATGAACTTAAAAAATGGATACCTTTCTCAAATATAGATGTTACATAAAGTCACGCCTATGAAAATAAAGCCTCTACATTTGACCTTTGCAATAAAAAAGTTTGGCAAACAGAAAAAAGCTACTGCAAATAGTGCAAATGGTTCATAATGTGGCTCAGGTTGTGCAATATTACAACTGTAGTGCAAGTTTACAGTGAGGTATTTGTAATTATAAGTACAAACAGTTCTACCAGGAGCAATTGATGGACCGATTGAGTGTGTTTATATCTACAGGAAAGGCTCTGAAGCATTTGCCGAATGGGAGAAGTTCAAACGGACTGTGTCCATGGCTGAGGCAGCGTGTGCTATAAATGTCCTCCAGGGTAGATGCTGTATCCTGATAATCCTCTACACTCTCGACCCAATCCGCTTTCAGCTTTCTGGTCATCCGCTGTACAGCTGTGATTCCACACTCAGATACAGTAGGTTAAAATACTTTGAGTGGTGCACTGAGAGTAACAACGCTAAAGCAGCTATAGCATTTGAAATAGTTGGGCCTTTCCACGGACCATTATATTGTTACAGGTTGATTACAATGAGATGCCTTAACTTTTTTAGGGTTGATTTTTTTTTTGTTTCTTTTCTCCCAGGGCTGAATATTTAAAAAAAAAAAAAACCTAACTTTAACACAAAGCAATGGTTTAACACATCAAATCAACAACAAATATTTATTTTTGACAAATGTTACTGTCTTGCAAAGTATGATAACGCCTAAAGCAGCCAATTGCATGCATCGCCACATTGAACTGCTTACAATACGTGTTGCACTGGTGCCTCCTTTTCAATTGTCTGTTGCTGCACACAACACAGTCAGGTTTGTACTTTTTGTCCTCGTATGTTGCAGGAAAGTGGCGCTGAGTCAGCCTGTCTGGCACTGCTCTTTGTGATGGCCTTTCTTGCTTTGCAAAACGCACCGCAACATACTCTGCTAGCAAGCTGTCGACCACCTTCTTGCAGAAATCTGCTGCAGTCATAGTGCTGTCACTGTTTGCCTGCTTGAACATTATATACCCATTTGTGAGTGCAATATCATGCATGCAATGGTACACGGTGTGGTACCATTTGGTGGACTTATGGCCATAAGCGTATGAGCCCAGTATCCGATCCAGTCGATCAGCTCCAGCCATTTTACAGTTATACTCCTTCAGTGCAACTGGCTTGTCCAGCGTTCTACCTTCTGGGTTTCCCTTTTGATGAATAACTTTCTTGCATGTATTGTTGGTGTGTACCGTAGAGAGACAAGTCACCCATTTGACATTATGCCATGCCACTGCCACAAAGTTTTCTGCCCCCATGAAAACAGGTTTGTCACTTGTTTTCATTTTCAGCATGTCTAGCTTCAACTGTGAAAGCATGTATCTCCTGTTCACCCTCACTGTGCCACATGCTCCAATTCCCCTGCTCTGTAGCTCCAGGAACAATTCAGGTGACGTATAGAAATTGTCCAAATGTTCATAGCCCTGTAGTAGCTCCAGCACAACTTGACTTGTCAAGGGACAGGTCTCTCTACAAAAGGAGTACTTTCCTGTATACTGTATATTACTTTTAGTGAGAAACCAGTGTTTGCTTCTGCCAGTACAAAATCATTTATGCCATACTTTGTGGGCTTGTCTGGCATATACTGGCGGAAAAAAGGAGTCCCTTGCATTTGATCATTGATTCATCCACAGACAAATCACAGCCAGGCTGATAAAATTGTTCATATGTTGGTTCCACAATGTTATACCCTGGATCATCCCTTGGGATTTGCTTCTGGTTACCACAGAAATTAATACAACTTTGCAGGCACACGTACCTATGATACGGCATAGCCTGTTCAAAGCCACCAGGGGACAAAGAACATTTGGATCAGTGCTCCCTGAAGTTATATCGCCTGTCCAGTTCCATTTCTATTTGTAATGCCACAAAGCCTTTTATCTCGTCTTTTGTTGTGGGTTTCCACTTTCAAAACCAAGAATGTGGTGCAAGCCTGTTTGTCTCATCTGACAGTAGCTGAAATGCAGCCTCAGGAAAGAACAGCCTGAAATAGTCCAGCGGCTGGTAATCTGTCATATCCAACAGCAAGCAATCCCATCTTCTGAAGTCCGGTAACCAGATTGGCTCCCACAGATCAATGTCTGGGTATTCCTCCCAGGCAAACCTTGCCATAGGTGCATCGTCTATGAGAATGCGTTCAGCTGGCTGCTGATAAGCTAGGGCAGCCTTGGTGGGACCAGATCAGCTGATGCTGGGTTATCACTATCCTGCTTGATCTCCTGATCACTATCAGCAAAACCAGATTCCGAAAAATCAGTCTGATTCAAGCACATAACATTGTCTGCTGAGTATTGTGTTTTCTGCACTCACTTTGCTCCCTCAAGAAATGTCAATGTCATCTTGCTTTTGTTTATGTTTCGTAACTCATGCACATGCAGGGATTAGATGCCGAGTCAACGAGTCTAACATTCCTCCAAGAAAGAGGTAATACCTTTAATGTAACAGTGAGTTTTGTCTCTAGTTACAGCTGATTATTGCCCTCTACCCCTGGATATCAAATTTTGTCGACACAAGGGGTTGAGGGCGCCCTTAACCACGCACGTCGACAAAATTTGTCATCTGGCCTAAAAGAGTTCATCCATCCATCCATTTTCCAACCCGCTGAATCCGAACACAGGGTCACGGGGGTCTGCTGGAGCCAATCCCAGCCAACACAGGGCACAAGGCAGGAAACAATCTTGGGCAGGGTGCCAACCCACCGCAGCTAAAAGAGTTAAGAATAATAATTAAAAAATTATAATCAAACAAAGATGTTAAATAAAGACAAATACATTAAAATGAAAGTTGTACATTCAGCTTTTGAAGTATTACTAATGCACAGAAATAAGAATAATAAAGAAAACACAGGGTTTTCCAGTTCTTAACAGTGATAAAAATATATTTATTAATGTTTATATTCTTCCCTCTGCAAATGGAGACTTAGCAACGGAAATGATACACTCTGTCACCAACACTTTAATGATGACTCATTCTGACCCTGCAGTAATACTATGTGGTGACTTCAACCATGTGAATTTAGAAGGAACTATGACAAATCTTCATCAGCTTGTGTTTTGTTTCACTCGAGGAGATAATAAGCTGGACCGGCTCTATTCAAATGTTAACAAAGTCTTTAAATGGTACCTTTGGGAAAATCTGACCACAATCTGATTCACCTTATTCCCAGCTACAAGCCTGTTATTAGATGGCAACCTTTTACCACCAGGATTGTGAGGAAGTGGAGCCTGAAGACTGAAATGGCTCTGAATGACTACTTCTAAATGTACGGGAATGATGTATAGTGCTTCACTGTGACTGTGACTGCCAAGTCAGAAATTTTCATTCTTTTTAAATTCTCTCGAAAGATAGATAGATAGATAGATAGATAGATAGATAGATAGATAGATAGATAGATAGATAGATAGACAGATAGACAGATAGACAGATAGACAGATAGATAGACAGATAGATAGACAGATAGATAGACAGACAGATAGATAGACAGATAGATAGACAGATAGATAGATAGATAGATAGATAGATAGATAGATAGGAGTGTTTCCCCAAAAATAAGACTGGGTCTTATATTAATTTTTGCTCCAAAAGATGCACTAGGGCTTATTTTCAGGGGATATCTTATATTTACTCATGTACAACAATATATATTTATCCAAATACAGTCATGTCATCTTCTTCTGGAATATCGTCATAATTCCCCACATTCAAACCCTGAATTACAGCCTGAATTTCTTGCTACTCCAAACTGCTTTTAGGATCCTACAGGGTCGAGGTGCATGCTTCAATGTTTGATGAATGGTTCGATGTGGTGAAGCAAAATGCTGACATACAGATGTATTCATGTTACCTTTATATTCCAGCGTCGCATATTCCCCAAAGTAATGACACAATATATTTTAAAAGTCTCACATACCATCTTTTTTTTTTGTACCTTTACAATACCATCAGAATGTACAGCGCCGTATTTGAGCACCAAGAAAAAAAAATAAGGACATAATGAAAATGTCTATTTTGTGATTAAAGTGGAAATATCGGCTTTAAACTCGAAATGTCCACTTTAACCTCGTAGTTTACTTTGTCATTAAAGTAGACCGTCGTAAACGTCATCTTCAAACTGACCCAGTTGTTAATTGCTATGCGCTTCTGGGGTTTATTCCTGACCTGACAGTGGCGGCAAGCAGCAATAGATCGCCACACAGAACACATTAAATTTATAATATTCCAGCTCTCTGCACATTTAGAATGCTTAGATTTATACTTGATATCACTTTCATGATGAAATGCATTAAAACATGTATGTTACATTTTACAGATAAATCATTAACTTCATTTAAATAATGAATACTGTTAATAGTTACACATTTGGGGTGACATGGTGGCAGAGCAGTAGCGCTGCTGTCTCGCAGGGAGTCACATCCCTGGTGTTCCCTGCCTGGAGTTTGCATGTTTTTCCTGGTGGGTTTCCACAGGTGCTCAGTTTTCCATCCAAAGCTACAATGACGACAGTGTACAGTATGTGTGTGCTTGTGTTCATCTTGTGATGAGCTGATGCTCTGTCCAGAGATTTTGTTTCTGTCTTGCGCCGATGCTGCTGGAATGGGTGCATCCCCGACTTGATTGAAGTAATCCTTTTCAGAGATATTGTGGCAATGTGTCCTCGGAATTTAATGGATGTTTTGGGCACACGTGTCACATCGCGTGAAGTATAAACACACAAAATGGCATTTCAGCTTAATGAGGTTATATGTTTTATTTAAAACAATTGACAAAGGTGAAAAGTCAGAATTACGTCAAAAATTGTGTTTAACTTTACATACTGAACCACAAAGCCAGCAGAACTATTCTAAAGTCTAGTTTTTGATTAATAAGAATTTATTTTAAAAAGCATCTCATTTCCTCAACAACTTATTTCTATTAGAGATGTTATTACGTGGTGTAGCAGGTCCACAGCTCACGTCAAAAAGGCCACTTTTTAAATAAATAATCGCCTCCTTCGCGGCTTAGAGAGGGGGCGTGATAATGTGGCAGATCGGTTCCCGGGTAATTCATGATGCGGGAGATCCTCGCTTAAGTACACAGGTGAGGAGTCGTCCGCATCCGTAATTGTTCCTGGGAGCTGCTGATTGCCACACCTGATTCATGTCCCTGTGACAAATAGAAGCGCGAGGCGGCTAACAGGAAGGAATGAAAAGAAAAAAAGATAAACAGAGGTTGCAGGAGAAGAAGGCAGGAAGCAGGGAGAGGATAACCAGTGTGAGCGTGCGAGCGAGTGAGCGAGCGCAGGCTCACAGGCAGCTGGACAGTGAGCCCTAGCGGAGTGTTTGGCCGACACCTAGGGCAGTCGATCCCGCTGAGCATTTCGTGAGGAGCGGGAGTGACTGGAACAAGGATGGCTCGCCGCAAAAGACAGCAGGAATCGGGAGGCTTGGGAGATGGATTCCCCAGCGTGAGCATCCTGGTCGCTGGGGAACCCAAGTCTCGGTCTGGGGAGTGCAGAACCAAAGTCAGGAATCGGGAAGCCTGCAGATCAGCAGGCAGAGCAGGTCAGCTGCAGCTAGGGTGACTCCCCTGGTGCATTGCCTGGATGGGAGAAGCAGGGGAGTCATCAGTAGAAGAAAGGCACCAGGCTGATTTGTTTTTAAAGGGACAGCTTCCAGCCATTGTTTTAACCTCATTGTTTTTAAAAGATTTTTTCTAATGGATTTTAACCTCCACCCTTTTTCACTTGTTTTTATAGATTATTTATTTATTTATTTAATGCCGTATTTTTGTGATGCACTGCGCTATTTATTTGAACACTGTTTTGTTTGTTGATTTTAAATAAAAGCACGTTGCACTTTTTGCACCATCCCCTTGTTTCATTGTTTGTTCCTCACTGCCTAGCTCATCTGTGACATTATCAACGGTATCAGGTTCAAGAGCTCCCAGAAGGAAGATGGGAACATGGAGCGAACCAGCATCGTCACATATTAGTGTATTAAATGCTGCATATTAATCAAGAACCTAAGTGACTTTTCCTGGGAGAAGCTTGATTACTCTAAAATCTCACTTCAGCCCTCACATTCTGAGTTTTCTCTGTGCACCTGCTCATTAAAAACATAAATTGCAATGCGCTGTCTTATCAGCAGAAAGAATGATCACTTTTAAAAGAATACTCCTCCACAAAATTATGTTTTTTTAAAAATGTTACTTACCCCATGAAGTGGAAGCAATGGTCGTGATTAATTTTAATCTCGTTTTCGTGAAGAACAAACATATTAAAGATTCTGATAAAAAAGGATTCAGTAGTGACCAATGCTGGACAACAGCAAACAATATCAAAAAACAGAAATGCAAAAATCTCACCGATAACCCATAAATCAAGTCATCCAGTCGTATGCTAACAACGGGCAAAACATTTGAAGTTTTATGTGAAATATTGCTAAATGAAAAATTCAGAAAAAAGAAAGTAGTTCAGAAAAGCTCCTTCACACTGGGTGGAGCACACCAATAAATGGGTCGGGGGGGTTTCGTATTTGTTTTCTACTGTCACTTTCTGGAGGTTTATTTAAATAATATTTTAGGCAAAAATGGATGTGTTGTGCCCATTCTAATCATACTACTAAATGACTTGATGTGTGGATAATCAACACAAGCAACATGAAAATTTTTTCATAGACATTTTTGATTTTGTTTGCTATTGTTCAGCATTGGTCACCATTGGGTCCTAACCGTCCCATTCTATCAGACCTTTGTTTTGTCTTCTCTCCACGAAAACATGAGATTAAACATTTGTCTCGGCCAGCACTACAAACAACATGGGTAAATAAAATCCATCCATCCATCCATTATCCAACCCGCTGAATCCGAACACAGGGTCACGGGGGTCTGCTGGAGCCAATCCCAGCCAACACAGGGCACAAGGCAGGAAGCAATCCCGGGCAGGGTGCCAACCCACCGCAGGACACACACAAACACACCCACACACCAAGCACACACTACGGCCAATGTAGAATCGCCAATCCACCTAACCTGCATGTCTTTGGACTGTGGGAGGAAACCGGAGAGAAAGGAGGAAACCCACGCAGACACGGGGAGAACATGCAAACTCCACGCAGGGAGGACCCGGGAAGCAAACCCAGGTCCTCAGGTCTCCCAACTGCGAGGCAGAAGCGCTACCCACTGCGCCACCGTGCCGCCAGGTAAATAAAATACATACAAAATATCATTTTTCGGTGGAGTATTCCTTTAAATTTTACTAAATTCAGGACCTACATACAGTGTAGAATGGAAGCAGGCAAGCAATATAATTTAAACTGATAACAAAGGAATATAAAATTTATAAAAACTATAAACAAGCAAAAAAAAAAATTCTTATACAGTGGAACCTCGGTTCACGACCATAATTTGATCCAAAACTCTGGTCGTAACCCGATTTGGTTGTGAACCGAAGTAATTTCCCCCATAGGATTGTATGTAAATACAATTAATCCGTTCCAGGCCATACAAGCTGTATGTAAATATATATTTTTTTAAGTTGTTAAGCACAAATATAGTTAAACCATAGAATGTACAGCGTAACAGTAAACTAAATGTAAAAACATTGAATAACACTGAGAAAACCTTGAACAACAGAGAAAACTAACACTGCAATAGTTAGCACTATCGCGCTACCAAGCCACTGGCTAAAAACACTTTTTTTTAATGAGTTTTAAGCACAGGGAAAAAAGTGAACATTTGAAAAAATTCATAATTTAATAAACCACCAAGAAAAGTAACATTGCAACAATTCACGCTACGAACCGATCCCTGTAAACAGAAGTGAAAACAAAATCAAGCCCAGTGCATTCTTTAACTGCCTTCCTACCTTATGAGTCCAGCTCTCTCTCTCTCTCTCGCGCTGCCTGTGTGTGTGCGTCTCTCTCTCTCTCTCTCGCGCTGCCTGTGTGTGTGCGTCTCTCTCGCGCTGCTTGTGTGTGTGCATCTCCCTCTTGCGCTGCCTGTGTGTGTGTCTCTCTCTCTCTCTCTCGTGCCTGTGTGTGTGTGTCTCTCTCTCTCTCGTGTGTGTGTCGCTCTCTCTCGCGCTCTCTCTCGCGCTTGCTGCACAGGAAATGCACAGGGAGAGACTGAACACGTACAAACCGAAAGGGAAACTGGCCTGTTCATATACCGAGTGTGTGGTCGTGAACAGATGCAAAAGTTTGGCAAACTTTTTGGCCATAAACCGTTTTGTACGTGTTCGGAGACGTTCGTGAACCGAGGTTCCACTGTACTATTAATTAGTCTGTATTTTCATGAGTGACTGTAAAATCTGTATTTATATTTCTACATGTAAGCGTAAATAAATTGTGTTATTTGTTCATAGCTTTCTTTTATTTATTTTTTCTTTTCCCACTTACTGTTTCTTATTCCAATTAATTATTTTGACTTTCATGCAATAATCTATTATTTGGTGCTTGATATTTGATATTAGTTTGTTTACTATTTTATTAATGTGATCTTTGTGCTTTTGTTTCTATTGTAATTTTTTGCATACTTATGAAATGCTTTAAGCATTGGAAAATTGCTAGGTAAAAAAATTTATAATTATCAATTTTATTTTTATTAATTATCTGTGTAAGCCCGGGGTCCTAGAAACTACTGAAATCATCAGAAAAAAAAACTGAAATGTAGAGATGTCAAGTAATTGAAAGGAACTACTCTGGAAGATTCGTTTTACCGAAGTGCTCGTATCAATTTTGCATTAGCGGCGGGAGGAAAAGTAAAACGGATACCGTTTTGCTGATGTTAGCGGCTAAGCGATTTTGTTTTTCTTCTGAGGTTTTGTTTTGCTGATGTGCTGGCCTCGATTGTGTTATTAGCGGCTAAGTTTTCTGTTTCCTCGGAGGCGGAGCCCTTACCCCGACTCCACCTCTCACTTCCGGGCCAGAGAGACACACACACTTCCATGCATAGAGGTTTATATATTAAGTATTATTAAAACTGTACTGAAATGGGTAATCATCTATTTCAAGTATTAAAATCATGAAAGTGTTACCGGTTACTCAGAGGAGCAACCAAATGGCATTATTTATCTATGTTTCTGCTTATTGTTTCTTATTGTAATTCACTAATTTGATCTCATGTATTAATCCATAATTTGGTACTTTATATTTGATATTAGTTTATATTCTGTTTTATTAATGTGATGTTTGTCTGTGCTTTTATTCCTGTTGTATTTTTTTAAATACTTGTGAAGTGCTTTAAGCATTGCAGAGGTGCTATTTGTATGTAAATAAAATATTACTGTTATCATCACCAATTATAATTTGAATTATTTAAACTACAATGAAATGGGTAACCATCTATTTCAACTATTAACATCGAAAAATTATTACCAGTCACTCAGAGCAGCAACCCAATGACATTTACATATGTATACATTACAAGAGTTCAACAAATGTGGCCAATCTTTTCACCCTGAGTGTTCAAAAAAACATCAAGATTTGCAGGTTCCTGAAGTCCTACTCTCGACCACACTTCTTGACAATTTCTTCCATGTGCATGTGGTTCTCTGTTATTTTTTTTTCTAATAATTGTGCGAAATCTGCCTTTAACAAGTTTCAACTATGTCCCTGTGTTCTCATTGAAGAATTTACTTCAAAGTTACAACTGGGATCCGTGGTACTAATTCCATAACTCACTTTTAACACTTTGATCATGTCCCCACTTAAATCTCTGTTCATCTAAAGTGAAAAGGATCATGTCCTTCAATCTCTTCTCTTAGCTCGTACTTCTTGAGTCCCAGAATCAGCCTTGTCTTTCTCCTCTGGACTTTCTCTAGTACTGCTATGTCTTTTTGTAATATGAAGTCCACAAGTGAACACGGTACTCCAAACATCTCCGTCCAATCTTAATTATGATTAATTATTAGACTTGTATTTTACCAGTATGAGTAGAGTACCATTGTTATATAGTTTTTGTGCACTATAATATTGCTGATTGTTATTGTATATAAAATTGAAATGTTAAGTACTATACTTTGTACTGCACATTGTTGTGTTTTGCTTTTTGTTTAGTTCTTCTAGACAAACCCCTAGCTAATATGATGCCTGGCAATTAAAATTAATTCAAATTAATTACAATGATATTCAGATTAGGTTGACTGGTGTCTCAAAATTTTATCAATGTAAGTATGAAGAAATATGAGAATGGACTGGCAACTCATCTATGAATGCTTCCTGAATTCAAACTGTGCTATCGAACAATAAATTAAATCCGGTGAATTTTCTACTTTTGTACTGCTTCTTCATATTTACCAGTTTCTAGATGCACCCTGAGCCTGTCTTCCAGAAAGAGTACAAGTGAAAAATGTGCTTGCTATGTTATGAAGAATGCAAATGTTAATGTTTAACTCCTTCTTGATAATCTAAGAAACAAATGTATATCAGCTCACACTATTATTGAATATTTTAGTACATGAAAAAATATCTAAGAATATGCCATGAGCACTCATGATGGTACCGTATGTGTGATGACATCCATGCTCAGATTTGACATTAACTTAAGAGACACATAAACAGGATATGTGGCATACTGCTACTTTGAACAATTAGAGCAGTAGATAACCACTAGAATGTAAGTTCCCAATTCACACAAGGCAGGTGCGTAAAAAAATTGCAATTATGTGTATATTTAGAAACCACATTGTCACTAACAAGAAGAAGTCACAAGAGAAAATAATTTTAGATACAGCAGTGACTCAGGTCTCCAGTGTGTTCGTTTATCAATATAATACCTAACCCAAAGTAAACAGAGATGTGCAGACTTAGGATGTCTTTGGCTTGTCAGTGTTGTGTTTTTTTATCAGATATTTTCTATTAGCAGCAATAAAAATAGATTTGTTGTGTTTCTGTTGAATAACCAGGTTTATCAAGCAATTTAAAAGTAAAGGAGCCAAAAAGAATACAGAACTGTAGTAAGACGGCTTTCTCAGAGACAGCTCAAAATTTAGAAAATGAAGAAGCCACTCAACTTGGGAAGAAATGGAGGAAATAGCAGGAAATGTAGAAAAAATCTGAAAGGTACCCCTTATTAATTTATTTAACAAATTGTAATGGTCATTTTTATTGATTGTTTTGAGAACTTGGTTTTCTCATACTAGTTAGATGCTCCGCACTTCCCTTCCCTGATTTCAAACCCCATAATTTGCCAGTTTTGCAGCTCCAGAATGCCCTAAGTGACTTCATTCTCTATATTGTAACTGATGATTGTGTGACGCCCAATAAAGTGCTGTCACATTTGTGTAAATTTGGTATTGTCAATTTCTTTTGCCTGCAATAGTCAATATTTTGTAAACATGCTCTGCGCGTTATTCTGCACATTTTGTGAACTTGCTCTGCTATACTAGTCTATACTAGTAGATGGTAGCATGAGAGAGCTGCACAGTAGGAAAAATAGGAAGATTTATCTACTCTCTCCAAAACAAGCCCATTGGTGATAACTACATTCTTACGTACTACATCAGCTTTCTGAGCCCCTTCATAAACTTTACAGTATAGTACACAGTACTCCATTGCTAATGGTGGGGCAGTAATTACATTCTAACTCCGGTCAAAGGGGCATTTTTAATATTGCTTTACATATTACGTATAAATATAATAAATAATAATTCTTTACATTTATATAGCGATTTTCTCACTACTCAAAGGGCTTTGCAAACTTCATGCAGAGAGGACCCGGGACGTAAACCCATGTTCTTCTCACTGCCAGGCAACAGTGTACCACTGTGCCACTCTGGAGTTATACTCAACACTTGAACTTGAGGTAACAATTTCAAATTTAATGTCCCAAGTACAGACTAAAAAAAGGAATATACTAAAGCTGGTGAATTCAATTTATCACTTAAATATTTGAATGTAAAGTGTGATTATACTGCGTCAACTCAAAATGAAACAACTTGATCAGAAGATGTTGATTTGATCACTTTTGATTGAGTATTCAAATAAAATAAATCAGTAACTGGAAAATGCTTAGACAAAAATGGTGGAAGGTCACGGGGTATTTACAACCCAAACACACTTGATAAAATATTGATAATTATATTATGAGCTGGAATGGGTGTGTTTGGGCAGGGAACACTTAAATTGTACAGGGCAGTGGACCCCGAGGACTGAAGTGTTAAAATAATAAATGGTAAAATAATGCTTTAAAACAGATCACTTCATGTATACACATTCCAAAATTTAACGAGTGTTACATCTGTCAGTGTCAAGGAGTATTGAGAGGTGAGCTGACTGTCCAAGGTGACAGCAGGGTAGACAGGCAGTACACGTCTTTGATCAGTGGATTACAGTGATTTAGAGTGTTAGCAACGCTAGTGTGGCATTTGACTAGTTTATGAGTTTCGATTCCTTAAATTTAATTTATGCATTTTAGTTTTTTAATTACTGCAATCTTTTAAATTCAATTAATGCAATTTAATTTATGCAATTGTTTAAATTTAATGCAATTTAATCTTCTTATGCATTTTAATTCCTTAAATTTAATTTGTTGAAGTTCCCAGCAATAATAAACACTCTCTTAGAACATGTGTGCTCATATTTTGGGATGATTTTGTACAGTTTGTTCAGTGCAGTTCTTATTGTTGGCTTTGGGCAGAGTGTGGTCAGTCATTCATATCTGGGCACAGAGAATTCTTGGGTGATCTGCTCGGCCTACTGCCACTATAACAATCACCGGGGCATCACATATAACTGGTGCATATGCACAAAAATGTCCATGCACATATTGCAATATATAAAAACAAATTGGCGTAAAACCACACACATTCTCATGCCAGCACCCCACCGTTGTGTATGCACGTTTCTGCTAGGTTTTGCAAACTGCCAACAGCCAGCGTCAAAGCAGTGCTACTTTTCCTGTGTGGTTTCCCTTTCTTTTTTAGATTCACATCCGTGACGTGGGTTTATCAAAAACACTGACATTAACTGCATATCATTTATAAATTTGAAACACCTGATTGTAATCAACCTGTAACAATATAAGGGTGCATGGAAAGGCTAAGCTATTCCAAATACCACAGCTGCTTTACCATTGTTACTCTCAGTGCACTACTCAGAGTATTTTAACTCCTAGTATCTGAGTGTGGAATCACAACTCTACAGCAGCTGATCGGAAAGCTCTATGGCAGGTTGTGTCAAAAATGTAGAGGATTATCGGGATTCAACTTCCAGCTCTGAAGGACATTTATAGCACACGCTGCCTCAGGAAAGCCACCAGCCAGCTTGGATTCCAGTTAGCCATGAGCACAGTCTATTTGGACTTTCCACATCCAGCAAATGCTTCAGAGCCTTTCTGGAACAGACCTTGAGGCTCAGAAACAGTTTCATCCCAAGAGTTACATACACACTCAATCAGCCCATCAAGAGCCCCCAGTAGAACTGTTTGTACTTATAATTATAATCACCTCACTGTAAACTTGCACTACAGCTGTAACATTGGATCACCTGAGCCACTTTATGAACTATTTGCACAATCTGCACAATATTTACATGTATATTATACTTATGTTTTCATACTGTATATTTTTCATTGCTTTCTTTATTGTATTACTGTTATGTTTATTTTGTCATTTTATAGGAAAATAAGTTTTTGGAGGATTTGCATATTGAATCTCATTGCACCATACAATGACAATAAAGGAATTCAATTCAATTCAATAGAAGAGAGCGCATATTTACAGATCATGATGACTGGCTCCCAAATTGATTTAGATTTCCAAGAGCTATCCTCTTGGAGCTGTGTGCTGTTAGAATACTAAGATGTATAACTGATATCATTTTTAAGATGAAATGCATTAAAGTTTCTATATTACATTATACAGATAAATTGTTAACTTCACTTAAATAATGTATATTCTTAATAATTAAACATGTGGGGGCACAGTGGCACAGCGGTAGCAATGAGCTGGTACCCTGTCCAGGGATTGTTCCTGCCTTGCGCTGTATGCTTGCTGGGACTGGCGCGACCCTGGATGGATAGACAGATGGAATAACTAAATATGCTCCTTAAAAGTTTTGAATAATCAGAGTTCTAAGCTTACAGCTGGTTTGACATTCATTACAGAGCTTATTGTGTGGTGATTGGTTACGTGGATTAAGAAAATGAAATTGGGGGTTGATATGTTTACCAGAGACTATTCCTCCAATAAATTATTTCATTGAGGGTCACGCATGCCCCAGCAAGCATCTTGCGGTAGGCAGGAACAATCCCTGGACGGGACACCAGTTTATCGCTACCACTGTGCCATCATGCCCCCATGTTTAATACATGTTCAAATGTATTTCATCATGAATATGATATCAAGTATACATCTTAGTATTCTAAAATGTTCTGAGAGCTGTAATATCATGAATGTATTCTGTGTCGAGTTCAGTGCCAGGGCGCTAGTGATTCACACACATAGAACACAGACTATGAAGCATTTAACACTAGAACTACCGAAAGCCTACGAAAAACTCATAATCCCGGCCAACCTTAAATCCGTTCGCACCTCCCTGTCAGCGCCTTTTGTGTTGTAAATGTGTCAATCAACACAGGCTGTCTGCTAACCCATCCCTCCGCCCACTGCCACAGTTCATTTCACAAAGAAGGTTCTCAGTGCTCAGTGTTCATCTTGGAGTGAAGTGCTGGAGTTGTAGAGGGTAAATAATATATCGTCATTTGGAACAACAACATTTATTTATATAGCACATTTTCATACAAATGATGCAGCTCAAAGTGCTTTACATGATGAAGAAAGAGAAAAAAGACAAAATAAACAAGAAAATAGAATTAGGGAACACTAATTAACATAGAATAAAAGTAAGGTCTGATGGCCAGGGAGGACAGAAAAAAAAAAAAAACTCCACAGACGGCTGGAGAAAAAAAAAAAAATCTGCAGGGGTTCTGAGGCCACGAGACCACCCAGCCCTCTCTAGGCATTCTACCTAACATAAATGATCTCAATCAGTCCTTATTGTATTCAGGGTTCACATGGAAGAACTTGATGATGATTTTGCAGTCTACTTGTGACTTTACGCTGTGGGAAGATAGGTAAATGAATCAAGGTAAATAACATTTGATCTGGCTTTTATATAAGTAACATATAAAAGTTTTTTTATATTAAGATCATCACAAAACATAATCACAAACTGGACTTTGCATGATACCTTGGCGAGCTCTGTAAGCCCTGCTGTTTCATTGAAGGACATGCGTGTGGCAAATTCACTGGCAGGATGATGCCTGACCTCTTGCTGCATCCAAATGGTGCCATCTTTCGCCTTTATGCCTGGTGCAGCTGCGTTCTTCTTATATGTGACTGGATGTTTCTTGCGGGGAGGGCTTCTGTTCTCTTTCTCCAATGTAGAACCCTCATCTGAGTTCACCTCTGCTATAGCACGTCTTTATTTGAAAACAACAGTGTCAGATCGGGGGAGCGTGAACATAACTGAGAGAATAAAACAATAAAAAAAAAACCTTTACAAGTACCATAAATTTACACCGGCTGTTACAGACTCAAATGAAATGTATGTTTTTATTCTATAATAATAAGAATAAGAGCAGCTCACTACTCAAAACCGAGGCGTCCGGGAATAGAACCACAAACGTCTTGATTACGAGTCAGGAGTTCTAATCACTGCAACACCAAAGCGGTCGTATTAAGGGCATGTCAATATCACACCCTAACGCGAGTTCTTTTTTTTGCAGTTATATTCTTGAATAAAAGTGCACTTGTTTTGTAATACTTGTACCTTTTGTGAAAGTGTTAATTTGATATTTGGACTTCAGGCTTCACACATTATACACTTCATGTCTACATTTTGTCAGTTATTACTAAAACATGAAAAATGTTTCTGTTTTAACAATGTATTTGTATTTTGTTTGTATTAATTTAATAAAGATGGAGCTAATATTGATTGATTAAGAAGTTCTGAATACCAATAATGCATAAGTCATACTCTTCTTAAACTGGTCAGTTTATTAACAATGTATTTAAATGGCTTGTAGAAATGTTGATAAAATCCATTCCAAAACCACCAAGAGGATTTTTACATTCTGTATATACTCAAGTATATGTCGGGTCTTGAAACCCGAAAAACCGATGATAAAATCAGACCCCGACTTATATGCCCGTTCAAAAAGGCGACATTTAATTTTTTTTTTCTTTACATCTTCTTGCCTCCTCCAATCTCACATCTGTTTCTCAGATTTTGTTGCAGCAGCGCAGTTACCAATTTCTTTCGCATGAAGTGATCTTTTCGATGTTTAATTTAAAACCAGCTTCATATTTTCTTCTGATCGAATGCTTCATCGTAGATAAGGGATGCTCTTACGATAAAGGTGTATGAGGGTGATGACATACAAAAACACAAATCAGTGCAAACGTTGCATCGGAATAGTTTGGGTATTACTGTGTGGTCACATAGGCACAACAGAGAAAGAAAGAGAGAGATTAGGAGCACACGCTGATACAGTGCATTGCCACACCCACATAGATAAAAAAGGCAGTGTGCGCCGTGGTTACTCTCTCAGGTGGGCGTTAGCATATTATAATCCTTTGGACCAATAGTGTGAGTTTTCCGCATTTGACTTATAAGACAGACATTATAAAATACCGGAAATTATACAGTAAAATCAAGTACCAACTTATCCGCAGGAGAACTTATCCGCGAGTATATACAGTATACAAACTGTTTGAAAATTTCGTACATGTTACATTTTACAAAAAGTGATAGTTATATTCTAAAGATGAAATCTAAAAGCTCACATTTTTAAAGCTTGAGAAAAGGCTGAAATCATATTGATTGTTAGACTGCTAAAGTAACTCCTTTCACAATCAGTTATAAATTTTGTGAAGTTAAAGAGTTGGCAAGTGGTGTGATGTGATGTTCGTTTCTAATTTGGCATCTAATATGTCTTCTATGATTCATGCAGAAGAGTATTTCCCAAAGGGCTATGTGACAGATGTTCTAATATTTGGTTTAATTACCTTTTAGATTTATGAAAATGAACAACGCCACCATCACCGTCTCAGAATTCATACTTCAATGTGCTATTGAATCAAGCCAGAAGACCATTACTGTTTGTGTTCTCACATTCATCTACTTCATATCCATGTTTGGAAATCTACTGGTGATTGTGGTTATAATCCTGAACCCTCAACTCCATGCTCCAATGTACGTCTACATTGGTACCTTGGCAATAATAGACTTAACAAGCGAATCAATTCTCATCCCAAAGATGCTATCTGTCCTCCTGCTTGGCTCTCCAGTGGTGCCTTATGCTACCTGTGTTTTGCAGTTGTTTCTTGTGTCTCATGTTGAAGAGGTAGAATCTTTTCTCTTAGCATTTATGGCTGCTGATCGCTACATAGCTGTTGTTTACCCCTTGCATTACCCTTCAGCTATAACTAATAAAAAAATTGCCATTGGGGTTTTAGCGTCAAATATTTTTGCAATCATTTTCAATTTGCAAATCCTCATTTTTGTCTCGGAGCTTTCATTTTGTCGTACTAACATCCTGCCTTTCTGTTTCTGTGATTATGCTACCCTGATCAATGTGTCATGTACTCAAGATCCCAAATACTTAATATCCTTGTCTACTTCTCTAGTTGTCTTTGGTATCTTCCCGGTGGTTTTCATTCTCCTGTCCTACAGTCGGATTGCGATTGAAGCTCTGAGGATTTCTTCAGTAGGAGGGAAAAGTAAGGTTTTCAGCACTTGTGTGACCCACCTGCTCGTGGTCGGACTCTTTTATGTTCCAATTTCATTGTTTTATATATTAACTGGAGCGGGAGTGACGATAACAAGAGAAACTTACAATGTTATGTTTATTCTTGGAAATGCAGTGCCGTCGATGATGAACCCTGTTATTTACAGTTTTAGGAATAAAGAGATAAATAAAAGCATTCGTAAACTCTTTGCTAGGAAAAGATCAAATCTTTAAATGAGGAAGTAAAACATATTTGAAACATAGTAAATTTAATACTATACTAATGGAACTGTAGCTTATTGCAAATTAATGCATAAATTGTTAAACACTGAATATTGTCAAACAGCATTACTTTTTCTGTTAATGTTATGTTCAGGTAATGTATTAAAGTGAAATTTAATAAAATGTTATGTTATAATTAATAACTGTTGAATATAATTCAAGGGTAGTTCTCCTCAGACTCTAAAAAACCTGAGTAAGACCATCTAATGGGTACTGGCTGCTCTTCTCTGTCCAGCTTCAGTAAATTCAATTCTATTAATTTTATTTTTCATTCACATCAATATGGAGGACTGCAATACGTTTTAAATTTGAAGTGTGGAATATTTTCCATACAACGACACAGCCTATAGATATGCATATTTCTGGTGATTTTTTTCCCTCTCTAGAGATTTTTACTTAATCTCCTGGCAATAACAATAAGCATCTCTCAGACTCAGAATTTCAACGTAAATATGGTTATTTGCGAGTTTTACTCGGGTTAATCTGTTTAGATGAAATTTAGAGAGTTATGCATGAATAAAGCTCGGGACAGAATTCTGCTGCCATCTTAAATATGAATTAACAACATCATATTGCAAAATATTTAAATGCATTTTACCACTCTGTGTTAACTCATCAATAGCCATGTGTGGGGTGGAGCTTTAAAAAAACACAATGGCGTATAAGCAAAAAACTGTAAAGCCAATTTTAGAACAAAATGAAATCTTAAGGTTTAGTTGAATCAAGTGATAATGATGACAGTGTGAACTAGTCATCAGGCGTTGACACTGATAGGGAAACTGATGCATACGGCACCACACACTGAACCACCATTTTATGTCTGGTGATTTTGATGTTCTGAATGTTCACAGTGGTGCAAGAGTTTTATTACAAAAAGGCAAAATGATTGTGTTAAAGTTGATGGACAAGAAATACTTTCTCCCCCTAAGTACTGTTCACAATGCAGCAACTATCAAAGTTTGTGTCAAGGGAAATGTGGAAGTCACTAAGCATTAACAATAACTCAATGGGCAGCATCAATTGTGAGGATCAGACACTGACATTCTACACTTTCATGTACAAGCAACAGAAAAGTTATCAAAGAAACACACTTTTACTGTCCTGATTGCGATGTCATGCTGTGAGTTGGTGACGGTTTCAAAACATATCACACAAAGGATATCTACAGCACTGGACACTAGACACACTTTTTCCAAATGTAATTATGTTGATGTTTTGGTATTTAGATGTTTCTGTTACGCATAATAATGATTTTTTCTTGATTAAAATGTTTTTGGCTAGTTTTTCAGGGGTAAACATAATGTTAAGGAGGTTAAATGCTAGATGTCAGGCAGACACATGCAGAATTAATGCATGGAAATACTTCAAGACTCAAACTAAATGTCTTTCTTCTTGTGTGAAAGGCACGAATTTCGCTGGAAATGAATTGTAATTTATTTAGCCATTTTTTTGCAAAGTGAAAGTTTTGGTGCGAATCAAATTTCATACAAATTGTTTTACTTATCAGTACTGGATAACCTCCTTATTTGATGTGCTCTGTAAGTCTGTCAAAATGTTTTCTTCTCTGCATTACCCTATAGATGATGAAGTTAAATTCATTACCGTGCTTTCAAATTCCAATTTTTGTTATTTTAATAGTCATTTAAAACTCTTCCACTAGTGTCATTAAAAAACCAAAAGTTCCTAGAGAATTGAAGTGTTTTATTGTTAGTTGTTCATCTGTAACACATGTGGCTTTTTCCATTATCTGAATTATGAAGTTCTTCTCCAAAACAATAAAGAACTCTTCTTCTCTGATGACATTCTCTTTTTTCTTAAACTTTCACAGACTATGGCAATTAGTCCTTAGTGTTGTTTTCAGTCTACAGATTTAAAAATTATGCAAGTATGCAGTGATTTCTGAATAAAGATTAATTCCATAAATTCCTGTTAATTAAATAATAATGGGGAAAAATAAAGTTCTATCTATCTATTTATCTACTTTATTCATCCAATAAAGGAAATTGAGACATAACCTGGATCATTACCACTTACAAACAAACAGAAAGATAAATATACATAATAAACAGAAGAAACATTAATACAAATAAATAATATAAAATTAGACACAACAAACCAGAAACATGACTTTGAACCCCATTCGGGGAGAAATGCTGGCAGAAACATGACACCCTCATAGTCATGGCCTACACTGTTGCGCAGTGAAGGAGCCCCTCCTCAAAGACCAAAATATAAAAATGCAGACTTAAGTTTACAGGTAACCACCAGGACAAATTGCTGTAGCCTTATGTATAAAATCTTGCTTAGATTCCATAGTAAAATTTTCCTTATGCTATAAAGGAAAAAAAAATTTCTCCATATGCTGCTGCTTGGTAAAATCGACACTTTCCAAAAATAAATACTTTTTTGCAAAAATCTTATTTTCATTTTTCAGTTTAGGGCAGATCATTTGTAAGTAAGAAACTGAACTACCTGGCGTGTTCCTCAATATCTTTCTTTTTCTGATGGGACTGCATGAAGACTTCACCCATGTTATATGGTTCTGTGTATTTCTTTGTATTTGCTGTTGTTGATTTCAATACATCTTTTGAGTGAAAGCTTATTGGCCAGTGTCTCTGATTGACTGCCACTAGTTAGCCGGGAGGTTCGATTGTTCTTGTTCAAGGGGAAGCCTTTATGAGACCCTCTGTTGATGGGTCTATGCAACAGGGGGTGCTAGCTCTCTGATTGGAATAAGTTCTTTTATAATTGCGGCATGTTACATAACCTGAAACTACGTCATATGAAAAAGTTTGAGAACGCCTCTCAGCCTGCATAATAATTTACTCTCCTTTCAGCAATACAGATAACAGCGGTATGTCTTTCATTTCTTAAGAACGTCTGAGTACTGGGGTGTTTTCCGAACGAAGATTTTTAGTGAAGGAGTATTTAGTTGCATGAAATTAAATCAAATGTGAAAATCTGGATGTGCAAAAATGTGGGTCCCCTTGTCATTGTGCTGATCTGAATGCCTGTCACTGCTCAATGCTGATTACTTGCAACACCAAATTGGAAGGATTAGCTCATTAAGCCTTGAACTTCATAGATATGTGTGTCCAATAATGAGAAAAGGTATTTAAGGTGGTCAATGCAAGTTGTGCTTCCATTTGACTCTCCTCTGAAGAGTGACAGCATGGGATCCTCAAAGCAACTCTCAAAAGATCTGAAAACAAAGATTGTTCAGTCTCCAAAAAGCCATCTCAGAGGTTCAAACTGTCAGTTTCAACTGTAAGGAATGGAATCAGGAAATGGAAGGCCACAGGCACAGTTGCTGTTAAACCCTGCAGGTCTGGCAGGCCAAGAAAACAACAGGAGCGGCATATGTGCAGGATTGTGAGAATGGTTACAGACAACCCACAGATCACTTCCAAAGACCTGCAAGAACATCTTGCTGCAGATGGTGTATCTATACATCGTTCTACAATTCAGAGCAATTTGCACAAAGAACATCTGTATGGCAGGGTGATGAGAAAGAAGCCCTTTCTGCACTCACACTACAAACAGCGTCACTTGTTGTATGCAAATGCTCATTTAGACAAGCCAGATTCATTTTGGAACAAAGTGCTTTGAACTGATTAGACAAAAATTGAGTTATTTGATCATAACAAAAGCGCTTTGCATGGTGGAGGAAGAACACCACATTCCAAGAAAAACACCTGCTACCTGCTGTCAAATTTGGTGGAGGTTCCATCATGTTGTGGGGCTGTGTGGCTAGTTCAGGGACTTGGGCCCTTGTTAAAGTCGAGGGTCGGATGAATTCAACCCAATATCAACAAATTCTTCAGGATAATGTTCAAGCATCAGTCACAAAGTTGAAGTTACGCAGGAATGTGAAATTCCAACAAGACAATGACCCAAAACACAGTTGGAAATCTACATATGGCATTGATGCAGAGGGAGAAGTACAATGTTCTGGAATGATAACAGTCCCCTGACTTGAATATCATCGAAAATCTATGGGATGATTTGAAGCATGCTGTCCATGCTCGATAACCATCAAATTGAACTGAACTGGAGAGATTGTGTATGGAAGAATGGTCAAAAATACCTCCATCCAGAATCCAGACACTCATCAAAGGCTATAGGAGGCATCTGGAGGCTGTTATATTTGCAAAAGAAGGCTCAACTAAGTATTGATGTCATATTTCTGTTGGGGTGCCCAAATGTATGCACCCGTCTAATTTTGTTATGATAAACTTAATGTCACTGCTGAAATACTACTCTTTCCATAAGTCATGTCATATATTAAAAGGAAGTTGCTACTTTTAAGGCTCAACCAATGATAAACAAAAATCCAAAGAATTAGGAGGGGTTCCCAAACATTTTCATATGACTATATATAGATATGATATTAAAAGATGATACTCCTCCCTTATTGATACGGCAGTAAGAAATCACATAGGAGAAATAACTTAGCTTTCTTTAATGACGGTTTACACGGCATAACAGACGAGGAAGCCATAATAAGACTATTACTGAAGTAAGAGCTCGATCTATAAAATCTACCATTTTCGTTGCTGCGCTGGAAGGATTTTTAGGTTCGGATGACGTTATCTCCCATCCATCCATCGACTTCAAAGGTGTGCCGGGCAATGTTCCAAGGCTTTATACTCTTTCTCCATGTGCAGGCCCCCACTTAGGTAAATCATGCCATTCCAAACAAGGCAAAGAAGATCCAATGTCATGCTGACTCTGACACACAGAAATGGTACAATGCCCATTTCGCAGTTGTTCCTTGTCTATTCTTGCCTAGCAGTTCTAAATGATGAGCCCCTGTGTGCTAAATCTGGCCTTGTGTTAGCTGTACATGTGAGAAAAAAAGAAGAGCAGATTTAAAATATTTGTACAGAGCACAGTGACATATTAAACTTATGTACTTATTACAATGGGAAACTGGGTAGAAGTAAAGGATTGGAAGTAAAGACAACCCCTGGGTGAAACACACCATGTGGAATATGAACATTGAGACAGGTAAGAGGTTACATGTCAAGTTGCATGATTGTTTTTGACATTTCTTCCTATCCACCTTTGAGAAAAGAACCATAGAGTTTAATTGGTTTCTTTCATGTAAAGCTGATGTCACCTTAAAGAACTTCTAGTTGTGGGGTATGACAGATTTGCTGACCACAGTTTTTGAACGTGTGACTGAACTATGTCAGTTTAAACAAGTTTAAAATCGATGGCCATGTCACATTAAGCAAGTGCGTGTTGATGACTTTTTCTGACAGCCAATGCCTGCTGCATGACAGAGTTCATGTGGTACAAAAGGTTAACAGCTGCAATGATCTCAGCCCATTTTATTTTCTTTTTTTCAATTTTGTTATGATATGTAAAACACAAGCTACTTTTCTGTTTGTGTCATCCAAATTCCCCACAATCCCTTTTCCTTGTCATTGGTTGTCAATTCACATGCACACAGACAAAAAACTCAAACCTTGTTGATTTTATCAGACTGAGACACTGACTAGTTGGACTGAGGGGCTGAGTATGTTGCATTACATGACCGGCTTTGCAGGAGTGCACTGCTGACTGCTGACAATTCGCTTAGAGTAAGTAAATAAAGGCTACAACTAAAAAACACTGTAAAAGTCATCTAATGTGACATGGCCTTAGGTGCTTGTTAAAGGTGATCTGATAACACGACAAAATACTTGACATTAACCCAATGTAAGTGAGTGAGTGTGAATATATGTGAGGATGGACTGGCACCTCATCCAGGAACGCTTCTTCAAATCAACATGGGCTATCTTTATATATAATACACTACCGTGGCTGTTTGTTTGTCTGTCTGGGATTTTAATTCACCTGTAGCTCACAAACCGTTTGAACCATTGACATGAAATTTGGTACATGTATATTACCTGACGTCTACTATCCACTTTCGGGGTGATGATTGACCTCAAAGGTTATTCCTCTTTTTATTTTTATTTTATTTGATTGTAGAATCAACTCTCGGCAGCAGGATGGCCATGTGGCACATGTGCACAGGCACCATTCTCATTTCCTACCACCTTTGCCCTCATTTTCTCTACCTCTTCATATCTTAAATCATTCTTGAGGCAGATTGAAGACCAAGTGCCAGCATGATTTAATGCGAAAAGATGCCAACAGATGAAGATAAGAAGCGGGCCTCTAGGGTGGAGAAAACAGAGAAAGAGTCTGAAGACTATGAATACTCAAGTCACATGTATTCACTCAACGTTATCATGCAGTGTGCCGTTACTGGTATAACAATAAAATGAATCAGGTAAATTTTGTACTTTGTCTCCCAACCGTCCAATATGAAATAATACCACAAAGTCAGAGAGGCGAGATTGCATTGGTTTGGACATGTGCAGAGGAGAGATGCTGGGTATATTTTGAGAAGGATGCTAAGGATAGAGCTGCCAGGGAAGAGGAAAAGAGGTTTATGGATGTGGTGAGAGGACATGCAGGTGATGGGTGTAACAGAGCAAGATGCAGAGGACAGAACGATATGGAAGAAGATGATCTGCTGTGGCAACCCCTAACAGGAGCAGCTGAAAGAAGAAGAAGGTATTGCTTCATATTTGAAAATTTGCACTTGCACTCTCAGCTTCCAGTGGACAGCATTAATTAAAAATACAATAATTCAAATAAAATGCTTCTTGATAGCCTATAAAGAAATATGTATCAGCTTTCAACAAATACACTATCTATCTAACATTGCAGTAAATAATAATACCCAACAGTAAGCACCAAGACCACATCATGGCACTGTCATTGACTTTACTCCTTTCAGAGAATGGGTAATAATAGACTTTAAATTAAATGACACATCAACAGGATATGGGACATGGTGTTGCTGTGAACAAATAATTATTAAAATAATGCTAGAATCTAATTGTCCAGTTCACACAAGGCAGCTTTGACTTAAAAAAAAATGCAGTGAATCATGTGATTAGTAATCCCTGTGTCTTGAACAATGAAGATGTCACCTGAGAAAACAGTTTTAAATCGAACGGTGGCTCGTGTCCACTGTGTCTTTCTCTCCCAATAAAAGATCCCAGGCTTACAAATCAAGGACATCTTTGGCTTACCACTCTTCTGTTATTCATGTAGATATTTCTTTCTAAAATATCAGATTTATCAAGTGTGCCCATTTAGAAATACAAGACAACACAAATAATACAACACTCTGATTCACTGAGAAAATTACAAACTTACAGGTAGAAGATGAACAAGCTGCACATCTTAGGAAGAGTGGGAGAACAATTCAGGGAGTACAGGCAAAATCTGAAAGGTATCTGTATGTATTTATTTTATAATTTTTACTATTAATTTTTATGAATTTATTTCTGTTGTTAATTAATAAACTGTGTATGTAGCTTGCCTATCCCTCCCTGTTTCACTTCGTCTTTGTAAAACTCAGTTTGTCAGTTTTGTGGCTCCAAGTCAGTGTTTCTCTACCTATGGGTCTAGTGATGAGCGATTCACAAACGATTTGTTCTTTTTGAACGATTCTTTTCAGTGAAATATTTGAACCGATTCCTGAACTCAACAAGAGTGCTAAAGCACGTCAGTGTCTCTTCTTTCACTGATAGATGCTTAAAGTGCATGTGCATGAACCACCTGAATCACGAGTCCTGACACATTTGATTTATGAATGAATCTATGCCCGAAAATCAGTCTAATGTGTCTTGCTCATTTGATTTGCAAATAAATCATTATAAGTTGTACAATTCTCATTCACTTGTGATTATGTAATGAAATGCCTTAATCCAGTTATGCATGTTAAATCAAATGTGTTATGTTTTTGCATGGAAACAGGCCAATGGCACATGGATTATCATATTAAAATTATTAATAAGAATAACTTTATTTACTGTTAATAGCACATTGTCATACATGTACATGCAACTCAAGGTGCTTTCCACAAATTAATCAACAAAAACAAAGATATACCACATTTACTTGGATTATCATCATTAATTAATACTATGATAATTTCTAATAAATGTAAGTATACTAAATACAAAATTAACCAGGTATTGTTAAGCAAAATTGAACCGCTAAAGTGCAAAACAAACCTTCACTCTTATCAGAAAAAAGGTTTTCTTATTAAAATATTTATACATTTATATGTTAAGGTTGACAATAGAACAACCAGGGGGGTATTTTTCGTACGTCGCGTAAATCATCCGAGATCAGGTGCCTCATCTTGGATAAGTTAATGCCGGTGAAACTCATCCAGATAAGTCGGTTTTCCAAACGCAGCCGTGTAGTAGATTAGTCGAGCTGGATCTAATCATCCGAGATGAATGCGTGCGCCCGCGCTGATTGAAAAGCCCAAATATATTGAGTCTAGAAAACATGATCAGCAAGTCTTTGATAGGCTGTAACAAAATGACGAAAGAACGGGCGCATTTTTTTTTCACACACGCGGCGCAAGACCTTTTATTTGAAGGACATGAAGAATTTCAAGATTTAATATGCACAAGGGGTAACACTGCAAAAGCAGCCCAGACCAGAAAAGATGGCTGGCAAAAAGTGGCCGACAAATTAAACGTGTGTGCATTGTACTTACTGAAAGCAGTGTTTCATTTCCTATGTGTCAGATTAATTATTATTTAATATGTCATAATTCCAGATCAAACGTGAGTACAAGGAGAACATGGGAACAGGTTAAAGTGAAGTACAAGAATATACTTCCATCCATCCATCCATTTTCCAACCCGCTGAATCCGAACACAGGGTCACGGGGGTCTGCTGGAGCCAATCCCAGCCAACACAGGGCACAAGGCAGGAAGCAATCCCGGGCAGGGTGCCAACCCACCGCACAGAATATACTTCAAACTGGTAAATATTGGTATATAACTATTTAAAGAATTGTTGACATAAATAATCATATATAATATAAAAAACATTAATTTTAAAGCTAATAAGAAGGCAGACAAGCAAAAAACAGGTGGAGGTCCAAGTGGTCCAGACCTAACCCCTGCAGAAGAGTTGGCTCTCCAGCAAAATGTCCATCGCCCTGTTTCTGAGGGCATTCCAGGGGGAAGCTCCTCCTCAGAACCAGTGGCAGGATGCAGTGGTCACTTCATTTCAGGTAAAGGATGGTCATTGCATATATTTGTCCTCAATGTGTGCCATAGGTATGTTTCATATAGCCCTCTTTTTTGTTGGGTCAGTTGCAGGGAAAGTCATATCCCTTGAACCTGTGTCTGACCAACGAGATATTGACGAAGGTCAAATATTTGATGAAGACACTGTGTCTGATTATTCATCAGGAGGAGAGGTACATTTTCCAAATAATGTTTGATCAAACTCCACTCTGATCAGTCCCATGTGCCCCAATCACATTTGGAAATCCTAGTAATGAGAATGTTAGGCTGATTGTGAGATTCTTCATGGAACTGTGGGTGTTTTTACCTGTGTATTACCTACCTGCAATGGCATGAAACGCCTCTTTTATTGTCTGCACACGCAGGTGTCCAGGAAACACTATGAAAACCCGAAGGAAATATTTCGGAGCCAAATAGACTTTACGAATTGCCTGGCAAACTGCACTTTTAGTTAGATTTTCCGCATCGCCTACAGTATATAAAAAAGTGCCGCTTGTAAAAAACCTCAAAGCAATGCATACTGTCAGTGTGGTTGTGAAAGCCCGACTTTGCCTAGTTTGACTTCGAATATAAGGTGCTAATAATTTTTTGAGGTATAATATTCCCCCTCGGCTAAAGCGGTATCTTTCGAAAAGAATTTCCTCCAGGAGCAATAAAGGATCTTGCCAATCGCGCAAAACCCTCTCTATATGAAATTCTCTTCATATAATTTGCGCACCAATATCAATTGGTCGCTCATTCATGAACGGTGAAGCCATGACTGGATGACTTCCACGCACCGTCACTGATCACGTGTGTCAGCTAATCCTTGTTTATGTAGAACAAACCTGCTCCGAGCGGGTTTGAGGATTAGGATGTGTTGCTATGACAACACTTCCAGCAAGAGTTTCGAAAAACCTACAGATCTAAGATCAGGCCAAATCGTCAACAATTACATCCGGCTAAACGACTAATCCACGTATGAAAAATACCCCCCAGATCTAATTAATATATATATATATATATTTATATATATAATAAAAATATATGGTATGTATCTACATTTTATCTAGATAACCTAATTAGTAGAAACAGTTTGGTGTTATTAACTGTTTTAGGGCTAATTTTTTTTTTGTTTCTTTTCTATCAGGGCTCAATATTTTTCCAAAAAGTAACATTTTTTAAAAAAGAACATAAAGCAATTGTTTAACATATCAAATCAACAAAAAATATTTACTTTTGACAAAGGTTACTGTCTTGCATGTTGTATGAGCCTGCATACTCTATGATTTCACATACATATCACATACATTTTACACAGCAAAGTCCTGCAAAGTATGATCTCGCTCAAAGCAGCCAATTTCAGTCATTGCCACATTGCACTCCTTACAATATGTGTTGCTTTTGTGCCTATTTTCCAATTGTCTGTTGCTGCGCTTTCTCACATATATTGTTAGTGTGTACTGTAGAGAGACAAGTCACCCATTTGCCATCGTGCCATGCCACTGCCACCAAGTTTTCTGCCTGCATGAAAACCATATTGTCACCACTTTTCATCTTCTGAAACTTTATGAACTTTATGCATGGCGTTATAGCCTGGCTCACCCCATGGGATTTGCTTCTGTTTATTACAGAAGTGAATAAAACTTTGCAGCAGCACGTACCTATCACTACACTGCATAACCTGTCCAAAGCCACCAGGGGACAAAGCACGTTTGGACCAATGCTCCCTGAAGTTATATCACCAGTTCTGTCCCATCTCTATTTGTAATGCCACAGCACGCTTCATCTCGTCTTTTGTTGTGGGTTTCCACTTTGAAAAACGAGAATGCGATGCAACCGCAGCCCTCGATTCAAAAAATCTCTCTGCCTACCTGTTTGTCTCGTCTGACAGTAGCTGAAAAGCAGCATCAGGAGAGAGCAGCCTGAAGTACAGCAGCTGGTGATCTGTCATGTCCAACAGCAAGCCATGCCGTCTTGTAAAGTCTAGTAGCCAGATCGGCTCTCAACGGATCAATGTCTGTGTATTTATCCCACGCGAACCTTGCCGTAGATGCATCAGCTGCGCAAAGGCGCTCAACTGGCAGCAGATCCGCTGCCGCGGCATTGGCTGGTGTTTGATCAGCTGATGCCGGCTTCTCACTCTCTTGCTTGATCTCCTGATCACTGTCAATAAAATCCGATTCTGAAAAATCAGAGTCCGACTCCGTGATAATGCGCAAAACATCGTCTGCTGAGTGTTTTCTTTTCTGCACTCGCTTCGCTCCCTTGTTACATGTCGATGCCATCTTGCCATTGTTTACATTTCGCAACTCATGCACACCCAAGGATTAGTTGCCGAGTCAACGAGTCTAGCATTCCTCCAAGCACAGAGGGAATGCCTGCGACGTGACAGTGAGTTTTGTCACCATTAACAGCTGATTGTCGCCCTCTATCCCTGAATGTCGACTTTTGTCGACAATCGCCCTCAACCCCTCCTGTCAACAAAAGTCAACATCCGCCCTAAAAGAGTTAAAGTTAGCGAAAAGATACAAAAGCAAATGAAACAATCCATAGTGGCTTAAGTTGATTTAGGATGGAGATGAAGTTCTTGATTCCTGAATGTGAATGTTTGACCAGCTGACACAAAGGAGAGTAAAACAAAAAACTCCTACAATGGTCATAGGAGAAAAACAAACTTCTGGAGGGCCACAGCTGGAAAACAGAAACAAGCAAATCATAATTATGTATTTCTGTATAATAATTACATATTTATAGATAATCAATTATATACTTTATAACTTAAAAAACAATGATATTTATATACCCACAAGCACATACTGTATATCAAAATAATATACAAATAATTACATTATATATATGTGATGTGATCAGAGGTGACTATCCATATACATCACATTGTAAATTAATCAAACAAATCAATGGAATCCATTCACCCAGATGGGTAGATTAAAAGAACTGAATCAGTAAGTAAATTGAAATGCACATCACTACCTGGGTCACAACCCAAATGTGGCACTACATGCTCTAGGTGGGTTGTCAGCTTAAGTTAAAAAAAAAAAAAAACATTTTTTAGGGGGCTGCTGATTGCAGATTGCAGGTTTTAGTTATATTTATTTACAGCTATTTTTATGTTACTGTTACTCTTAATGTGTATACCATTCAGGGGAAAATGTTGGCTAGTTTACATTAAAGTTACTGCTAATAAAGGGTCATCAGTAAACAACAACAAAGATAACTGGGTCTCCAGGCAAAAAAGATTGAGAACCAAAGCCCAAAGTGACATGATTGTCAAGTGTGCCTCTCTGTTTTGTAACAGAAGACTGTATAAAAACGGGGTGCTGAAAGTGGCATACTATTGTGGGGAAGTGGGAGATGAATGGAAGGCTGTTTGCCCCCGATAGTTGATCTTACCTAATAAGCAACAGAGGTAGCTGCTTCAGCGGCCAGAGAGCCCTACTAGTAAAGGAGTTGCTCATTAGAATTTGCTCAAGAAAGAGGTGTGATCTCTCAACATCTATTGCAATGTCTCTTATCAATGATTCACCAAGAAAGGTGTACCATCAGCAGACACACAAAAAGATACTGTAGATAGGAAAGACACTATATAATAGGTAGATAGATAGATAGATAGATAGATAGATATAGTCATATTCAAAAACAGCAGTGATAATAAAATGTAATTCCAAGTGTTAGTAGATTACATTAAATACTTGCTTTTTAACAGCACCTTCCAGTATCTTGTACTTAAAAACAGAGCACAAATAGGCTTGTGGTGGCTCAGTGGATTTCATGAACAGAAGATCTCAATTCCAGTGATATGAAAACAGCATCGAGTGATGTGCTGTTTATAGTCATGGAAGGTCTGTGACCTTGTAATTTTATTTTCTTATAACAAAAAGGATCGCGAAAATGTAAAAATTCCAGTAACGACTAAACAAATATTTATTGCAGTAAATTAAATCCCATTTTTCTCATTCTTAGTAACAATAGCAAACCAATTAGTTAAACAAACTAAAGGCTAACTCATACTGTATGAACAATGAAGTGAAATTACCATAAAAAATTATAATATGAAAATAAATAATAACATAAAATCACAATCAATATTAGCTAATGAAAAAGGAAAATCAACTGGAATATGTTCACCAATAAGGTCTTAATATTAGTTAAAACACAGTAATCTTGTTAAACTATCTAAATAACTAAGAACTTGGAAAGGAACTGATTTATTGTACAACAGGAATACCAATGGTGACAATTATCTCAAGGATTTTAATTTCCGTCTCAAAATGCATACAATACAATACAGTTTATTTTTGTATAGCCCAAAATCACACAGGAAGTGCCGCAATGGGCTTTAACAGGCCCTGCCTCTTGACAGCCCCCCCAGCCTTGACTCTCTAAGAAGACAAGGAAAAACTCCCAAAAAAACCTAGTAGGGAAAAATGGAAGAAACCTTGGGAAAGGCAGTTCAAAGAGAGACCCCTTTCCAGGTAGGTTGGGCGTGCAGTGGGTGTCAAAAGAAGGGGGTCAATACAATACAATGCAGTACACAGAACAGAACAAATCCTCAATAAAAAATAAAAATGTTTTTAGAAGTACGGAGCAGAATTTAACAGTAGATGATATCACATAATAAGATTTGGATCATTTTAGACTCCTGGAGACCTCGTCCATCAAGCTGCCTCCCCCATTTGGCCATTCCGCGGCTGAAACAGTGTTGGGTCAGCCAATCCAATGAAAGGACCCCTCTTTCCCACGATTCCTGCGATCCTCCATCAGGGATGACTTTACCTTAGGCAGGCAAAACAACTTGGCAGGTGGGCCGTGGCACCAAGTGCTACATTTGAGTACCGAGAAGAGAAACAGAAAAGATGAAGGTTAGTATCCAATTATAACTATCATGTTACTTATGTTTTAGTGCTAATGACTAACAGAGATGCAGTCAGTACAGTTAATCAGCAGCTCTAGTCAGGGTGTGCTAAACTGAAGTAGTGAGTCTTCAGCCAGGATTTAAAAGCTGAGACTGAAGGTGCATCTTTTATAGTAGCAGGCAGACCATTCCAGAGTTTAGGGCCCTGTAACTAAAAGCTCGACCTCCCACTGTTATTTTAGTAATCCTTGGAAACGTAAGCAGACCGGCATCTTGAGATCTTAATGTGCGCTCAGGTTTGTAAATCATGATAAGTTCAGACAAGTAAGCCGGACCTTGGACATTTAATGCTTTATATGTTAAAAGGAGGATTTTGAAATCAGCCGCATTTTGGATTAACTGGAGGCTATATAGAGAACAGTTTGAACATCCAGTGAACACCACATTGCCGTAGTCAATCCTACTAGAAATAAATGCATGAATTAATATCTCAGAATCCTGTTTATTTATAAAGCACCTTAATTTCCTAACATTAAGATGGAAGAAGCATGTTTTGGACAACTTTGTAATATGCGCTTTAAATGACATGCTAGAGTCAAAGATAACTCCTAGATCGCAGGCTGATTCAGTAAAATTGATTGGGATTCCAACTGAGCTAAATGATGACAAAATATGGTTGTGATCAGCGTCATTCCCTCCAACAATTAACATCTCTGTTTTATCTGTATTTAAAGACAAGTAGTTCTCATTCATCCACTCCTTTAATTCGCTAACACAACTAATTAAAGACAACATCAGAGAAACTTCATTTGATTTAAATGAAAGGTATAACAGGGGGTCATTTGCATACGAGTGAAAATTAACACTATGTTTCCTAATGATAGATCCCAGTGGAAGCATGTAAAGTGAAAACAGTAAAGGTCCCAGTACTGAGCCCTGCGGGACACCGTATTGAACTTGTGTATAATGGAGTACTGTCAGCACATTTCTGTACATATTGGAATTGATTTCATAAATAAGAACTAAACCAAGCGAGAACGGTGCCTGTAAGCCCAACATCATTTTCTAGCCTGTGTAGTAAAAGAGTGGTCAATGGTGTCAAATGCTGCACTTAAGTCCAACAACATAATTACAGTGGAGTTTCCTTCATCAGAGGATATCAGAATGTCATTTACAACCCGCGTTAATGCCGTTTCTGTACTATGACCAGTGCGAAAACCAGACTGGAATTTCTCAAATAAATTGTAATGCGTAAGGTGTGTCTGAAGCTGACTGGCGACTACTTTTTCTAGTATTTTAGAGAGAAACAGTAAATTTGAAATAGGCCTATAATTATTTAGTATGTGTGGGTCAAGGTCTGACTTTTTAAGTAATGGTTTAATGACTGACACTTTTAGTGCATCAGGTACTGTGCCATGCAATAATGAACTATTGATAATGTTTAGAATAGGCGCTGCAAGAACATCCATTGCACTTTACTAGTTTTGTTGGCACTGGATCTAGGGAACAAGTAGTGGGCTTCATTTTAGAAATTAAAGTTAAGACTTCCTGCTCAGTTACAGGATTAAAATTACTAAAGTGCTGAATGCAATGTGAGGCAGGGTCTGCTAAGCTAGTATTTGGTTTGTAGTGTGATGCAGTGATCTGGGATCTTATATTTTTAATTTTCTCATTGAAGAAGTTCATAAAGTCTGTACTGCTAATATCTCTTGGTATTTTGCACTGTTGATCTGAATTTCCATTTGTTAATTTAGCCATTAAACAGTACCCGAGGATTTTTATTATTGCTATCTATTAATGTAGAATAGTATTCTGAGCGAGCTTTAAAGAGGGCTTTTTTATATTTATTAACATTCTCTGTCCATGCAATTTGAAAGACATGTAGCTTTGTTGTTCTCCATCTGCGCACCAGTTTTCGATACTCTAATTTAAGAGCTCGAGTGTTTTCATTAAACCAGGGAGAGTTTCTATGTGCTTTGATCACTTTTGTTTTAAAAGGGAGCCACTGCCTCCAGAGCATCTCTCAAGGTCACATTATAATGTGATGTTAAGTGAATTAAATGGTTTTCCACAATTACACTTGACTTACTCAAAGTATCTATACATTTTGAAGCAGAATTATAATCTAGATGTCGCACTGTCTTTGTTTTATTCTGGAAGTGTGTTGGCAAGGGCAGGACTAAATCAAATTTAAGTAGTGATCGGAAATAACTTCATTTAATGGAGTAATATTTAAATTTTGAACTTCAACTTTGTAAGTTATAATTAGATCTAATGTGTGGTAATGATTATGAGTTGAACCTTTGACAATCTGACAAAATCCTACTGAATTTAACAAATAAGTAAAACATTTGCTAAAAGTGTCAGTTTCCACATCAATGTGTACAGTACATTAAAATCTCCCATAAGTACTACGTGATCATAATTTATAGCCAAGTCAGATAAAAGGTTGCTAAATTCAGACATGAACAATGAATACGGCCCTGGTGGTCTATAGACTAGCACTATAATTGTGTTGGAATCTGTTTTAATATTTAAAATGAATGCCTCAAAGGATGTAAAGTTGCCTAAATTTTTAGAAGTGATTTGCATTTTGTTACAGTGAATTATTCCAAGTCCTCCTCCTCGACCAGAATCTCTAGACTTATGAAGGAACGAGTAGCCATCTGGTGACGCCTCAACTAGGGGGACAGTGTCACATTTACTAAGCCAGGTTTCAGTGAGAAGACACAGATCAGATTTTGTACTTAATATAATATCACTTACCAAAACAGCTTTAGTGCCAAGAGAGTGAATGTTCAATAAGCAGCACTTAAAACTGCATGGTTCTTTCTGAACTGCTGATATATTTTTTGTTTTAATTTGAAGTAAATTTCTATTACAGATGCCCCTGGTGGAGGGTCTGGTTTTATTTCTCGGTCTAATTATACACCTTATTTTTTGGTTATCAGTTAATTTAAGGTTTGTATCAAGACTAAATTTACTGGATGCCCCACGACAGAGATTTTGGGTAACAGCTTCAGGAAAGTAACAGGTGGGATAAACAGGCTGTGATTTAAGATCACATGACTGCGGCCTGGATGGTGCTCTAATCAGTCAACCAGGCAGTTTTGCTGCCATATTTTGGGATGATACACAAGATCCCCTCCAGTTAGGATGAAAAAATCAGGTCTTTCCCAAAAATCATCCCAATTGTTCACAAACACTATGCTTTTATTTGCACACCAGGTTTCTAGCCAGCAGTGAAGGGAATGCAATCTGCTATAAATCACATCCCCTCTATATAATCTTGGTAAGGGTCCAGATACAACTAAATTCTGATATTTTCTTTTAGCTTTGATGCATAGAGAGATGAAGTTCCTCTTTAATACCTCAGATTGCTGTAAATAAATATCATTAGTGCCAACATGCAGCAATAAGGTAGATACTTCATCGTCAGTGACACGGTCCAATGTGGCCTCTATGCCAGAAATCTTGGCCCCTGCAAGGCACTTAACATTAACTGCTGGTTTAACACAGTTTGGAATTCTAACATTCCGCACTATGGAATCGCCAATTATGAGCACTTTCTTAATCTCAGTTTCCACAGGCTCGCTGCGGAGTGCTGAGAATCTGTTCTGGGTCTGAATTGGTGACCTGGATGCCGGGGGACTACATTTTGGATTCTTAGACCCCCGTCTTACTGTTACCCACTCGCCCTGTGGCTGAATTGGTGCATCTGACTTCACTAAGAGACCGTCGGCTTTAAGTTTCCACCACCCGCCGAGCGATCGACTTTAATTTCTCACTGCCAGTTATTTCTACTGGTCAGCTGCCAGCTTTACTTCAGTTGAACTTGCTCGGGTGTTTGCGAAGGGTTGCGTGCCTGTGGGAGATGCCGCTGCTCTGCTCTGTGATAAGAAGTGTTAAGGCTGGTTAAGAACACCACCTTTGTGGCCTGAGCAGTGTTGCTGCAAGTCCTAAAAAAAAAAAAAATCCCCTCCAAAATGGAGGTATTGTTGCCATCATAGGCTTCTGCTCCCCCCACCCACCCCCAAATAAAGGTGCTTGATTGATAAGGAGAATAGACAAAAACTTGTGTGCATATTTATTTTTTTTATTGAATGTCCACATGTCATTTTAAATTTGTCAAATCAGCAGTGCTGCTTGCTTGTCTTTCAAGGAGGTACCTCTTGATCAGAACAGATTTTAACCCCACGCTGAGTAGTCTGTTAAGTTACCTTCTTTACAAACTGCTTTCCAGTGACCACAGGTTAGGGAATGACTGCTTTTGTGAAATAATTACCGTATATACTCACATATCAGTCGGGTCTTGAAACCCGAAAAATCGGACCCCAACTTATACGCCCGTTCAAAATGCAACGCTTAATTTATTTATTTATTTTTTTTTTAAACATCTTATTGCCTCCACCAATCTCTCTTCAGTTTCTCAGACACATCAAATTTTGTTGCAGCAGCGCAGTTTCCAGTTTTTCGCCACTTCAACGTTTAATTTAAAACCAGCTTCATATTTACTTCTGATTGAACGCTCCATCGTAGATAAGGGATGCTCTTACGATAAAGGTGTATTAGGGTGTGAGATACAAAAAACACAAAACAGTGCAAATGTCGCTTCAGAATAGTTCGGGTATTACCGTGTGGTCACGTGGGCACAATACATAAAACATAAAAAGAAAGAAAAAAAGGCCATGTGCTCTGTGGTTACTCTTTCAGGTGGGCATTAGCAGATCATAATCTTTTGGACCAATAGTGTGAGTTTTCCACATTTGACTTCTACAACTGACATTATAAAATAACAGAAATTATATGGTAAAATCAAGCCCCAAGTTATTCGCGAGTATATACAGTAAACACAGTAAGGCACCATGAATATGACATGGCATATAGTGTTTCAGGGGTTTAAGTGCATATTTTTGGAAGATATTTAAAACAAATGAGCCTAAAGTGCTTTTTTTTTTTTGGCTGTGGCACATATGTTGGTGAAGAAAGATTTTACCTGAGGGTTTTGAAAGTGTGTGACGGCTTCAGAACAGACAGATCTCATGAACTCTTCCACAACACAAATCATGTTAAGAATTAAAAAAAAAAAAGAAAAAGGCTGAAGTCTAGAAAGTTGGTGCTGCTTTTCTTAGAGTATGGAAAAGGGTTTTCGTTTTCATTGCTGATGCCTCGTTTAAAAGTTTTGCCCATTTAGGCCTCTGCCCACCAGCAGCAGGTAGGAGTCCAAAGGTTTGCTGCTGCTGTGGTAGCACAAGATAATGAGGCCTACCATTTTTTAATTAGGTGGAACTTCCACAGTCTTCTACTGAAAGGTGAGTGCCTTAAGTATGATTGAGCAGTTCTGCTCTAAGGATTATTTTGTTAATCACATTGTTGCTTTGATTAAACTGGTAAAGGATGAGAGAAAATCGAGCCTCTGCCTTTGTTGTCAGATTCCTAAGCAAATTTTTTTTTTTCCCCAGGATTATTTGTATGGGTGCCTTGCAGTTAGGAGACCCGGGTTCACATCCCGGGTCTTCCCTGTGTGGAGTTTGCATGTTCTCCCCATGTCTGCGCGAGTTTCCTCCGGGTGCTCCGGTTTCCCCCCCCCCCCCCCAGTCCAAAGACATGCAGGTTAGGTGCATTGGTGATTCTAAATTGTCCCTAGTGTGTGTGTGTGTGTGTGTGTGTGCACCCTGTGGTGGGCTGGCGCTCTGCCCCGGGGTTTGTTCCTGCCTTGCGCCCTATGTTGGCCGGGATTGGCTCCAGCAGACCCCCCATGACCCTGTAGTTAGGATATAGCGGGTTGGATAATGGATGGATGGATATTTGTATGGGCAAGCGACTAAACACCTTATTTACAATGACTTTATAAATAAGAAGCTAATTCTGTTCTTCAACTCAGACAATCAAAAATCGACATGTACGTAAATGAATGGCAGCTTAGAAGGAGGATCTGGCCACCTTGGATGAGGAGACACCACGAGCTGGGGCCCTGCGTAGGAGTGTTTGGCCGATGCGCTCTATGGGCTAGTTCGCCTCACTGAAAACTAGCGAGTGGGTTCAGCAGAGAGGTGTCCTCCCGTTGGATCTGAGGAGCGACTACGGGTGCGCGAAAGATCATGGGAGGAGAGCTGACCTCAACGGTCTGGCAGTGACATCTGAATGGAGGCCAAGATGGAGGTTAGCTGCAGGAGTTCGTGGCTGTTGGTCTCCGCTGGCAACGAGCAATGGATGAGCCGGGGAGAGAGTGACGGAGGTGGGTCGGAGGGGAACGAGAGAGACTGCTTTTTAACTTCTACTGCATTTAACCTCAGATTTTAAAGGATTTATTTATGGAGGACTGTTTTTATCCCCACTAGACACTGGTTTTAAGGACTTATTTATTGAACTTTGGACACTGCACTGTTTTTGATTATTGCTTTAAATAAAAGCACTTTCACTTTTTGAATATATCCCCTGGCTTCATGCAAGATTTGTCCCCATTTGTCAGCTCATCTCGGTGACATTACTGATGGTGTTGGGTTCAGGGCTCCCATAAGGACGATGGGAGGGTAAAGAGAACCCGCGTCGTCACACTTGGACTGTCGTGCTGAAATGTAAATTGTACACGCTTCTAGAAATGCCCTCCTTTGTTGATTTTTGGCATTGGTGCTTTCCAGCTTCGGCCCTCGAGTCTGTGCATCATAAGATGCGTTTCTTCACTTACAGCTGCAAAAGTGAAGTTGACCATCGACTCCAGAAATGAGGACTTTGAATCCTTAAATGAAGAGAAAAGGAGTAACAACGAAAATGATGATGATGATGACGACGACGACTTTGTTCCTATTGTCAACTCTCCAGACTCCCCTCCACGAGTGCCTAAACCAAAGCCCAAGTGAGTAGCGCCGTGCTGTCCAAGTTTATTTGGCCGTTTACACTGTTGTTATATCATGGAGTCGGGTTAAGCTTTAAATCCTTTCAGTGACTGCCTGTGATATTTAGTATCAAATTGGGGGCCTCATTGAGTTGGTTTTTGTCAAAAAATTTTTTCTGCCTTTAGGAGGAAGCAGCTGGTTGTTAAAGAATCTTCTCCAGTTGCCGAAGTTGTGAAGGAAAATCGGTAGGTTTTTGACAGCTAAACCTGCTTCTGAAGTTGCAATTTGATAAAGAATGCTTGGTGGTAGAAGGTCCCAAAACTGAACCCAGCAATTAGATTAGCGGCCGAAAGCTGCTGCCGTCTGGCTGGCCTCTTTTAGTCTGCCAGATGGCACAAGGGACCTTCACCAGTGAGATGGTGGCTGGCTTCATTTAAAATTCATGTTGTGTGGTTTCCAAATTCTGGAATGATCTTATTTTACCTTCAAAGTACTCGTCGTAATTCAACATGTGTATTTCATTTTTGTAGTGGAAGAAAAAACTACTGGCCTGTAATCATTGAGGCAGATTACTGCAGCCTGCTTTGTAACTGGTACTATGGTACATGTTTTCAGGTAGGTAGGGACAGTACAATGTGATAGAGATCGATTGAAGATATTTAAAAACCTCTGCTAACTCTGCAGCACAGTCTCAGACCTCATCCTGGGAAGTATAGCTTTGAAACCACGAGGAGCTCTACCTCACTTTTGACTCATCCTGATCACCTTACATGCTGGTTTAGGTAAGTTAACTATGAGAGTATAAAAAAAAGTCACTTTTATTGGAAATAGATGGAAGGGGAAAGCAATTACTCTATATACTTGTGGATAAGTTCCCCCGCGGATAAGTCAGGACTTGATTTTACATTATAATTTCTAGTATTTTATAATGTCGGTTGTATAAGTCGAATGCGGAAAACTCACGCTATTGATACAAGGGATTATGATATGCTAACACCCACCTGAGAGAGTAACCATGGAACACACAGCCTTTTTTTTGTATGTCAGTGTGGTAATGTGCTCCATCAGCATGTGCTCCTAATCTCTCTGTTGTGCCTACCTGACCACACGGTAATACCCGAACTATTCTGAAGCGACGTTTGCACTGATTTGTGTTTTTTGTATCTCACACCCTCATACACTTTTATCGTAAGAGCATCCCTTATCTACGATGGAGTGTTCTATCAGAAGAAAATATGAAGCTGGACCTATCTTAAACATCGTTGAAGTAACAAAAGAAATTGGTAACTGTGCTGCTGCAACAAAATTTGATGCGTCTGAGAAACTGATGCAAGATTGGAGGAGGCAAGAGGATTAAAAATATAAAAATTAAGTGTCGCATTTTTGAGCGGGTGTATAAGTCGGGGTCTGATTTTATGATCGATTTTTCGGGTTTCAAGACTCTACTTATACGTGAGTATATATGGTATGTAAGCATAAATAGGACGGCATTGATTGAACAATATTATCTGCAGATTATTATTATAAAGAAACATTATTATCAACTTACAGCTAAACAGTGTTTGCACTAATTATTTACGAGTGAAAGAGGCAACTGCCATACCCGATATAAACAGAGGACGGGTTTCACAATGGCTGTGGCATCTGGCACCCAGTCGTGAGCAGTCATGACAAGCCCTTGATCAATCATATACAACATTGCTCCTGATCAATGGTACACATTTTAATTAATATACATACAATATAATACAAACAATTTATTTTTGTATAGCCCAAAATCACACAAGTGCCACAATGGGCTTTAACAGGCCTTGCCTTTTGACAGCCCCCCAGCCTTGGCTCTAAGAAGACAAGGAAAAACTAAAAAAAAAAAAAAAACCCTTGTAGGGAAAGAAAATGGAAGAAACCTTGAGAAAGGTAGTTCAAAGAGACCCCTTTCCAGGTAGGTTGGGCGTGCAGTGGGTGTCCAAAAAAAAAAAAAGGGTAAATTCAATACAATACACAAAACAGAACACAAGTAATCCTCAACACAATATAATAGTGCAATAGAAATATTACAAGTACAGAGCAGCATTCCACAGTAGATGATTTCACATAATACGCTTTGGATTGCACAAGTTACACGAAACCCCAATGGGCACAGATTCTACATATATGTGTGTGATAAGAGGTCTGTAGTAAAGCGCATTTTTAAATACATTATCACATCCTGGAGGGTGCAGACTCCAAGCATGTGCAGGTGCACATGTGTGTGTGCAAGTACCACTCTGAGGTTGATTGGGGTACTTGGCTGATTGTGCATCCCAAGGATCGGGTCCCACGGCACAGAGTAACATAGTTTACGCAGTTAAGTGCCAGGAGGAGTGCCGTACATCGGGGAAACCAAGCAGCCACTGGCTAAGCGCATGTCACAACACAGAAGAGCTTCCTCGTCAGGCCAGGACTACGCAGTCTATTTACATCTACAGGATAGTGGTCACTGCTTTAAAGATGAAGAGGTGCACATCCTGGACAGGGAGGAGCGCTGGTTTGAGAGAGGAATCAAGGAGGCCATTTACGTGAAAAAGGAATGACCATCTCTGAACAGAGGAGGGGGCCTAAGGGTACATCTGTCGCCATCTTACAATGCTGTGATTGCAGCCATTCCTCAACCCTCTATGAATGGTTCACACGTCTACTAATCAGTGGACAATTTGCATATCACTGATCAACTGGCCCTTTGTCAATGGTGCTAGTCTCTGTGATTAAGCAAAGGAACTGTTTATAAGGTTGGGGAAACCTGCAGTCAATTGAGACTGAGGAAGAGACTTGGATAAGTCTTGAAATCTTTCTCCCACTTAAAAACTTTGTCCAGATGAACAGAATCAAATTTCTAGGATTGTGCATTAACTTGCAAATGTGTGTGGGTCAGGCAAGTACTTCATTCATACCTCAGAACAGGTCAAGGTCCACACCTGTATCCTATTGGCCATATACAGGGAGCCTGCATGGCGGAACAGGGGAATGGAAAAACAGAAAATATTGAAAAAAGAAAAGAGTCTGAGGTTAAAAAGGAAAAAGATAACGGAGTTAGACTGGATCTGGAGATACAAGGGTGTGAAGGAAATGAGATAGGCAGTCGGGAAGACAGACCCTGGGAAGAGCATAGGGCGGACACTCAAGGGGGCTGAAAAGGGCCACTCCAGCCGAGCATATTTATTTCCTGCTATGTGATTTTTACAAAAATTTTTTAATGGATATTTATTGATTTATTTATTGAATTTAACTTCCACATTCATCTGAATTTTTATGGATTATTTATTGAAAGTCTGAAGCACTGTTTTGTTATTTAAAAGCATTTGATCTTATTGCACCAACTCTTTGCTGACTGTGTGTGTCCTCATTTGCCCTGGATCATCCTCGGGTACGTTATTGATGGTTCTGGGTTCAAGAGGCTCCATGAAGCAGCCAGGGAGAGGGGGAGCCAACCTGGACATCACAATGTATGAGTCACACGACACTCCGCTCTTCAGATTTTGTGTGTAACACTGTGCGACAGTCACAGGGATTAAAAGACCCTAAACCCCTGCAAATCCTAAAGAGACCCCTCAAAATAGAACTACAGTTGATCTGTGGACAGAAGATCAGACCACGCTGGCCACTAATAGCGAGTGTAGGGCAGGATTAAAGTTTACTCGGTGCCGATTGTAAAACACACAAAAGACTGAGCGCATGTCAGGGTTTATACATAACGGATGAGCCAATTTTACATCTTTGTATCTTCACTCAGGAATTAAAGTCTTTAAAATTACATAAGGCTAATGCTGGCTACATATTTGCAGCTTATTCTTCACCCAAATTAAGATTTGTCACCTTTTGTATTCCCCTTATACAATAAATCAGTTCCTTCCCAATTTCTTACCTATTCATATAAAATTTTAATGAATTATGCTTTAACTAATATTAATAGCTTGATGGGGAACTTATTTCAGTTGCTTTTCTCCTTTCAAATGGTAATATTGTTAGTGATTCTATGCTAGGATTGGCCGTTTTGTATTAATAGTTATTTTTCAATAGGAATTATTGGATAATACTCTATTGTGTATACTGTGACGTCCTGTCAAATAAAACACACTCAGGAGCCGCTTGTCTGGGGGAGTCTTCCAAATGCTGACTGGCTTTCTATTGGATATAGCATTGCCTGTTGTCTCCAATATAACAAAAATAATTCACCGTTGTCCTATCTATCCCTTGCCTGCTCTTTAAGTGTTCTCTCCCTTGTCAATCTAATGCTGTCTTCCTCTCGCTCCACCAACAACTACCACTTCCAGCCATCCTCTCCCCTTTCTGTGCACACCATTATTTAACCCTGATCTCTGTCACTCAGCTCTCTCTCTAGGGGAAGTGCCCCCTGAGCCCTTACAAAGTGTGTTCCCCCAAGACTTCACCCCAACACTGCTTCCACTTCCTACAGCCCATGCAGTAGCAAGACACGTCACAATACTTTCAAAAATGTTATATTTAAGAAAATTGCACAACAGATGCTCCGCCATTAACACACATTGATCAATGACATTTTCACATCACTTGAATTGGAATCTGCTGCTCATGAAAGCTATTGAGCCAACACAAGCTTATTTAACCAACATTTTTAACATGCTATTGAAAAAACATGTATTTAACATAATCTACCAGCAAATTTCATTACATTCTATAATCGCTGTCATTTCTGACTAGGACTCATTGTTACAAAGATATATAATAAACAAAAATGTGATAACTGAATCTTAGAAGTAAAGACACAATGTGAAATGTTCCAACTTTCATATCAGTTAAATTAATTGCCAAACACACCTGAATGCTACGCCATGCGTACACTGTCTAAACTTTTTGTTATTTGCTGCGCCATTTATTTATGTTAATGTTACTTTTGTTAATTATCTGCTGTATTTTCTTTGTCAGTGTTATGTCTCATGTGCTTTGTGGATTTCATTACCCTTTTGTGCTTTGATATCTTGAAACTGTACTCTGCAATCCTGAATTTGATCTTTGCCTGTACTCTTTTAATTACAATTTTTTTCTCTTGTTTCTGTTTGAGTTATTAATCATCTGACTTCCCAGTTCTAACCTTATTTTTGTATTGACTGTCATTACTCCTGGGGTCTTCTAAAAATATCTCTACTAGTTTTTCTAGCAGCATATTTAATTGGCTGATAACGGGTAAACCCTCTCTCATTCATAGACATCATAGAATGGGGTGTGTGGTGCTCTTTGCCAAAGGATGAAGGCTCAAGTCTTTAGAGTCCTGGTGCTTCTTGTTTTATGTGATTGCGAGGCATGGATGCTATCCAGTGACCTGAGATGAAGACTGGACTCCTTCAGTGCTGTGTCTCTTCGGAGAATCCTTGGGTACCGTTGGTTTGACTTTGTGTTGCCCATGGAGTCCCAAATGAGGCACATGACCTGCATTGTGAGGGAGCATCAGTTGCGGTACTACGGCCATGTGACACGTCCCAAACTGACCTGACCTTCGTTATTTTTTCTAAAACTATAAATATCTCCAAGTCTGTTGCAAATAACATCCAGCAAAAATGAAAAAAGAAGAGAGCAGTTGTCAGCCACACCATTTCAAGAACTTGCGTCTGACATTACAATCATTTATCTTTCTGTGTAATGACCCTGCTTGGTATAACACCTCTAAAATTTGTCTGCATCCTCAAAAATTTCAGAATTTACAAATCACAATTTTTGATTGTGTCTGTAAGTTGCATGCATGTGCTAATTAAGGTGCAACATGTTGTTACTCCTTGGCATTTAGTGAATAAATCTAAATTACTTTAATTTTTTTTTCTCAGAAAATAATAATCTTTGTATATTCTGTAATGTGAGCAATACATAAGTTACTTGGAAAAATGGCAAATATCTCATAAAATGGGTGATTGGGCAGATTCAAGAAACTATAGGCTAGTAAGTTTAACGTGTATCACGGGTAAAATAATGGAAGGAATTATGAAGGAAAATGACAAAAAGAGAGAGATCACATTTGCTGGAATTCTATGAGAAAGTAACAAAAGGATTAAAATTGAGCATAGGATATCTCAACTTTCAGAAAGCATTTGATAAGGTGCTACATGAGAAGTTGGACATCGAACTAAAAGAAGTGAGAGTTCAGGGTGTGGTGGATGCAGAATTGACTCAGACAAATGCACATTTGTTACAGATGTCAAACTAATAGTAACACATTCAGGACAAAAGTTCATTCTTTTATTTAATGACACTACAATATTTTGTCAATGTATTTAAAACATCATCATAAGAACTGAACAGGTGCAATGTATTTAATTGTCCATTAACTCAGCAAAAATTGTAGTGAGAAAACAGCTCCTGTGAAAAATTAGGAAAACACAGCAGTACATTTAATTTCATCATCTGTAGGGTAAATGCACAGAAGAAAACATCGAAAAACTTACAGAGCACATCAAATGAAGAGGCTGTTTAGTAGTGATAAGCAAAATGATTTTTGTGAAGTGGCATTTTTACAGAAATTCACAATTTGCAAATTAATTTGTATTTCACATCCAGTTTAATATTCACAGACATTTAGTTCCTGTCTTGAAGCATTTTCATGCATTAGTTCTGAGTGTGTCTGCTTGTCATTTAGTTCTTAAATAAAGAGCTTTATTGAGAGAGCAGAAGTGTGCATATCCTCATCTAGGATGAGGCGGTTGCTAGGTCGTGTCTGAGTAAAGACGTACTGCACTTCTCTGAGGTGATGGGAATGACAGGCATGCATAGAATTGATTTCACCAGGTGTGGTATGAATTACAAGCTTTACACGGCAGCAGAAAATACAGAAACCTGAAAATGAGCATGAGGTTTTACAAAGACATATTCTGCATTTTCCACCTTTGAAACCCCAAAAGACTCTTCAGTGTTTCTCCCCAGCAAAACCACCAGAGAAATTAACTTTGGTGTCACTTTCACAAAAGCTGATGCAAATTGAAATTTGTCCGTTTTACTCGTCACTACTATCAAGTCCATCGAGGTGGATTAATTAGCTAATCGCTAAGTTGTTCCACTTTGTCAGGATAATTTTTTTTTTTTTTAATATTTTTATTTAATTAATTTTCATTGTAATCATTCCATACAAACAGATCAATTTATAACCCAACAAATTTGAAGACTAATCAAACCCCACCCCTGAGAAGGAGAGCTTAGCTAAAGGAAAATTGCTTTAGGCTTTTTAATAAGGCAACATTAAACAAAAGAAAGGGAGAAGTAAATATCTATGTAAATAAGAGATGGAGAAGGGAGTTAAATGCAATAATAATTATTTCTCTTATTCTAAAATAATATTGATTAAATCCTGCCATGTTTTGAAAAAATGTTGTACAGATCCTCTAACTGAAAATTTGATTTTTTCCAATTTCAAATAATATAAAACATCAGTTTCCCACTGACTTATAAGAGGAGAATTAGGATTCTTCCAATTTAACAAAATAAGTCTGCGTGCCAAAAGTGTAGTAAATGCAATCACAGTTTACTTGTCCTTCTCCAATTCAAGTCCATCTGGAAGAACACCGAACACAGCTGTTAATGGGATGTCAGGATAATTTTAAAACATTTTTAAAATTTCTGTTTTAGCTACATGACTTAGTACTTTCGTCCATATTTCCACAAACCTTTGTGTGAAGGAGTGTCTACTGAATTCCTTCTTGAATGCACTTAATTTCTACTGCCATCCTTGTGTATAAGTCACTACTTAATTCATCCATCCATTATTCATCCATCCATCCATCCATTTTCCAACCCGCTATATCCTAACTACAGGGTCACAGGGGTCTGCAGGAGCCAATCCCAGCCAACACAGGGCGCAAGGCAGGAAACAAACCCCGGGAAGGGTGCCAGCACACCGCAAACTACTTAATGACACTTTATGACTTTAATAATGTTGGAAATCTGCACATAGTATTTTGTGCTAAAGACTAGAGTTTTATTTTTCCTAATTTTGCCCTTTAGTTAAGTGGTGCACACGTCTGCAGTTCTGGTCAGCATGCTAGATAAGACTGAGCACATCTAGATACTAAGCAGAGAAGAGCTGTCAGTGCCCTCATGTGGTCTTACTCTGGCTCGTTAGAGTCAGAGCATAACTACCTTTTATATGTTTAACAGTTATTAAATATAATCTAACATTTTAATATAACACGTTACCTTGACGTAACAAAAAAAAATGCTATTTGACAGTCTTCGACATTCAACAGTCTAGACATGAATTTATAATAAGCTTTAATTTCATTAATGTATTAGTAAGTATAGTATATATACTTTCCTCTATTATAGAGTTAATCTTTTCCTAGTAAAGAATTTATGAATTTTTATTTATCTCTTTATTCCTAAAACTGTAGATAACAGGGTTCATCATCGACGGCACTGCATTTCCAAGAATAAACATAACGTTGTAAGTTTCTCTTATCGTCACTCCCGCACCTGGCAATATATAAAACAATGAAAGTGGAATATAAAAAAGTCCGACCACAAGCAGGTGGGTCACACAAGTGCTGAAAACTTTACTTTTCCCTCCTGCTGAAGAAACCCTCAGAGCTTCGATAGCAATCCGAGTGTAGGAAATGAGAATAAAAATAATTGGGAAGACACCAGAGACGACTAGACCAGAAGACATGGGTATCGAGTACTTCGGATCTTCAGAACAAGACACATGAACCATGGTAGCATACTCACAGAAACAGAAAGGCAGGATGTTAGTACGGCAAAATGAAAGCTCAGAAACAAAAATAATGGTTTGCAAGTTGAAAATTGCTGCAAAAACATTTAATACTAACACACCAATCGCAGTTGTTTTATTGGTAATGGCTAAATGGTATTGCAAAGGGTAAACAACAGCAATGTAGCGATCAAAGGCCATAAAGGCTAAAAGAAAGGATTCCATTTCCTCGACATGAAAAAAAAGAATCATCTGCAACACACAGGCAGCATAAGGCACCACTGGAGAGCCGAGTAGAAGGACTGAGAGCATCTTTGGGATGAGAATTGAGCCGTTTGCTAGGTCTATCACTGCCAAGGTGCCGATACAAATGTACATTGGAGCATGGAGTTGAGGGTTCAGGATTATGATCACAATCACCAGTAGATTTCCGAACACGGATAAGCAGTAGATGATTGCAAGAACACAAATTGTAATGGTCTTCTGGTTCGATTCAATGGCACATTGAAGTATAAATTCTGAGACGCTGATGGTAGCATTGTTCATCTTCATAAATCTAGAGTGGTAAAAAACATTAAGATATCTGCCATGTAACTCTGCAGGAAATAGTAATCTGTATGAATCATAGAAGAAACAGTAGATATCAAGTGATGGCTGATCAAACTGATGATTTCCCAAAATATGATTTTAGCCTTTGCTTACATAAAAAATTAAAAATGATGAGCTTTTAGATTTCTTTAGAATAAGCCTTCTCAATATTTGTAAAATGTAGGATGCACAAACTCAACATCTTTAATTTGCTGAATGCTTGCAGTAGTGCAGTTTAGATTGAAAGCCTTTACTGTATATCTACAGAAAAAGCAGGCATGAGGTAAGGAAATTGTTAAAATTTACAAAGAGTATGTGTCAAGGAATTTATCTGTTTACAGGCAGCAAATTTGAATCCAATCGCATTTACAACACTCCCAAGTGAACTTTGTTTGTACTCTTACTTTGAAGACAAAGTCTCTTCCTGCTTGAGTTCTGCTTGATTCAGATTTTGCTGTTTCAGTGAATGACATTAGCAGGACTTTTTAACCAAGCCAATATCCACAAAGCAGTTGGTCCACAAGAAGTACATCTGGGGACATTGTTAGTAAAAATCTCAAACAGATGGCAATTTCATCAACATGTTCAATTTCTCACATTGGGAATCAACAGTTAATGCCTGCTTCAGAAAGACATCCATTTTATGATGTGAAGTCGAGGAATACAAGAACACAAATCATAATGTTCTTCTAGTTTGAGTCAATGACACATTGCAGTGCAAATTCTGAGATGGTTATTGCAGCATTGTAAATCTAATGAGTGATAAAACCAAATATTAGGATGCGGAATGTTGATGAAATAAGTATAAATATAAGATATTGGCATGTTTTTGAGAAAGTCTACTTTTACAGACAGGGATACCAAATAACTTAACCACACTTAGTGGGCATTATATGGTCAAATATGTTAAAATACAGAGAATGAGGTCACTCAGGGCTTTTTGGAGCCACAAAACTCTCAAATTATGTTGTGCAAAATGAAGGAAAACGCATGCAGAACATCTGACTAGTGTGAGTAGACCACACACTAAAAACAAAATCAGTACAAATGAACAGTAGAAGTTGTTAGATAAATGCATGAAAAATACCTTTCAGATTTTTTCTACAGTTCTTGCTACTTTCTCTGATTCTTTCTAAGGTGTGTGTCTTGTTCATCTTCTAAGTTTTGAACTTTCTCAGTGGAATCCTTCTCATTATAATTCTGTATCGTTGTGCCTTTTTCACTCTTAAATTGCTTGAAAAACCTAATTTAACAGAAACGCAAGTAATCTCATTTTTGTTACTACTAATAGAAGATATCTGATTAAATGGCGCAAAGCTGAAAATCCTCAAACATCCTACATTTGCACATCTCTATTATGGCTCAGTTCTTTTATTGTGAAACAAACACACAGGAGACCTGAGTCACTGCTGTATTTAGCACAATTTTCCCCTGTGACATCTTGTTAATGACAAAGTGGTATCTTAACTGCACTGTTTTTCACATTCTTGCCTTGTGTGAATTGGGCATTTAAGCTAGCGCTTGTCTACCACTAATTGCTCAGAGTGGCAGTATGTCACATACAATATTAAGATTTGTCACTTTAATGCCTAACCAAACACAGATGTCACACACTCATTGAGAGATGGCAAGGAGTGACATCAATGACACGGTGCCACCATGAGTCCTCACTTCATACTGTTGGTTATTTTTCTATGTACTAGCATACCGTATTCGTGAATAATGTGAACTGATACATTTTCTTTGTTTGGTTATCAAGGATTTAAACCATTCATTCAATTTGGTGTATTCTTCTATTGTACTCTTCCCTGACGTCTGACTCAGGTGCATTTAGGAATAAATTAATATGGAAAAGTAGAAGAAAAGTAGAAAATTCACTTGATTTAAAATATTCCTAGATAGCAGCTTCAGTTCAGAAAGCATTTGTGAATGAGGTACCAGTCCATTTGCAGGGCACGTTCACAAACCTGTCCACAGTCAATTACATTGGGCAAATTTTGAGACATTAGTCAACGTTACAGAATGTCCTTGGAACATTTTATAAGGAATTAGTCTACAACAGCATCCAAATATAACCATCAGTACAATATACAGTATATAAGAACATTTCAACATGATATACAGCAGCAACCAACAATAGTATAGTGCAGAAAAACACAAATCAAACAAAAACTTTACAACAATGGTACTGTACTCCTATATGTAGAATCTAAGTCTATAAAAGTAAGGGAGACAATGGCTGTCGGTGCATCATCCAGGTGGTTGATGTTGATTTAATGCCTGAAGTGACTCCCTACGTTCTATGTAAAGTGCTTTGTGTGTCTAGAAAAGCAATATATAAATGTAACTAACTGTCTGGAATACAGTTGTCATCCAAATTACAACAAAAAGACACAACAGCACTCGAGAGAGTTCAGAGGACAGCGATAAGGCAATTGTTCTAAAGAATGACTGTATATGTATGTCATTTAGTTATTGCTCTGAGTGACCAATAACGCTTCCATAAGTGTAATAATTGAAATAGATGGGAAAACCATTTTAATGTGGCTTTAATAATAATGATAATGATGATGATAATAATAATATGTCACTAAAAAGACAGAAGAAATTGGCTTGGAAGTTACCACTATACCACTGTTGCTATAAAGCAGCCTCAGTTGCATTTCTTGACACGCTTCTGCTGAATAATTTGTTGGCTGAAAGTCCTCAGTGTTAGTGTGTTAGAGAGACGATGTGAAGCATTGTTCATAATAGCACTCGGTTTTAATTCTCCACTTTGCTCCTACTTCCAGTGTGTTCCATAACTGAGCTCGCCCTTTAAATTAGTTTGTTGATTCGGTGAACCTTCCTTGAAGTAATTTTTCGGTCAAGCACACCAGTGTAGAAAATAACACTGGCCATCAAAGAGTTGTAGAACATGTAAAGGATTTCACTTCCCACTTTAAAGGAGCACAGTTTCCTAAGTAAAAATGAGCCTGTTCTGTCATTTACAGCCTTCTTTATTCATCAGTGGATTTATAACAAATATTGTCTCTCTGTAGAGTAGTTCATTTCTGATCTCAACTAGCCCATAGTGGTGGGGTTGTGTTTCTGGTTTCAACTTAATTTTCATCCCGACTTTAATTTTAGTTACAAATTTCAAATTCTGAGTCCTGGCTTTGAACATCTGTAATTCATGTTAACCATCTCCTGATTAAATTTTTGTTGCCATAATCCTCTAACACATTGTATTTTAATCTGCCTTTTTCTTCTCTATTGCCGAGATCATCGACCAAACAGATACCTGAACCGGGTTGTCTCTTTCTACCTTCCGGTAGATGTCAACCCAGCTAACTTTAACCTTCTTGGTTTTAATTCTGCCCATGACTCAAGCTTGAAATTGTAAGTACGGTTAAACCAGAGTCCGATTTGCAGTGGTGTGTAATGATCCACTTTACAGTGTCAAGCTTGAATCTTTCTTAGGACAGTATTCTGCTACCATCTAGTGGATAACATTGCATTAGCCTGTGAAAAATCATGAATATTTCTATTTGTTTTGTCACTAAGTTAATTCATCAATATTCTTGAGTGGGGTGGAGTCTTCAAACAACACATTTGAGCTTATTCAAAAAGCTGTAAAGCAAACTTTAATAGAAAGTGACACTGAACCATTAGTTGAATTAAGCGATAATGATGATAATGTGAATTGGTAATCAGACATTTACACAGAAAGTGAAAGTGACACATAAGGTACTATGCGACTGAACCGCTGTGATGTGCTGGGTGAATTCAGTCACCTGAAGGTTCTCTGTGGGGCAAGTAGCTGCATGTCAAAAAGTCAAAATGATTGCAATCAAGTGGAAAGACAAGGAAGATGTTAGCCCCCTATGCACTGTTGACAATGCAGCAACTGTCGCTCATTTTAGGAGAGATGTGGAAGTCACTAAGCCATACGTTATGGTAGACTACAATAACACAGGCACTGACATTCTACTCTTTCATGCTGAAGCAACAAAAAAAATAAAATTTTAGAAATATTTTGTACTGTTTGCTTTGGTGACTGCTTCAAAACCAAAACATGTCACATGAAGGACGTATACTCAATCTGCATCAGTACAGCAGTGGACACTAGACATACCTTTTCTACTGTAATTATGTTGACGTTTTGGTATTTGTGTTACCTGTAATATTTTTTCTTGTTGAAAGAAATTCAACATTGTCTCATTTTTCCAGGGGTAAGGTAATAAAAATGGTAAGGAGTTTACAATCATCGGCAAAGCAAGAGGTGCTGTCTAATACTAACCAAAGAGCAGGAAGAAGCATTATTTATCAAGATCTTTACAGAGGTTTGTGGGTTTTTTCACCATCATTAAACAGTTTTCCTTAGCGGTTTCTCAGGTTTTGTTTTACAAAGAGTTTTAAATGGTCACAAGATAAGAAAGGTTGTCTATTTACATGGGACATGATTTAAATGTGTACTTGCTTTAAATGGGAGAGATGCCACAGCTTAGGGGGGGGGGGGATCTGGAATTGAGCAGAAGGTTACAGGAAGAGAGGAAGAACAATGGGAGTGTGTAGTAGAGAACATTTACCAAACTGTGGCGCACAGTTGAGGCAGAGGTAACATCTTTAAGGAATTTCTGACCATTACTAATCAGCTGTGTGGAGTGCTTCAGCTTGTCAAATTTTATTTTGGACATGTCTATTACTTTTGAACAGTATTTTATGTTTATTTGTTGCCCTTTTGATTTTTATTGTTTTGACACTGATGTCATTTTATACCGTGGTTTTCTCTTGGAGGAATATCATTTTGTGTAATAACAGCAGTAGATGCAAAATTATTGTTTATAGTAATGACGCTGTTGCCACCATGCAACTAATCACATCATTGTGTGTGATGTCGTTGCGTTGCATTATTTAAGATGGCTGTGCATTTCGCTCATTATTATATGGGATAAACCGCTGTTTTCCTAACTATACATAAATCTTGTTAGCATTTATTTTGTTTTACCAATTTGGCCATGACCGTTTCTTTGCATTTTGATCATTGTCAAGAAAACCTGCAGATCTTGTTAACAAGTTTTTTTGTTTTGTTTTTTTGCCCCCGTTCAAAACGATTTTATTGTTTGTGGAGCTTTAATTTTTCAAAAGTCAAATTAACAAGCTTTACTTTCACATTTGCTTTGTTTATTCAACATGTTTAAGATTTTCAGTATTGTGTTGATAAGAATTCCCTATGAATGCACTCACATATGATATACCGTTTGATTCGTCTTGATATCTCAGTTATGCAACATCAAGCTTTTTGGGGTTCCCCTTATTTTTAGCCATCTAGACACCAAAACCCCTTTTTAGACCACTTTTGGGCCATATTTTGTGTAAGAAATCACACCCTTATGATATTCATTAACTCTAAGTGTCTTTAGTAAAAATTAACAGAAGGGCTTGACATTGTGCATGACACATCAGCCAGTGGTTCACCGCTTAATGGGATATAATGGGTCAAAGTTACTGATTTCTACAAAAACTCGAAAAATTGAGATACGGGCATGTAGAGTATTACTTAGTGAAATTTTGAGGTTGCTTATTATGAATATGATTACATAAGAACCTCTACGAACCACTCCCAGAAGGTTAAAAATAAATTTTAAACATAACCAGATAGATAGATAGATAGATACTTTATTAATCCCAATGGGAAATTCACAAATGAATTTACCATGTGTGGTATAGTAATTGGAAAGTGAAAAAGACAACTTTCAATTACAATCAAGAATTTTTGTGCTTTAAACTGAAGTACACATTTTAATATTTCAAGTATGTCATACCTCTATGTACCTCTATTTTATGTTGTACTGTGGCATTTCTTTTGAACATTTTTATAGTTTATTCTTAAATGTGTCACTCCACCATTTCAGAATTTGTGGGTAGTTCATGGGCTTCTCAGGAGACAGTCAAATGCCACAGGCAATTCACATTATGAGGACATGATTATCAGTTCCAGTGCAGCACCTTTAGTTCTTTGTCCGAGATTACGGATCTGAACTATGAACCCGTGTTGGTGTAGTACTTCAGATTTTCAGGTAACAACTTTCATATCTCGATTTGATTCTCAGTCTTAGTGTTTTGGCACTAGTTGGATTATGTTGCTCTTGTTAACGACTCCTGCATTTGACTACAATAACGGTTAAGCCTACTTCTTTTTAATAGAAATCCATAGTCTATTTAGAACCATATTCATTTTATTCCAAAACCACGCAAAATTATGGAAACTATAATAAATACTGTACTGTAAATTACCATGTAAAATTATGGAAAGTATAGCATAATACTGTATATAATATACTAAATAGCTAGCATGGGTTTATGAGAGGAAGAAGAACATTTACAACATTATGACTTTTTGTAGTAAGGCTACATAACTTTTCAAGTGGGTTGGCTTTCTGGACTGGCCATCTCTGTATAATGTGGCTGGGAGGGTGTCTAAGGAATATCCCTTCAGGCACTTTTGTGGACGATCAAGTGCTGGGAGGACCCCGCCTGGTAAGTATTTCAGCTGCCAGTGTCATGTTGCTATAACTGAGCAGGGAAAGGATGTTTTTCGGCGGGAAACTTTTCTTTTTAAGGGGAATGGTGGATCGAGGAGGAAGGATTTAAAGAAAAAGGCAGAAGGAGGCAACTATCTACGCTTAAAAGAATCTTCAGGATCTTCAGGGAGGGCGTCTGGGGATAAGGGTTCACAAATGAACACCCAGGTACTGGTCAAGTAAATGTATTAATTGGATTACAATATACTTAACCGGCCCAACGTCCTTCTGATTTTTGCCAATTTAGGGGCACGTATAGAGGAGAAGAGGATCGAATATTTTAATGCTATTTTACCCTTCAAATATCGTCCACTTCCCTCTTGGGTGGTGATGTGTACTAATCGCGTCCCGTATAGGGAGATTGTTACAATTATTTTTTTTTTTTCCAGGTTCCAGAAATCTTTGATACAGTCCTACGAAGATTAACTTTCAAACTAGAAGCCACAGAATCAAAGATAACCTAAAAAACTATATCTCAAGTAAATGGCAGGAGACTAAGTACAAATAAGAAGAGAATGTGTAGTCATTAGAGTCCCTTAAGGGTCTGTATTGGGATCCTTACATTTTTCTAATTAATATTTGTGATAATTTTAATTATACTTTGTAAACCTGTTAATTTCTCCTATCATACTAAAATTGGAGGAAAGGCAGATAATGGGGAGGTAGCAAAACATTCAAAAAGACATTGGCAAGCTTCAGAACTGGACAAACACTTGGAAAATGCAGTTTAATGTAGAAATGTGCAAAGTGCTGCATGTGGGCAAAAGGATCATCAATTATAAATACAAGAAGGGAGACACTGGACTTCAGGAAGCAACCTTTGAAAAGGTTTAAGGAAATTATGTTGATATGGCATTTTGATCATCTAAGCAAAGCATTTTAAAAGGCAACTAAAATGTTAGGTTATATCATAAAAAACTGTTCAATATAAATTGAGGGACATAAGCTTAGGCAATATAATGCACTAGTGAGATCGTATCAAGGATATTGTGTGTAATTCTTCGCACTTAGACATAGCAGCACTTGGAGCTGTACAGAGAAGAGCAACCAGGTGTCGTAATTTAACAGAATTAACCGTTTTGTTCTTCATCAGAACAGACTGCGTGGTGACCTAATCCAGGTCTTCAAAGTCCTCGAGGGCATTAATAAAATAGATCCAGCAGAATTCTTTCAAATAATCAGTGAATCACATACACAACGACACCAGTGGAAATTAAGAGGAAGTGCATTTAGGACTGAAAACAGAATACACTTCTCTAATAAAGACTTGTGGGAATCTGGAACAAACTAGTTGAGGCAGAAACCTTGACATCCATTAAGAAGCCTCTGCATGAGATACTGGGATGGCTTAGCCGTTAGCTAAACAAATGAGCCTGATGGACTGAATAGTCTCCTCTCATTTGTCAGATTTCTTATGTTGTTTAGTAAGTTAGTTGCAGATCACATATAGCAGCTCTCTTTCATTTAAATTAGCAGGCTATTCAAAGGAGGCTGCTGGAAATGAAGACAGACAAGGAACATCTGTTCTGCAGCCCAGCCACTTCAAGTATTCATGTCGGACATAACATTCATTTGTCTTTGTGTTTTTGGTCTTTCTAGTTTTGTCTGCTCCCTTACAATATCTCAGACGTTCCATGTTCCCCTCAAATTGTATCTGTGAAATACTTTCAAAGCATGTGCCAATTGGCATGTTTTTCATGTTGTTACTCTCTAGTGTTATGATTTGTTAATATAACTACTTAACGTCAAACCCTCTGCGTTGATTATCTGAAAAACCTCAGAAAATTATAAGATTCTTTCTATATATTGTACTTTATGTACTGTATATTGCAGTACATGTTTTAGTGCAGTGTAATTGGTTTTCCCATTTTGACTGCTGCTACACACTAACCTTATTTGTATTAAAGTTATTATTATTAACAACAAGTTAAGAATCCAATCTTCAGAAAAATCTTTATTGCTTTAATTTTAACTCTGCAGATAAACTCCAGTTAGGAATAATTAGCATAGTCAGTTAAAGTTTTAAAAGAAAACTGAATGTCATCATAAGCTTTATAACACACTGGTGAAGCCTCATCTGAAGTACTGGGTACATTTTGGTCTCCAAGCTACAAAAAGGAGAGCACTGGAAAAAGCCCAGAGAAGGACAACTAGGCTGATTCAGGACTACAGAGAATGAGTTATGAGGAAAGATGAAAAGAGCCGAGCCTTTACAGTTTATGCAAAAGGAGATTAGGAGGAGATATGATTGAAGTGTTTCAAATTATGACAGGAATTATTCCAGTGGATCGAGACGAATATTTTAAAATGAGTTCATCACAAACTTGGGGCACCGTTGGAACCTTAACGGTAAATTTCATACAAACATTAGGATGTTTTTCTTCATACAGAGAACCACAGACACATGGAATAAGAGACAAGTAGTATGGAAGACAGGAGGACTTTAGGGACCTTCAGAACTTATTTTAGAAGAAGAGGAGGATAAGACAGGTGAGCTTTAATGTTCTAATACAGCAGATTAGGCTGTAACTAACTCCATTTATTATTATTATTACTATTACTCTTAATAATTATGCCTGTTTGCATAATTTCTATTTCTGGAGATATAAAAACATGTTTGGAGTAATTGCCATAGCTTGTAAAAGATCCAGAAAAAAAGAGAATGTCAACAGGGACATAGAGCTCTTTATTATTTTGGACAAACTCCACAACCCAGACAATGGAACTGGCAAAATTGTACAGATGTCAAATAACAGTAACAAAGTCCTCCATCTGTTCATTGTTTTGATTTTTTATGATACTACAATATTTTGTCATTGTATTTAAAACCATCACTAGAATTGAACAAGTACAACATGTTTAATTGTCCATTAACCCAACAAAAACTGGAGTGAGGAAACAGCTCTTGTGAATAATTAGGATAAAATAGCAGTACAATTAATTTAATCATCTGTAGGGAAAAAGCACCAAAGAAAACATATTGAAAAAAAACTTACAGAGCACATCAAATAAAGAAGCTATTTAGTAGTAATAAGCGAAACAATTTGTGTGAAATGGCATTTGCACCGAAACTAAAAATTTGCAAAATAAATTGCATTTCACTTCCAATGAAATCTGATATTCACAGACATTTAGTTCCTGTCTTGAAGCATTTTCATGCATTAGTTCTAAGTGTGTCTGTACTTTAGTTCCTGAATAAACAGCTTTATTGAGAGAGCAGAAGTGTGCATATCCCAAGCTAGGATGAGGCGGCTGCTAGGCCATGTCTTTGAGTAAAGATGTACTGCACTTCTCCAAGGTGATGGGAATGACAGACATACATAGAATTGATTTCACCAGGTGTGGTATGAATTACAAGCTTAACACAGTTGCAGAAAAAAATAGATAGACCTAAAAATGAGAATGACATTTTACTGAGAAATATTCTGGATTTTCCACCTAGAAAAACCTTTAAAACCCCAAAACACTCTTTAGTGAGTTTCATGTTTTGCCCTCGCAAAACTACCAGAGACAGCAACTTTGGCATCAGTTTCACGAAACTTGATGCAAATTGAAACTTGTCTGTTTTGCTCATCACTACTATCGAGTACATCGAGGTGGTTTAATTATCTAATTGCCAAGTTATTCCATTTTATGAGGACACTTTTAAACATTTTTAAAATTTCTATTTAGAATTTGATTTTAGCCTTTTCTTAGATTTCTTCTTTAGAATAAGGCTTCTCAACATGTGTAAAATGTAGGACACACAAACTTGACATCTCTAATTTACTCAACACTTATACTAATGCAGCTTAAATTGGAAGTATTTATATCTAGTTATATAATTTCACAAAAAGAAAAAAACCTTCATAAAAAGAAGTGTTGAGGACCATCCCCACATATTGCCCTACAGACAAAGTAGTAAATAAACGATCAATAGACCCAAAAAAAAGAGTAACATTTGACAAACTTTCTCTCACAAAATGGCGTTTATATACAGAAATGGGTGATGGGAATAGGAAATGGTTGGCAGGATGTGACGATGAAACAGGAAGTGACGTCATCTCATGTGACCGGAAGTTACGTCATGGCAGCCATTTTGGAACCTGGAATACAATATGATACAATACAATTTATTTTTGTATAGCCCAAAATCACACAGGAAGTGCCGCAATGGGCTTTAATGGGTCCTGCCTCTTAACAGCCCCCCAGCCTTGACTCTCTAAGAAGATAAGGAAAAACTCCCAAAAAAACCTTGTAGGGAAAAATGGAAGAAACCTTGGGAAAGGCAGTTCAAAGAGAGACCCCTTTCTAGGTAGGTTGGGCGTGCAGTGGGTATCAAAAGAAGGGGGTCAATACAATAAAATACAATAAAATACAATACAATACACAGAATAGAACAAATCCTCAATACAGTATAAAAATAAAAATTTTAGAAGTACGGAGCAGAATTTAACAGTAGATGATATCACATAATAAGACTGGATATATTTAGAGTCCTGGAGACCTCATCCATCAAGCGGCCTCCCCCATTTGGCCATTCCATGGCTGAAACAGTGCTGGGCCAGCCAATCCGATGAAAGGTCCCCTCTTTCCCATGATTCCTGTGATCCTCCATCAGGGATGACTTTACCTTATGCAGGCAAAACAACTTGACAGGTGGGCCGTGGCACCAAGTGCCACATTTGAGTACCGAGAAGAGAAACAGAATAGGTGAGGGTTAGTATCCAATTATAACTATCATGTTACATTTGTTTTAGAGCTAATGACTAACAGCAGAGATGCAGTCTGTACAGTTAATCAGCAGCTCAAGTCAGGGTGTGCTAAACTGAAGTAGTGAGTTTTCAGCCGGGATTTAAAAGCTGAGACCGAAGGGGCATCTCTTATAGTAGCAGGCAGACCATTCCACAGTTTAGGGTCCCTGTAACTAAAAGCTGGACCTCCCATTGTTATTTTATTAATCCTTGGAACCATAAGCAGACCAGTATCTTGAAATCTTAATGTGCACTCTGGTTTGTAAGTCATGATAAGTTCAGACAAGTAAGCTGGATTTTGACCATTTAATGCTTTATATGTTAAAAGGAGGATTTTTAAATCTGCCCTAAACTTAACCAGGAGCCAGTGTAAGGATTTAAGAACTAGAGTTATGTGTTCATATTTTCTTGTTCTTGTAATAATTCTTGCAACCGCATTTTGGATTAACTGGAGGCTGTATAAAGAACAGGTTGAACATCCAGTGAACACCACATTGCAGTAGTCAATCCTACTAGAAATAAATGCATGAATTAATATCTCAGAATCCTGTTTATTTAGAAAGCACCTTAATTTCCTAACATTTTTAAGATGGAAGAAACATGTTTTGGACAACTTTGTAATATGTGCTTTAAATGACATGCTAGAGTCAAAGATAACTCCTAGATTGCGGGCTGATTCAGTAAAATTAATGGGGATTCCAACTGAGTTAAATGATGACAAAATATTGTTGTGATCAGCGTCATTCCCTCCAACAATTAACATCTGTTTTATCTGTGTTTAAAGACAAGTAGTTGTCATTCATCCACTCCTTTAATTCACTAACAAAACTAATTAAAGACAACATCGGAGAAACTTCATTTGATTTAAATAAAAGGCGTAACTGGGTGTCATCTGCATACAAGTGAAAATTAACATTATGTTTCCTAATGAGAGATCCCAGTGGAAGCATGTAAAGTGAAAACAGTAAAGGTCCCAGTACTGAGCCCTGCGGGACTCCATATTGAATTTCTGTGTATAATGATGGAGTACTGTCAGCACATTTCTGTACATATTGGAATCGATTTGATAAATAAGAAGTAAACCAAGCGAGCACGGTGCCTGTAAGCCCAACATCATTTTCTAGCCTGTGCAGTAAAATAGAATGGTCGATGGTGTCAAATGCTGCACTTAAGTCCAACAACATAATTACAGTGGTCTTTCCTTCATCAGAGGATATCAGAATGTCGTTTACAAACCGCATTAGTGCCGTTTCTGTTCTATGACCAGTGTGAAAACCAGACTGGAATTTCTCAAATAAATTGTTAATGCGTAAGGTGTGACTGAAGTTGACTGGCGACTACTTTTTCTAGTATTTTAGAGAGAAACGGTAAATTTGATATAGGCCTATAATTATTTAGTATGTGTGGGTCTAGGTCTGACTTTTTAAGTAATGGTTTAATGGCTGACACTTTTAGTGCTTCAGGTACTTTGCCATGCAATAATGAACTATTGATAATGTTTAGAATAGGCGCTTCAAGAACATCCATTGCACTTTTTACTAGTTTTGTTGGCACTGGATCTAGGGAACAAGTAGTGGGCTTCATTTTAGAAATTAAAGTTAAGACTTCCTGCTCAGTTACAGGAATAAAATTATTAAAGTTCTGAATGCAATGTGAGACAGGGTCTGCTAAGCTAGTATATGGTTTGTACTGTGATGCAGTGATCTGGGATGTTACATTTTTAATTTTCTCATTGAAGAAGTTCATAAAGTCTGTACTGCTAATATCTGTTGGTATTTTGCACTGTTGATCTGAACTTACATTTGTTAATTTAGCAACTATTCTAAACAGTACACGAGGATTTTTATTATTGCTATCTATTATTGTAGATTAGTATTCTGAGCAAGCTTTAAAGAGAGCTTTTTTATATTTATTAACACTCTCTGTCCATGCAATTTGGAAGACATGTAGCTTTGTTGTTCTCCATCTGCACTCCAGTTTTCAACACTCTAATTTAAGAGCTCGAGTGTTTTCATTAAACCAGGGAGAATTTCTATGTGCTTTTATCACTTTTGTTTTAAGGGGAGCCACTGTGTCCAGAACATTTCTTAAGGTCCCATTATAATGTGATGTTAGCTGATCTAAATTGTTTTCCATGTTTACATTTGATGTTAACTGATCTAAATGGTTTTCCACAATTACACTCGACTTACTCAAAGTATTTATAAATTTTGAAGCAGAATTACAATCTAAATGTCGCACTGTCTTTGTTTTAATCTGGGAGTGTGTTGGCAAGGGCAGGACTAAATCAAATGTAATTAAGTAGTGATCAGAAATAACTTCATTTAATGAAGTAATATTTAAATTTTGAATTTCAACTTTGTAAGTTATAATTAAATCTAATGTGTGGTTATGATTATGAGTTGGACCTTTGACAATCTGACAAAATCCTACTGAATTTAACAAATAAGTAAAACATTTGCTAAAAGTGTCAGTTTCCACATCAATGTGTACATTAAAATCCCCCATCAGTACTACGTGATCATAATTTATAGCCAAATCAGATAGAAAGTTGCTAAATTCAGTCATGAACAATGAATATGGCTGTAACAAAATGACGAAAGAAGGGGCGCTTTTTTTTTCCACACAAGCAGAGCAGGACCCTTTATTCGAAGGACATGAAGAATTTCAAGATTTAATATGCACAAGGGGTAACACAGAAAAAGCATCCCAAAACCAGAAAAGACGCTAACCAGAAAAGACGCTAAGTAGTGTGCATTGTACTTACTGAATGCAGTGTTTCATTTTCTATGTGTCAGATTAATTATTATTTAGTATGTCATAATTCCAGATCAAACGTGAGCACAAGGAGAATATGGGAACGAGTTAAAGTGAAGTACAAGAATATACTTCAAACTGGTAAATATTGGTATATATTTAAAGAATTGTTGACATAAAGAATCATATATAATATAAAAAACATTAATTCTAAAGCTAATAAGAAGGCAGACTAGCAAAAAACAGGTGGAGGTTCACGCAGTCCAGACTTAACCCCTGCAGAAGAGTTGGCTGTCCAGCAAAATGCCCATCGCCCTGTTTCTGAGGGCATTCCAGGGCAAAGCTCCTCCTTAGAACCAGTGGCAGAATGCAGTGATCACTTAATTTCAGGTAAAGGATGGTCATTGCATATATTTGTCATCAATGTGTGCCGTAGGTATGTTCCATATAGCCTTCTTTTTTGTTGGGTCAGTTGCAGGGAATGTCATATCCCTAGAACCTGTGTCTGACCAACGAGATATTGACAAAGGTCAAATATTTGATGAAGACACCGTGTCTGATTATTCGGATCTGCGTACAATCCAGTGCCCCAATCACATTTGGAAATCCATGAGAATGTTAGGCTGATTGTGAGATTCTTCATGGAATTGTGGGTGTTTTTGCCTGTGTGTTGCCTACCTGCAATGGCATGAAACTCTTCTTTTATTGTCTGCACACGCAGGTGTCCAGGAAACACTATGAAAATCTGAAGGAAATATTTCAGAGCCAAACAGACTTTCCGAAATGCCTGGCAAACTGCACTTTTAGATAGATTTTCCGCATCGCCTACAGTATATAAAAAAAGTGCCACTTGCAAAAAACCTCAAAGCAATGTACTGTTTGTGTGGTTGTGAGAGCCCGACTTCACCTAGTTTGACTTCGAATATAAGGTGGTAATAAATCTTTGAGGTACAATATTCCCCCTCGGCTAAAGCGGTATCTTTCGAAAAGAATTTCCCCTGGGAGTAATAAAGGATCTTTCCGATCATGCAAAACCTTCTCTCTATATGAAATTCTTTTCTTATAATTTGCGCACCGATATCAATTGGTCGCTCATTCATGAACGGTGAAGCCAAGACTGAATGAATTACATGTACGGACACTGATTAAGTGCGTGAGCTAATCCTTGTTTACAACGAACAAACCTGCTCTGAGCAGGTTTGAGGATTTGGATGTGTTGCTATGATAACACATCCAGCAAGAGTTTCGAAAAACCGACAGATCCAGGATCATGCCAAATCGTCAACAATAACATCCGGCTAAACGAGTAATCCACGTAGGAAAAATACCCCCCAAGCAGTTTTGCTGCCATATTTTTGGAATAATACATAAGGTCCCCTCCAGTTAGGATGAAGTGGAAGTGGAGGTATTTATTTTTCCTCGGTTTTCCTGTGGATAGAAAAGATTCCGGTAAGTACAACGTGACAACCCGTTATCTCGCGATGTTTCACTCACCTTTAGGATTTTTGACTGCCTCCTAATCGCACGTGTGTAACATGACCCCCCCCCCCCCCTCAGCCCCAACTTGCACAGAGAGGTCATGGGCACGGGAGAGAGCATCCACATTGGCCTGCAAGGAACCTTTATGATAAATAACACTAAAATGATAAGGTTGAAGGTCCAAAAACCACCTAGTGACTTAGGGATTGGACTCACGGTGAAGTGACATCCACTGCAAAGTGGCATGATCCGTCACCAGAGTAAATTCCCGCCAGAACAGGTAGTACCTAAACTGCGTGATAGCCCATTTAATCGCCAAAACTTCTCACTCCACCGCGGCATACCTGGTCTCCCTGTCCAGCAGTTTCCAGCTGAAGTACATAATGGGGTGTTCAGAACCATCGACGCATTGGCTCAACATGGCACCTAATCCTGTGTCCGATGCGGCAGTCTGGAGAATAAAGGAGGAAGAAAAATCAGGTGATTTCAAAACAGGTGCTGATTTAAGGGCCAATTTTAAGTTACTGAATGCCTTATCAGCCATGTCATCCCATACCACTTTTAAAGGTGCTGTTTACTTTGTCAAATTAGATAAGGGCGTAGCAATTTTGGAGAAATGCAGTACAAAACGGCGATAGTAACCCGCCAAACCCAGAAATGCCTGGACTTGCCCCTTAGTCATCGGACGGAGCCAATCAATGATGGCATCAATTTTAGAACATTGGGGTTTGACAGTACCTCTGCCCACCAGGTAGCCCAGATATTTGGCTTCACTCAATCCAAAAAAACATTTCTTTGGATTAATACGAAGCCCTGCTAACACTAGTGTGGAAAGCACTGCAGTAACCTGCATTACATGTTGCTTTCCATGTGCCGGAATAAATGATAACATCATCCAGGTAGGTGGCACTATATGAATTGTGGGGCCGTAGCAGTGTATCAACCAGACGCTGGAAGGTTGCTGGTGCCTCATGCAAACCAAATGAAGAACCCTGTATTGCCAATGTCCACTGGGAGTACTAAACGCATTTTTTTCTTTAGCGGAGGCCGTTAAGGGAATTTGCCAATACCCTTTTGTCATGTCAAGAGTAGCTAGGAACTGCGCGCTCCCAAGCCGGTCAAGTAGATCGTCAATGTGCGGCATGGGGTATGCATCAAACTTAGAGACCTGATTAAGCTTACGAAAGTCATTACAAAACCTCCATGAGCCATCAGGTTTAGGAACTAAGACAATTGGACTAGACCAGGGACTGTAACATTCTTCAATAACCCCCAATTCTAGCATTCATCTAACTTCCAACTCTACTTCCGCCTTCTTTGGCTCCGGCTCTTTCCCTGACAATTACCCCCGGGTCAGTAATTATATCATGTTCAATCAGAGCAGTCCGTCCTGGTATCTCATTTACAACTTCTGGTATAGACAAGATAGCCATCTCTAGGTCTTGTCATTGTTCGGTAGTCAAATTATCTCCGAAGTTAAAGTGTGAATGAGACATGAAAAGGGAACGAGGCTGTCCGGAGGAGGGACCGATTTCCCTATCCTTCCATGGTTTCAGCAAGTTTATATTATATACTCATTCACTCGGTCGATGATTCGGTTGTTTATTCAAATAATCAACGAGTCCTTTTCTTTCCTTAACTTCGTACGGGCCTTGCCAATGTGCCAATAATTTAGAATGTGAAGTTGGAACGAGAACCATTACACGATCACCCGGGACAAATTCCCAAATGGTGGTGTGTCTGTTGTAATATTTGGACTGCACTGCTTGAGCTTTCTCCAAGATTTCTTTTAAAATAGGTCTAATTTTTTCTAATCTATTGCGTAACTGTGCAATATATTCCAGTATGTTTGAGGTAGGAAGGACCTCTTCTTCCCAACCTTCTTTTAACATATCCAATAGCCCACAGGGCTGTCTTCCATATAATAGCTGAAAAGGGGAAAAACCAGTAGAGGCCTGTGGGACTTCCCGATATGCAAACAAGACAAGAGGAAGTAACTGATCCCAGTTTCTTCCATCCTTGTTAACTACTTTGCGTAATATCTGTTTAAAGTTTGATTGAATCATTCTACTAATCCATCCATTTGGGGATGATAGACCGATGTTTTTAGATGTTTTATTTTGAGTAATTTAGCGACTTCCCTGAACGTCTCCGAAGTGAAGGGAGTCCTTTGGTCCATTAAAATCTTTTTGGGGATCCCTACACGAGCGAATATCCCTACTAATTCCCGTGCAATATTTTTTGAAGTAGCTGAGCGCAAGGGAACAGCTTCGGGAAATCAAGTGGCATAATCTACTAAGACTAAAATATATTTAAAGCCTTTTAACGGGGGTTCTAATGGTCCTACGAGATCAATACCGACTAGTTCAAAAGGAATATCAATAAGGGGTAAAGGAACTTGAGGAGCTCAATCCCTCTTAGGAATTTGACGAAGTTGGCATTCGGGGCACAAAGCACAAAAACGTCAGACCTCCTCATTAATTCCTGGCCAATAAAATCTGAGTTTTATTCTCTCTAATGTTTTTTCAGAGCCTAAATGGGCTCCAAGAAGGTGAGCATGTGCTAATTCACAGATTTGTCATCAAGAAGTACGTGGTATTAGCAACAACGTTCGCACTTCACCCCTGTGTTCTGCCACTCTATGTAATAATTCATTTTGTATTACAAAGAAAGGCATCGGTGGCATGGGATCTAGGGTTGTATAACCCTCGGTCGATAATATTGCATTTCTTGCAAAATTTAAGGAATCATCGTTCCATTGTTCTCTTTTAAATGATGAAGGGGTAAATAGAAATTGGGCTGTCAAATCCTGTATAGAGTCTCTATTGACCTCAATGGGAGGGGCATCTGCCACCACGTCCTCTACATTAACTGTACTAGCTCCCATAGAGGATGATGGGACATCGACTCCTCCACACTGGGTACCTGTATGGGTCTTAGCGACCGTTGTACACGGTGTGGAGGCAGTCGGAGCAGCATTCTCCATTATTAAGCCTAAACTTTTCCCAGAAGCAGTTACGTTTTTACCGCTGTTAATATCATTCCAATTTCTTCCTAATGTGACTGGAAACAGAGGATCCAGTAATACAGTCATGGCCATTCTAGTTATAGTATAATCCACCACGACCACACACTTAGCTGTGTTATAATACCGGATGTCTCCGTGTATACATTTGAGGCTGGTTTTTATTTTTAGCCACTGTTGCGGTAAAATGAGTTGGGAAGCAACAATGGAAATGTTACTCCTGAATTCGAACATTGCCTTTACCTTTCTGCCATTTATAATAACTGTACCTGTATAAGGAAGAGACAAAGGGTTAATCACAGTGGCACAATACCTTTCTCCCTTCACCAACAAGCAGTCCATGGGCTCACAAGTATAGTTAGGTGACAGCGGGGAAGGTGGAATGGTTTATCCCTTCTACGGACAGCCGGTTCGGGAGCTTATCAAGGGGGCTCCGAAGATGCCCCACGTGCCTGTCGGTTATGGAGAGAGAACCTTTCCGTTTGCCCCAATTTGCAAGCCGCCCAGTGACGCTCTGCTATTTTAATTAAGGTGTCCATATTGTCGTATGGTTGTTTCCGGACTTGCTGGGCGATATGGTCAGGGAGGGCATGAACAAAGGTCTCACATGCCAGTAATTCACCCATTTTATTGGAGCTGTTTACGTCGCCTGCTGTCCCGAAGAAATACCGTCGCGCTTGAACACCTTGAGTTTGAAAGCTTTATAATCAGCAGCCTGCTCCTCAGTCAAATCGTAATAGGCCCTCTGCGCTATTCCCTTCAGGTAGGGGGCCAGTAGGTACGCCCACTCCAACCTCGGCCATGCGTTCTGCTTAGCGGTACGCTCGAATACCAAAAAATAGGTTTCTATATCATCTTCTTCTGTCAAATTATTTAACTGTGTTGGCAATGACTGAGCGGTCTCTGTCCGTATAGCAGCTGCTGCGCGAGCCTCGGACTCGGCTAATTGCGTCCGAGTTTCTCCCATCTGAAGCTTCAAGGTGCTGAGATTGCCCACAATCGTCGTGAGAATCGTGCTGAGGTCCTGCTCTTCAGACATTCTTTACAAAAGCAATCCTGCCGACTACGCCAATTGTGGAGAATCTTCAAATAAAGAATGAAATGTTCACAAAAACAAAGTGTTGGGGACCGTCCCCGTATATTGTCCTGCAGACAAAGTAGCAAAATAAATGATCAAAGAGAACCGAAGAGGTAATATTTGACACTTTTTATATGACAAAATGGCGTTTTTATACAGAGTTGAATTATGGGAATAGGAAATGGTTGGCAGGAGGTGACCTTGCAACAGGAAGCGGAAACAACGTCGTTTATGAAACCAGAAGTGATGTCTTTTGGAAGCGTCAGAAGTTACATCAGTTCATGTGACCGGAAGTAACGTCGTGGTGGTCATTTTGGAACCCGGAAATGTTGGAAATTATTTTTCCTCGGTTTTTCTGTGGAAAGAAGAGATTCCGGAAAGTACCACGTGACAACCCTTCATCTCGCGATGTTTCACTCACCTTTAGGCTTTTTGACTGCCTCCTAATCGCACGTGTGTGACAACGCTTAGTGTTTTCCACAATTCCCCTGACATAGAAATTGACTATCGCTGCATTGTGAGCAGTGCTTAGTGGGCTAACTTCCTGCTTTGTCTTGCACTCGATCATAATTATTTTGCCTTTTCATCACAGAGCTAGTGTCCCACCAAGCTGAAGCTTCACATGACCAAAATCACTGACCATATAATGAAGATTCAGTCATACAGTCAGTATACAGATATAGTCAAATACAGAATACAGATTCAGTCATACACTTATGTGTCATGCATAAGTTTCACTTTCCATCTCAACGTCAGATAGCCAATTCAGATCTGTTATTAGACAGCAATCCTGTTACCACCAAAACAGTGAGGAAGTGGAGGTTGAAATGGCTCTAAATGACTGCTTCCAAATGACAAACTGGGAAATAATGTGCGAGCCATGTGGGGATAATATTGAGGGACTCTACATTGTCACTACATTACAAACTATGTTAACGTTTGTGTACCCTCAAAAACTGTGTGATACTTTCCAAACAATTAGTCCTGGATTACTAAGGAGCCAAAAGGTCTCCTGAATGACATAAAGAGAGCATTCAAACCTGGCAACAAAGAGGCTCTGAAGGACATACAGCAAGTGCTAAAGAAAAAGCTGAGTGAAGGAAAGGAAGCTTACAAAGAAAACAAACTCACTCAGAATAACATGAAGGCTGTCTGGAGTGGACTGGGTATAATTATGGGACTCAAGCAATCCGAGCTCAGCTGCTAGAAAGGGATTTGGACAAAGCTAACACCCTGAACCACTGCCAGCTTCTTCCAATAACCAGTCAACCCACACCATCCCTACTACATCAACAACTACCACATCAACTGGAATGGACAGTTGACAAGTCCACCTCTGACCATCAGTGTGGACAGTCCATAACTGAAAACCAAGTAAGGAGACAACTGAGGAAGCTAAACACAGGAAAAGCTGCAGGGCCAGATGGAGTCAGTCCTCGAGTTACTAAGGACTTTGTGGTGTCCTCTGTCTCCTTTTCAGTCTGCTCCTAAGGCTTCAGAAAGTGTCACTGCTACAGTAGAAAACATCCTGCATTGTTCATGTACCAAAGGAAGCAGGTGCCTTTTCAGCTAATGACTACAGACCAGTCGCACTTACATCTCACATCTTGAAGACCCTTGAGAGACTGGCCATGGACTATCTGCAGTTTGCCTATCAGACAAAGATTGGAGTGGAGGATGCATTTATCTATCTGCTCTACGAGGCTTATTTTCACCTGGAAAAAGTTGGCAGGTCTGTAAGGATTATGCTTTTTGATGACTTTGATACCATCCAGCCATCCCTGTTAAGGGGTAAGCTCAGATATATACAAGTGTATGAGACTATGGTGTCCTGGATAATGGACTATCTGTCGGGCAGACCGCAATTTGTGAGACTCAAGGACTGCGTTTTTGATGTGGATGTGAGCAACACTGGAGCATCACAAGGTACAGTTCTGTCTCTTTTTCTAATTACTCTCTGCAACTCAGACTTTAAATATTTTAAAAATGTAACATCAAGTCATATCACTTTCAGAAATTCTCACATGATTCTACACTTATGGGGTGTATTGATGAAGGGGATGAGACAGAGGAGAGGAGTCAGGTGGAGAAATTTGTTTCTCGGTGCAAAGAGAACTGTCTGCAATTTAACACCAGCAAAACCAAGGAACTGGTGATTGAATTTCAGCACACCAAAGAGCCTCTATGTCCGGTCAGTATTCGAGGAGTGGCTGTAGAGGTGGAACACTCTTACAGGTACTTCGGGGTCCACATCAATGACAAGTTATACTGGTCTTGGAACACAGGGGGACTACATAAGTAACAGTAGGGCAGGCTTTATTTTCTTACGAGACTCCATTCCTTTAATGTGGGAAGTGACATCCTTGACATCTTCTATAACTCTGTGATGGCCAGGGGGATTTTCTATGCTATGGTGTGCTGGGCTGGTGACATCACTTGAAGAAAGGCCTACCGAATAAACAAGCTAATAAAAAGTGCAGGATCAGTTATAGAAAGCACTCTGGATGCATTGAAAACATAAAGTTTAAACATAAAGCCCAAAGACATGCAGTTTAGGTGGACTGGCAATACTAAAATGGCCCTAGTGTGTGGTTGGAGTTTATGTGTGTGTGTGTGTGTGTGTGTGCGTGTGTGTGTGTGTGTGTGTGTGTGTGTGTTCACCCTGCAATGGACTGGCACCCTGTCCAGGGTTTGTTCCGGCCCCAATGCTGGCTGGGAGGGGCCCCAGCACAACCCATGCCTCTGCTCAGGACACAGAGGGTTAGAAATTGACTGACTATCTATGTAGTGCTTAATATTTGATATTTGAATATTTGGTATCTTGCATTAACAACATGATTTTGTTTGTGCTTTTATTCCAATTTTATTCCTTTGAATATTTGTGAATCTTTTTATGTATGGGAAAGGTGCTATATAAATAAATTGTATTATTACGATCATTATTATTATTTTTAAAACCATACTGAAATGGGTAGCCATCTATTTCAGTTAGAACATTTGAACACTCTAGACAAGAACAGGCCATTCAGCCCAACAAAGCTCGCCAGTCCTATCCACTTATTTCTTCCAAAAAAACATCATTGAGTTTTGAAAATCCCTAAAGTCTTATTGTCTACCACACTACTTAGTAGCTTATTCCAAGTTTCTATCGCTCTTTGTGTAAAGAAGAACTTCCTAATGTTTGTGTGAAATTTACCCTTTGTCCCGTATTCTTGATGAACTCATTTTAAAATAATAGTCTCGATCCACTGTACTATTTCCCTTCATAATTTTAAACACTTCAATCATGTCACCTCTTAATCTTCTTTTGCTTAAACTGTAAAGGCTATTTCCTAATAATTCAACCCCTGTAGCCCCTGAATCAGCCAAGCTGCTCTTCTCTGGACCTTTTCTAGTGCTGCTATGTCCTTTTTGTAGCCTGCACACCAAAACTGCACACAGTACTCCAGATGAAGCCTCACCAGTGGATTATAAAGCTTGAGCAGAACCTCCTTGGCCTTCTTAATGGCTTCTGAACACTGTCGGGAAGTCGATAGCTTAGAGTCCACTATGACTCCTAAATCCTTCTCATACTCGATATTATTAGATATAATTATGAAAGAGCAACAAGGCAACATCCATATGCAGTCTCTCTTTAGAATATTAGGACTATTCTGATGAAAACAGACTAATCTGTCCAACAAGCGCGTTCTTTCCTATTCATCTTGATTTTCTAAAACAACAAACAGGTTGAGATTTTGAAGTCTGTAAAATCCTGCTGCCCTCTACACTACTTGGTCATTTATTAGATGTGTTTGCATATGCTTGTGTGAAGAAAAACATTAAAACATTTGTTCAAAATTTACTTATCTGCATCCACATGTTCTTATTGAAGAATTTGTTCAAAGTAAGAGCTGGGATCCACTGTCCAAATTCCTTTCATAATTTTAACCATTTCAGTCATGTCATGTTTTAATTTCTGTTTGCTTAAACTGAGAAGGTTCAATTCCTTTAGTCTCTCCTCATAGCTCAGTCCCAGAATCAGTCTTGTTTGGCCTTTTCTCTAGTACCGCTGTGTCTTTTTTTGTAATATGGATGCCACAACTTTAGTTCAGATTGATAGTTAGATAATTATATGTATAAAGCACTTTTCTAGACGCTTAAAGCACTTTACATTGACAGTGGGAAGTCACTTCAACCATCACCAAAGTGCAGCATCCACCTGGATGACAGCCATTTTGTCTCAACACATCCATTTTGATTTTTATCTTATTCATTTTGATTACTTTTTAAGACTTATTATATATTCAACAGGTAGGAGAGTGCAGCAGAGAGGTGAAGAAGAGAATGCAGGCAGGGGGAACTGGGTGAAGAAGAGTGACAGGAATGATTTGTGATAGAACAGTAACAGCAAAAGTGAAAGGGAAGGTCTATAAAAGGGTAGTGAGACCAGCTATGTTGTATGATTTGGAGACGGTGGCACTGACAAAAATGTAGATGTGGGAGTGGTGGAGATGACGATGTTACAATTTTCGCTCAGAGTAATGAGAGTAGACAGGATTAGAAATGAGAATATTAGAAGGACAACACAGGTATGACAGTTTGGTGACCGTGTGAAAGAGGCTAGAGTGAGATGGTTTGGGTACATGCAGAGGAGAGATTAAGGGAACATCAGGAAAAGAATGTTATGGATGGAATCGCCAGGCAAGAGAAAAAGAGGAAGGCCAAAGAGGAGGTTTATGGATATGGTGATGGAGGACATGAAGGCAGAAAATGATGTAAAAGACAGGGGTAGATGGAAACGGATGATCCGCTGTGGCAACCCCTAAATGGGAGCAGCCAAAAGGAGCAGAAGGAAAAGATTCTATAAGTAGGAGTACAGTACCAATGTTGTAAAGTGTTTGCATTTGACTTGTGTTTTTATCCACTATAATATTCTATAATATAAGTTGCTGTTGTGTATGTTGGAAATTAAGAAACAAATGCATTTAAGACTGAAGCCAGCAAACACTTCTTTAAACAAAGTGTTGTGGTACTCTGGAAAAAAACTACCGAGACATGGAGTTGAAGCACAAACCTTGACAGCTTAATTATTAGCTAAACAGATGGGCTTGATGGACTGAATGTTCTTCTCTTGTTTGTCAAATTTCTTATGTTCTGATGTTTATCATGTTGAAAGTCCTTATATAATGTATATTGTGCTGGTGGTTGTGTTTTCAGTTCAAATCAATTTGATCCCAAGGCCATTCAGTTTAGGTTGACTGGTGTCTCAAAATGTTTATACAAAAATTTAAAAATGTATACATTAAGCATCAATAGCATATATTAGCATTAATAGCCGTAAAAGTAATTAACAGCTTCTAAAAGCATTAGATTTAGTTTAATTTAGACATGACAAGCTAATAAGATGTGTCAAGCAAATACAGTAATCCCTCCTCCATCGCGGGGGTTGCGTTCCAGAGCCACCCGCGAAATAAGAAAATCCACGAAGTAGAAACCATATGTTTATATGGTTATTTTTAGATTGTCATGCTTGGGTCACAGATTTGCGCAGAAACACAGGAGGTTGTAGAGAGACAGGAACGTTATTCAAACACTGCAAACAAACATTTGTCTCTTTTTCAAAAGTTTAAACTGTGCTCCATGACAAGGCAGAGATGACAGTTCCGTCTCACAATTAAAAGAATGCAAACATATCTTCCTCTTCAAAGGAGTGCGCATCAGGAGCACAGAATGTCACATAGATAGAGAAAACAATCTCTAGCAAACAAATCAATAGGGCTGTTTGGCTTTTAAGTATGCGAAGCACCGCAGCACAAAGCTGTTGAAGGCGGCAGCTCACACCCCCTCCGTCAGGAGCAGGGAGAGAGAGAGAGAGACAGAGTTTGTTTTTCAGTCAAAAATCAATACATGCCCTTCGAGCTTTTAAGTATGCGAAGCACCCGTTTCAGGAAGCAGCTGCACAAAAGATAGCAACGTGAAGATAATCTTTCAGCATTTTTAGACGAGCGTCCGTATCGTCTAGGTGTGCGAACAGCCCCCCTGCTCAATCCCCATATGTCAGGATCAGAGAAAGTCTGCGCAAGAGAGAGATAGAGAAAAGTAAGCAATCTAGCTTCTCAGCCATCTGCCAATAGCGTCCCTTGTATGAAATCAACTGGGCAAACCAACTGAAGAAGCATGTACCAGAAATTAAAAGACCCATTGTCCGCAGAAATCCACGAACCAGCAAAAAATCCGCGATATATATTTAAATATGCTTACATATAAAATCCGCGATGGAGTGAAGCCGCGAAAGGCGAAGCGCCATATAGCGAGGGATCACTGTAGTTAAATAAAAGACATTAGTCATATTGCATTTTCTAGTAAAGCTTGAAGGAAAATTACCAGTATTAAGAAAGGAAGGATAGAACAGGAAAAGAATGACGTACAGAAACTACCCGAGGACAGGATAAGGGGGAATGAGAATACCTGTTGCTTGAAGGCCAGAAAACAAGGAACGATACCAGTAACAAAATGCAGGAAAATTGGTCATGGTAGGCATGTGAGAAACCAGCTGGAATAGTGAGCCAGCAGAAACAGCAAAGGCATTGATGAAAGGTCAAGATGATGTCATGTATGAAAAATAAAATTAGTCTATTCATGTATTAACATAAATAAATATATACAAATATATAAGCATTAACCTTAGTGTATATACTAATGCAAGTCAGGACTGCCAAGTAAATGATTAACTAAAAGCACATGCCATATTTCTTTTTAATTAAAGCTTAGCTTTAAGCCGCCATTATAAAATAGTTTGAAAGGCCTAGGAAAGGAAATGACACAAGAAAGCCCAAAGATGGAAAAAGGAAAACATCTGCCCGACCGAAGACCAATCAAAAATAAGCAAAACAGAAACTAGAGATGAACAATGGACAGTAAAGACAGGTGCAGAATGAGCTAATTGTACGAGGTCAGAGTGATAAGAAATGACTATATAAGTTTTGGGTTCTGAACTGTTCAGGGCTCAGCTCAATTTGGCCGTATTGGGTTGAGTCCGTGTTATTATTATTGTTATTTTATTGCAATAAAATTATAGACTCTGTTTGCCTATCCTCTGAGTCCTAATAGCCTTCATTTCAGGTAAAAAGCCTTTTGGTGACAATTTTTCGCCACGACATACCCAGTATGAGTGACTAAGGACAGGTGTGAGAATGTGCCCTTCAATAGACTGGCACCTCATCCACAAATGCTATCTGAATTCAAACTGTGCTATTTAATAATAAATCCAAATGAGATTAATTTTCTACTCTTCTGTTGTTTTGTCATATTTATCGATTCCTAGATGCTAAGCATGAGCCTGTCTTCAGGGAAGAGTACAATCGAAGAATACACTGAATTAAATGAATCGTTTATCTCCTTCTTGATAACCTAAAAAAAATTAATCACCTCATATTATTCATGAATTTGCCAGTACATGGAGAAATGATTAACAGTATGAAGCGAGGGCTAATGATGACACCAAGTCACTGATGTCACTCCCTGCCATCATTCAGTGAGCGTGTGATGGCATCCGTGCTCTAATCGGACATCAAGTTAAATGACACATTAATAGGATATGTGACATACTGCTGCTCCAAACAATTAGACTGGTAAATACCTGCTAGAATTTAAACGCCAAATTCACACAAGCAGGTGTCTTAAAAAATTGCAATTAAATGTATTTTTAGAAACCACTTCGTCATTAACAAGAAGTTAAATACAGCAGTGACTCAGGTCCCCCTGTGTGTTTGTTTCCCAATAAAAGAACTGAGCCATAACAAACAGAGCTGTGCAAGTCTAGGACGTCTTGGACTTATTTGTATTACATTTTTTAACAGATATTTTCCATTAGCATCAATTAAATTTGACTTCTTGTGTTTCTGTTAAATTATCAAGCAATTTAAAAGTGAAGGAAGACACAAAGAATTCAGCATTGCAAAAAGGTCAAAACTTAGAAGATGAACAAACCACACACCTTAGGAAGAATCGGAGAACCTAACAGGAACTATAGAAGAAATATGAAAGGTACTTTTATGCATTTATTTAACTACATATACTGTCAATTTTTATTGGTTGCTTTTGAACTTGGTCTACTCATAGTAGTCACTTGTTCTGTGCTTCCCTTTCTTGATTTTGCACAACATTATTTTGCCAGTTTTGTAGCTCCAAAATGCCCAAAGTTCTCATGCATTGTTCTTTATATTTTAACCAATGCCCACTTAGTGTGGTCACGTTATTTGAAAATATCCCTGTCTGTAATTGCCAAAAAAATGAATGGTTTATTTTCAAGATGTTTTAGTACTAGGGTGTTGTAACGTGTTAGCCATTATGAATGTAGTGAAAAGTCAAGCAAAATGACACCTTTTATCGGCTAACTAAAAGATTACAATATGCAGCTTTCGAAGGCAACTCACGCCTCTTCTTAAAAGCTTGCATATTGTAATCTTTTAGTTAGCCAATAAAAGGTGTCATTTTGCTTGACTTCTCACTACAAGATGTTTTAAATATTTATGTTTTGTATATTTATTTATTGGCTTATCTACTTTGCTTATCTTAACAATGCATATTTTAATCTGAGTTACACAGAAGTGTAATGGTTAGCGTTTTTGCTTCACAGCCCCTCTCTCCTGGATCTGAATCTTCACCCACTCATTGTCCAACTCCATGTTTTCCTGATGTTCAAATGGGTTTTACTCTCACATCCACACAAGACATCATGAAAAAGTTACTTTACAACTCCAAACAGGCCCAACTGTGTGTGTGTGTGTGTGTGTGTGTGTGTGTGAGTCCACCCTGTAATGGCTCAGTGTCCTCTACAGGGCGCACAAATGAACTGGCTAAATGGCCTTGAGATGGCATTGTGTATTTCAGTCATGTCAAGAAAGGTATTTTATTTTAATGCTTGTATTTTGTCTGCATTAATTTATGAATGTTGGCTCTAAATGCTTCATTAAAAAGTTCTACACCAGTAATAAATTGCTCATTACCCAAAATTCATTCTAAAAACATCAAGAGGATTTTTAAATATAGGCATCAATTAAAACAATGACATGTGTTACATTTTATAAAAGTTGAATAGTTCTGTTATAAAGATGAAATCTAAATGTTCCTAATTTTTAACACTTGAGGAAAGTCTGAAATCCTATTTTGGCAAGTCACTGGGCAGTCAATTATGGGATAGTTAAAGTAATCCCTTTCACAATCAGTCGTGCATTTTGTAAGGTAAAAGAATTAGTGTGTGGCGTGCTGTTTATTTCTCACTTGCTATCTACTGTGTCTGGCATGATTCACACAGAATAAGATTTTCCAAAGGGTTACATGACAGATATCCCTAATATTTGGTTTTGTTACTCTTCAGATTTATGAAGATGAACAACGCTACCATCACCATCTCAGAATTTATACTTCAGTGTGCAATTGAGTCAAACCAAAAGAACATTGTGATTTCTGTCCTCGCATTCATTTACTTCATATCCATGTTTGGAAATCTACTAGTGATTGTGGTAATAATCCTGAGTCCTCAACTCCATGCTCCAATGTACATTTACATCAGCACCTTGGCGGTGATAGACCTAGCAAATGGCTCATTTTTTATCCCAAAGATGCTGTCTGTCCTTCTGCTCGGTTCACCAGTGGTGTCTTATGCCGCCTGTGTGTTGCAAATGTTTCTTGTGCCTCATGTTGAGGAGATGGAATCCTATCTCTTAGCTTTTATGGCCATTGATCGCTACATAGCTGTCGTTTACCCTTTGCAGTACCCTTCAGTCATAACAACTAAAAAAATTGCCATTGGTGTCTTAGTGTTAAATATTTTTGCAATCATGTTCAACTTGCATATCCCCCTCCTTGCCGCTGAGCTTTCATTTTGTCGCACTAACATCCTGCCTTTCTGCTTCTGTGATTATGCTACCGTGCTGCATGTGTCATGTACTGAAGATCCTAAATACTTGATACCCTTGTCGACTGCTCTAGTTGTCTATGGTGTCTTCCCACTGATTTGTATTCTCCTATCTTACAGTCGGATTGCTATTGAAGCCCTGAGGATTTCTTCAACAGGTGGAAAAAGTAAAGTTTTCAGCACTTGTGTGACCCACCTGCTTGTGGTTGGACTCTTTTATGTTCCAATTACATTATTTTATATATTGCCAGGAGCGGGAGTCACAATACCAACAGAAACTTACAATGTTATGTTTATTCTTGGAAATGCAGTGCCGTCAATGATGAACCCCGTTATCTACAGTTTTAGGAATAAAGAAATAAATAAAAGAATTCATAAACTGTTTATTAGGAAAAGGTCAACTCTTTAAATGAGGAAAGTATATATACTGTACATGAATTGTACTAAATTTAATCTTACATTAATGGAATTGTAGCTTATTACAAATTGATGCATTGAGTATTGGATGTTGAAGATTGTCAAATAGTATGTTTTTTCTTTTTAATGTCCAGGTAATGCTTTAAATGAAATAAAATCAAATGTACAGTATATTTATATGTAAATTTACTGCAAATGAAGGGTAATTATGCTCAGACTCTAAAAAGCCTGAGGTAGGCCATATAAGGTGTACTGCATAGTGTCTAGTTACTGTACACGCTGTCTCTTTTCCAGCATGCTGACCAGAACTGCACATATGGGCACAGCTTAACTTAATATTTGGATCAATGAAAAATAAACTTCTAGTCTTTAGCACAAAATGCTTCTTCCAGGTTTTTCAATATTGTTAAAGTCATTGATAAAATGTGTTTAATTAGATACTGATTAACATACTCAGGGATCGGATTTGAAATTAGGAGGAAGTGCATTGAAATAGGAATTCAGAAGACTCTCCTTCAACCAAAGGGTGGTAAGAATATACTATAGATCCAGCTTTATTTGTCTCCCGAGGGACATTCGTTTTTTTTACTGAAGCTCACTAAATAAATAAGTAAAAAGACAGAGAGATAAATTATATATATATATATATATATATATATATATATATATATATATATATATATATATATATATATATATATATATATGTATATTGTGACATGTGAATCACTTTCTTGCACCCCAAAACACGAGGCTGAGTCTCAGTACTTTACAAAACCAGCTTTATTGAACTTGAAACAGGAACAACACGGTTATTTATTGTAGAATGATCTGCCACTGTCCTATACACAGACACAGCAATCAGGCAGGGTCGTAACCAGGTTAATGGCCAAATAATACTATTCCCTGCATTTACAATATTTCTTGCATTTTCCATCGATGGCAGGCACTCATGGCGTGACCGCAATCTTTTAGGATTTGTTTTCGCAACGAGCTGCTACAGCTTGTGGTTGCCCTGGTGACCGATATGCTGTCTTCCACAGACGCGACGATTGTGCTTCGGGACTCTCTTCAGTGTGTCATCCCGAGTTTAGAAACCTTACTATATATATATATATATATATATATATATATATATATATATATATATATATATATATATATATATATATATATAGCTGATCCACAAAGAGGAGATTTAAAGCTGTGTTTGTTTCCCATTATATCAGTGTTTAAGAGGGGGTTTCGGAGAAACGGCCACGTCCTCTTGGGTCCGCATTCACCGTGTTCACAATATACTGTGACGTTTCCGAACTCTTTTAGGAAACCTCCTAAAGGGAAGCCGTGCCTGCCATGTCTGTGGAGGGCTGCTTGTCTGTTGCCGAGGTAACCACAGGTTCACAGAAACAACTACTAGCAAATGCAGGGAACAGTATAACTTGACCACTGACCTGGTTCCGACTATGCCCGTTTGCTGTTTCTGTGTTTAGGAGAGTGGTAGCTCCCACTGCAATAAATAATCCTGCTGTTCCTGTTTCAAGCTAAATAAAGCTGGTTTTGGTAAAGTACTAAGACTCAGCCTCGTGTTTGGGTTGCAAGACAGGGACTCACGCGTCACATTATATATATATATATATATCTTGTGATGTATGGAGAAGAAAGAAGGTGATGAGCCCAGGTTCCAAGAAAAAAATCAACTGTATTGTTGTCAAGACAGGAACATCCTCAAAGTATTTATGCAGATAGGAGCTGTCACTCAAATACATGCAGCATGCAAGCAGGTACAATGACGTCATCCTGCATTCACTCACTTCTCTGATCACAAGAACAGATAGCCTTCCTGTACAAGTGAGGAGATAGTAAGTGCACACACGGCCAGGTCTGAAGTCGGTTTTAAATGTTCCCTGCATTAACCAGTGGGCAACAGATGCATTACGCAGGGAGCCTGCGAGCTTGCAGTTGCACTGGCAATGGACAACCAGTCCTTGCCCACGTTAACATAGTTTCGGTGCACAGAGCAGTTGGGGGGTTATCAGGGTCTCAAAAATCTCTTTCTCTCACTAATATATATATATTGTGTCAAGCGGCTGGGGGTGGTACCCAGCCGGGATGCCTGGAAGGACCGGAAGAGGGATTTATGCCTCCTCCCTACCACGAGGGGGTAGCCACGCTGGTTGGTATGGGGATCACGGGAACAGAGCATGGAAGCTCAACCCTATAGGGGCCCGTGGTCACCACCAGGGGGTACCCGGATGCCTGAAGAGCCCTGGACGTCAGCATTTCCGCCACACCTGGAGGTGCTGGCAGAAGGATTACCAGGGACACCCAGAGTGCTTCCGGGTGCTGAGCTGGCACTTCCGCCACACCAGGAAGTGCGGGCGGAAGTTTATTGGGAGGCACCTGGAGCACATCCGGGTGAATATTCGTCAGCTGGAGTCGGGTGGAAGAGGACAGAGCTCAGAGGAGAGGAGTGGAGGCGGTGAAGAGAGTTTGTGTAAGGCCTGGACTAAGGGTGATTGGGGCAGGGGCACTGGGTTGTGTGCACTACACTTCTATAAATAATGTACAATAAACATGTGTTTGGCTTTGAACCATTGGTGTCTGCCTGTCTGTGTCTGGGCTGCTTTCCACTATATATATATATATATTTGGGGCAGCCACCCATATATTGTTTTTCCCAGCTGCAAAAGGGTTTCAAATCAGAAGCATGATGTGCATATCACAGAATCCAAAACAGAACACACTATAGTAGCCCATGATGGAGGCTTTAAAGGTCTGGAGAGGAACTGATGTCATCAAAATGGCCGGAACCAGAAGTGACATCATCAAAGGGGCCGGCTTTGGGAGTGACATCATCAAAGGGGCTGGCTTAGGAAGTGACCGTCGGTTTGAGGATGATACACCGCGGTCTTTAAGTGCTTTATTTTCAGTAACTTGGCCGTTTCCCCGAATGTCTCCGAGGTAAAAGGTGTTCCTTGGTCCGTTAGGACTTCTTTAGGAATACCGACATGCGCAAACACTCCTGCTACTTCCCGTGCGATTGCTTTAGATGTAGCTGAGTGCAAGGGAACAGCTTCCAGACAGGTCGCATAATCAACGAGGACTAATATATATTTATGTCCTCGAGCTGAGGGCTCCAAGGGTCCTACAATATCAACCCTGATTCGTTCAAAGGGGACATCAATTAAGGGAACAGGAATGAGAGGAGCACGGTCCCTCCTAGGAATTTGACTTGTCAAGGCATGGGTGGATGAAGTATTTGCCTGCGACGGTCCAGGAATCTCCCCATCCTCCTCAAGGGCTACCGTATCTCTCTCTGCCGGCTGTGTACACGGTGTGGAGACAGCTTGAGACAAGTTATCCCCATCTATAACAAGGCCTAAGTTTTTATCAGGAGTAGTCAATAGTTTACCGCATTTATTTTCTGACCAGTCCCACCCCAGAATTGCTGGAAAGGGAGGATTAGGGTGAACCGCCATGGGAAATTTTTTTAGCGATCCTCCCTGACTCATGAAACATAGGGTGGTTTTGTACATCCAGGTGTCTCTGTGAATACTTTTAATATTGGTCTTCTTTTTAATTCTTTGTCGCGGTCAAACATATCAGCAATCAACAATGGAAATGTTGCTGCCAGAATCAAACAGGGCATTGATTTTATAACCATTAATGACTACTGATCCCGTATTCGAACACGTCAGGGGGTTGGCAAGAGCACACAAACCGTCTCCCCCCTTCCACCTACATCTCGCCTCGTTCACGGGTAGGTCGTACGCCCGGCAGCCCGGGAACTCAGAAACAGGCTCCGATTTATGTGGAAAAGACTTATTCTGTAGGATGTAATCTCTAGGAAATCCACTAAAGGACTGTTCTGTACTCCCAGATTTTGAGACTGTCTCGGGTGATTTCATGAGCTTTATAAGCTCTTCCATAGAATGAAAGTCTCCTCAGTCCGGGTGGGCAAAGTTTTTAGAAAGGCTTTTTAAGAACATAAAGCAGGCTACCTGCTGTACTATTTGGCAGGTGGTTAATTCAAATGGCCTTAGCCATACAGCCACCTGCTCCCAGAGGTTCTTAGCCTGCTCCTGGATTGATCTCTCTGGATCAAGTTTCAAGTTTTTTAATAGTTTTGCCTGCTGGACTGGGGATAGCCCATATTTATCTGGGACCTCAGCCCCAATAGGCGGCTCAGTTCTCTCCTCCGAGAGAGCATAATAAGCCCTTTTTGTTTCATCTCCAGAAACCAGCCTACGCCTGTGTGTCCCTTTCACACTCTCCATTTGGTAAGTTATAAGCTCGGTGTTGTATTTGAGGAGCAGAGTCCTTCCTGACCCCCAAATGCACTTCCCCCCTCCCCCCAGAAACTCGGCCCCTGTACTTTCCTACCTGGTTATTTTCATGTCCGACTCCCGGTTTCTTCTGGGACTTCGTCCTGCCGACTACGCCACTGTGACAATTAAGAGTCCAAGACAACATAAAGGTTTGGGGAAGCCACCCGTATATTGTTTTTCCCGGCTGCAAAAGGGTTTAAAACCAGAAGCACGATGTGCATATCACAGAGTCCAAAACAGAACTCACTATAGTAGCCCAAGATGGAGGCTTTAAAGGTCTGGAGAGGAACTGATGTCATCAAAAATGGCCGGCTTCGGAATTGACATCATCAAAGGGGCCGGCTTCAGAAGTGATGTCTTTTGAGGCGCCAGAACCTTGCAGGATTTCCCGGGAAAGGTCTGTAGGGAACTGAGAAAGATACTCAGCGCACTCCACTGCCCCCTGATCAGATGTTTTATTACACTTACTCAGACCCTTTAGCTGCCTTCTACTCGCACGTGTGTGACAATATATATATATATATATATATATATATATATATATATATATATTGTCACACATGCGTGTTTAGGAGGCAACTAAAGGGCTCAAATACATGTAATTCCACTCTGGACCAGGGGGTGGCGAAGTGCACTAATTCTCCCTCTCGATCTCTTACAAACCATTCTAGGGAAATCCTGCCTGACTCTGGGGCAGCCAACGATATCACTTCCGGTTCTGGTCCTGATGACATCACTTCCTGTAATGGCCTTTAAAGCCACCATCTTGTTAACATTGAGTTAGTTCTGTTTTGGACTGAATAGTGTGAACATGGATCTGATTATTAAGAAGTTTTGCAGCTGGGAAAATTATATGGGTGGCTGCCCCAAACCTTCGCAATGTCTTGTGTTCTTTATTGTTACAATATATATATATATATCTGTTTTGTTGCATTACAATCTGGAATTAAAATTGATTTTTGGGGGGATGTCTGCACCATTTGATTACCATTTTGAAGGTACAAAATATTTTTTATTGTGACAGACAAAAATCAGTAATCCTGAGTGTGCATAGATTTTCACCCCCCCAAAGGCAATACTTTATAGAGCCCCCTTTTGCTGCACTTCTAGCTGGAAGTCCCTTATTGAATGTCTCCATTAGCTTAGCACACCTAGCCACTGTGACTTTTCCTCATTCCTCAAGGCCAAACTACTCCAACTCCTTCAAGTTCAATGGTTGCGTTGGGTGTACAGCCATGTTCAAGTCATGCCACAGATTCCCCAATTGGATTATGATCTGGGATTTGACTTGGCCATTCCAAGACATTCAGATGTTTCCCATTAAACCGCTCTAGTGTAGCTTTAGCAGTATACTTAGGGTCATTTATTGTCCTTCTGGAAGTTGGACCTTTGTCCCAGTCTCAAGTCTCTGGTAGTCTGAAGGAGGATTTCCTCAAGAATTACCCTGTATTTAGTGCCATCCATTTTTCCTTCAATCCTTCAATTCACCACACCATGATGATGCCACTACCATGCTTCACTGTGGGAATGGTGTTCTTGGGGTGATGGGAAGTGCTGGGTTTGCCCCACACATGGCATTTCCCATGATGGCTGAAAAGTTCAATTTTAGTCTCATCTGACCAGACAACCATCTTCATATGTGTTTGGAGAGTCCAAATTCCAAATGGGTTTTCTTATTTTTTCTTTAAGCAATGGCTTTTTCTGGCCACTCTTCCATGAAGTGGTCCCATGGACACATACTCCCATCTTGGCTGTGCATCTTTTCCACTCCTTCCGTGTTATCCTTGGTGTCTTTGTTGCATCTCTGATTAATGCTCTTCTTGCTCCATCAGTAAGTTTTGGTGGTGCCAAATTTTTTCCATTTTGTTATAATGGATATAAAGGTGCTGTGTGGGATGTTCAAAGTTTGGAATATTTTTTTTAATAACATATCCCTGATCTCTCCTTCTCCACAACTTTATCTCTGACCTATTTGGAGTGCTCATTGGTCTTCATGCTGCTTGCTTAGTGCTGTTGCAGAGTCAAGGGCTTTTCAGAACAGATCTATTTATACAAACAGCATGTGACAGATCATGTGACACTTTGATAGCACACAGATGAGCCCTAATCAACTAATCACATGATGTCTTAAGTTAATTAGTTGGACAAGATCTTATTTAGGGGTTTCATAGCAAACGGAATGAATACATATGCACTCACAACTTTTCAGTTTTTGCTTATTTATTATACACTGTATATGCAAGGTGTTTTATTTTATTCCACTTCAACAGTTTGGACTATACTGTTTGTCCATTACATAAAATCCAAACCAAAGTCCATTTTAATTCCAGACTGTAATGCAACAAAACAGGACCAACAGCAAGCAGGGATAAATACTTTCACAAGGCACTGTATGCACCCCAACATACTGTAGTCTGAATACAAACCTTAATGACTAAAATGAAATTAAAGACAAGCTTCTGACTTCTGACACAGTAAGGCACTATACAGGCATATAAAGGAGCTCCAGTTGCAATTCTTGACACACTTTAGCTGAATAATTTGTTGCCTGAAAGTCCTCAGTGTTGGTACATCAGAGAAAGGATGTGCAGCATTGTTCAAAATGTTGATTTAATTCTCTCCTTTGCTAAGACCTCCAAGGGACCCAGAATGTGTCCCATAACTGAGCCTGCTCTTTTAATTACCTGTTGATTCGGTGGGTCTCTTTTGAAGTGATGTTACCAGCCCAGCACACCACACTGTCCATCATTGGGTTGTAGAAAGTGTGAATAATGTCACTACCCACATTAAAGGAACGCAGCCTTGTAAGGAAGAAGTGCCTGCTCTGTGTTTGAAACCTGTCATTGTTGTGGAAGACTATAATAAAGAAAAATGAAAGAAACTACAAGTCATGTAGCTGAATTGGAGATATGGATACATTTTTAAGGTATCCTGATTAAATGGAAAAACTTAGCAATTAAACCACTTTGATGTACTCAGTAGTAGTGATGAGCAAAACAGGCAAATTTAGATTTGCATATAGTTTTACAAAATGGACAATAAAGCTCATTTCTCAGGTGATTTCACCATAGCTAAGCATGAAACACAGAAAAGAGTTTTTAGGGTTTATGCAGTTTTTTTTCCCCTGGTGAAAAATACTGATTTTTTTTCTCTAAAGCCTCGTTCACACTTTGTGATTGCCTGTATTCTTTTACGTATTACTTGTTAAAGCATGTCATCCCTACACCACATCAGTAAAATCAGTTCTATTTCCGTCTTCCATTCACATCACTGCTGAGGAGTGCTGTATGTTTTTTAAAAATGTGACATGCTGCGTATTTTTTACACAACGACGCAGCCATTGCCTTTCCCTAGTTGAGGATATGCATGTGACTGCTTTTTTTTTCCTCACTAGAGATCTTTATTTAAAAACTTAATGATAGGCAAACACATACAGAATTAATACATGAAGACTCTTCAAAACCGAAACTAAGCGCCTTTCTTCTTGAGTGAATGGCACGAATTTCACTGTAAGTTACTTTGTAAACTGAAACTCTGAGTTTCGGTGCAAATTCCATTCTGCACAAATCATTTTGTTTATCGATACTGAACAGCCTCTTTATTTTCTTGTAGGTTTTCGTCGTTATTAAAGTCATCGATAAAGTGTCTTCAGTTATATAGTGATTTACATACACAAGGGTGGCAGTAGAAATTAAGATCAAGTGCATTCAAGAAAGAATTCAGGAGACACTCCTTCACCTGAAAGGGTTGTAGGAATATGGAAGAAACTACTAAGTCATGTAGCTGAAATAGAAATTTAAAAAATGTTTGAAAAGTATCCTATAAAAATGCAGCAATTTAGCAATTAGCTAATTAAACCACCTTGATGTCCTCAATTGTAGTGATGAGCAAAACAGGCAAATTTACATTTGCATACAGTTTCAAGAAATTGATTTTACTATGGCGAAACATGAAACATACTAAAGAGTCTTTTTGGATTTTCAAGGTTTTTCTAGATGGAAAATGCTAAATATTTCTCAGAATTTTCAATTTCATGTTTACCTGTATTCTTTTCTTCAGCTGCGTAAAGCTTATAATTCATATCACAGCTGGTAAAATCAATCCCATTACCTTGGAGAAGTGCGATACGTCTTTACTCAAAGACACGGCCTAGCAACTGCCTCTTCCTAGTCAAGGATATGCACACTTTCAATGATTTTTTTTTCTCACTAGTGCTCTTTATTTAAATACTAAATGACAAGCAGACACACGCAGAACTACAGCATAACAATGCTTCAAGACAGGAATTAAACACCTTTCCTCTTTCGTGAATATAAGGCATTAAGTGAAATGCAATTTGCTTTGCAAATTTTCAGTTTCGTTGCAAATTCCATTTTGCACAAATCTTTTCGCTTATCACTACTGAATAGCTTATTTATTTATTGTGCCCTGTAATACAGTTTGTTTTGTTCTGTACGTTTACCCTACAGATGATGAAACTAAGTTTACCACTATATTTTTAAAATTTTCACAAATTTTGTTATGTTAATGGACAATTAAAAATCTTTCACTAGTGTCATTAAAAAATACATGGTGAAATTTTGACAGTTCCATTATCTGGGTTATGGAGTCCTGTTTACATTCTCTTTCCTTCTAGAGCTTTAACAGACTATGATAATTACTCCAAACTGGATTTTGTTAGCCTTGCAGTAAGGACACCTGAGTTTGCTTCCCGGGTCCTCCCTGCATGGAGTTTGCATGTTCGCCCCGTGTCTGCGTGGGTTTCCTCCAGGTGCTTCAGTTTCTTCCCACAGTCCAAAGACATGCAGTTTAGGTGCATTGGTGATCCTGCATTGTCCCTAGTGTGCGTGCTTGGTGTGTTTGTGTCCTGCGGTGGACTGCTGCCCTGCCCGGGGTTTGTTCCTGCCTTGAGCCCTGTGTTGACTGGGATTGGCTCCAGCGGACCCCCATGACCCTGTGATAGGATATAGCAGGTTGGATAATGGATGGAAGGATGGAGATCTTTGGGAGTGCACCTGTGTCTGTTCTTAACTCTTTTAGGGCTAATTTTTTTTTTGTTTCTTTTCTCCCAGGGCTGAATATTTTTCCAAAAACTAACATTTTTTAAAAAAGAACACAAAGCAATTGTTTAACATATCAAATCAACAAAAAATATTTACTTTTGACAAATGTTACTGTCTTGCATGTTGTATGAGCCTGAATTCTCTATGATTTCACATACATATCATATACATTTTACACAGCAAAGTCTGATCTCGCTCAAAGCAGCCAATTTCAGTCATTGCCACATTGCACTCCTTACAATATGTGTTGTTTTGATGCCTATTTTTCAATTGACTGTTGCTGCATTTTCTAACATATATTGTTAGTGTGTACTGTAGAGAGACAAGTCACCCATTTGCCATCGTGCCATGCCACTGCCACCAAGTTTTCTGCCTGCATGAAAACCGTATTGTCACCTCTTTTCATCTTCTGAAACTTTATGAACTTTATGTATGGCATTATAGCCTGGCTCACCCCATGGGATTTGCTTCTGTTTATTACAGAAGTGAATAAAACTTTGCAGCAGCACGTACCTAAGCCACCAGGGGACAAAACACGTTTGGACCAATGCTCCCTGAAGTTATATCACCAGTTCTGTCCCATCTCTATTTGTAATGCCACAGTGCGCTTCATCTCGTCTTTCGTTGTGGGTTTCCACTTTGAATAACGAGAATGCGATGCAAACGCAGCCCGCGATTCAAAAAAAATCTCTGCCTACCTGTTTGTCTCGTCTGACAGTAGCTGAAAAGCAGCATCAGGAGAGAGCAGCCTGAAGTAGTTCAGCAGCTGGTGATCTGTCATGTCCAAAAGCAAGCCATGCCGTCTTGTAAACTCCGGTAGCCATATCGGCTCTCAACGGATCAATGTATGTGTATTTATCCCATGCGAACCTTGCCGTAGATGCATCGGCTGCGCGAAGGCACTCAACTGGCAGCAGATCTGCTCGCGCGGCATCGGCTGGTGTCTGATCAGCTGATGCCTGCTTCTAACTCTCTTGCTCGATCTCCTGATCACTGCCAATAAAGTCCGATTCTGAAAAATCAAGAGTCCGACTCCGCGGTAATGCGCAAAACAACGTCTGCCAAGTGTTTTCTTTTCTGCACGTGCTTCGCTGCCTTTTCACATGTCGGTGCCATCTTGCCTTTGTTTACATTTCGCAACTCACGCACACGCAATGTTTATTTGCCGAGTCAACGAGTCTAGCATTCCTCCAAGCACAGAGGGAATGCCTGTGACGTGACAGTGAGATTTGTCGCCATTAACAGCTGATTGTCGCCCTTTATCCCTGGATGTCGACTTTTGTTGACATCCGCCTTCAACCCCTCCTGTCGACAAAAGTCGACATCCGCCCTAAAAGAGTTAAGGTGAAAAATTGAAGCAACCCAGTCAAGACCTTACAAAAAAAATTGTGGACCTCCACAAGCCACTTACCCCTCAGAAGCAATTTCCTAACATCTGAAGATACCACAAGCAGATGTTTAAACATATGTACGCAAATACAAATATCTAAGGACCATACAAACACTACATTGTTCAGAAATTAGGCACAAATGATCTCCTAGAAAAAAAAATTGAAAAGTCTCCTGAATAAGAAAAGAAACTATTCAAAACTGATTGCAACGAGATTCTGAAGAATAACTGAGTGTTGAAGAACAAGCTGAGTGGTGGGAAGAAAGCCTCCGAAGCTAAAATGGAAAATAAACTCACTCAGAATAACATGTATGATGTCTGGAATGGACTGGATATTACTACTGGACTCAAGCAATCCAGGGCTCTGGTGCTAGAAGGGAGTGTGGACAAAGCTAATGCCCCGGTCCCCCTACACCATCACTACCACATCAGCAATTACTACCACTTCAACTGGAATGGCCAATGATGAGCTCACCTCAGATCATCAGTGTGGACTGTCCATAACTGATCGCCAAGTGAGGAGACAACAGAGAAAGCTACATACAGGAAAAGCTGCAGGACCAGATGGAGTCAGTCCTTGAGCTCTTAAGGCCTGTGCTGACCAGCTTTGTGGTGTCCTCTGTGACCTGTTCAATCTGCCCTTAACACTAGAATTACCAGAGTCTACGAAAAAACTCGTAGATCCGGCCCACCTTAAAACCGTTCTCACCTCTCTTTTGTCTTCTAAATGTGCCGATTAACACAAGCAGCTAGCAGCCAGCTATTCCATCCCCCACCGTCGCAGAACGTTCACTAAGTTTTCCCAGCTCATGCCTTGTTTGATTATCTGGGAGCGACTGCACTGCTGGAGTTTGAGTGGAAATAATAGGTCGCTATTTGGAACACACGCAGTTCATGTGTGTTCCGTTTCTACAGTAATCTGTGTAAACACATTTTTAAAACAGAAACGTTTTTCATATTTTACTAGTAAATGACAAAATGTAGGCATAAACTATATAATGTATGAAGCCTGAAGTTCAAAGATCAAGTAAACACTTTCACAAAAGGTTCAAGGATGAAGCAACACCTTCTGTGGCGTAGCGGTAAGATTTGTTGACTTGTAATCAAGAGTCCCTGGTTCGATCCCCACTCACTCCTATATTTGCCGTTTTCAGTAGTGAGCTCCTCTTTTTGTTAATATTATACAGTACACACATACATTTGGTTTGCGTCTGTAACACACGGTGTGCATTTATAGGACTTGTAAAAGTTACTGTTTTTTTTTTTTACTTTTATTATTCTCTCTAAATCACGACCACGATACATACTATCCACCCCCCTCCCCACCCAACCAGGGATCTGACGCTGTTATTTCTTATTTGAAACGGAATAACTGGAGATGTGAGTGGTGTTTTGAGACAATGGAACTGGACATTCTCTTATCTGGAGGGATAAAAGCTGACACACAAATGCTGGCGAATCTGCCTTCTTCGTAGCTCACCATCACTTGATTTTTTTTTATTCAGTTTTATTGAGTGTTCCTGCTCATGGTGAATTAGTGTGCACTTTGTGGTGTATGATGTCAAAAAAAAAACAGAGACATACAGTAGGTATATATGATATTTGGAATTATTCGTTTTATGACCTGTATAGTACATTTCGGAAAACTTTGTGGCATGGATGCCACTTTATTCATATTATTCATATTCATTCGCATAACATCTTGCAGTTTGTAATCAGTAACTGCGTGTTTTTTTTTCCGATCTTGCCAGTCCCCACATGTTGCTGTATGCTGTTTCTTTTGTACTCCAGGACATGCAGAGGAAAGAATAGTACAGAGCAGTAAGTTCAGTGCTATATGCAATCATCAGATTCAAATGTTAACAGTTCACACACACGCAAGGATAGTCTTTCCTACATTTACAACGTGTGTACCTGTTACAATGTACACGCTTCTCTCTATGCTGTGGTTCCTATTACACATCTGAAAGAAAGAGACAATATATGTGAAAACATCATCGCACTAATGCAATATTATTTGAAAACGAACAGCGTCAGATCGGGTGTGGAGTTATGTTGGCGCTATTACTGAAAGAAAAAAAAGATCAACATGTGCGTTGATCCTGCAGCACTGAATAAGCTCACGCGCTCTAACATCAACCCCCACCTTTCCCTGATCTGACTCTAAGTAACAGCGCAAGTACAGAAGCAAACTATGTGCATGTGTGTACTGTATAATATTAACAAAAAGAGCAGTTTACTACTGAAAACGGCAAATATAGGAGTGGGGATCGAACCGGTGACTCTTGATCACACTTGGTTTGCGTCTGTACTTGCGCTGTTTTCAGATGGGAGGGGGGGGTGATGTTACAGCGCGTGACCTTATTCAGTGCTGCAGGATCAACGCACATGTTGATATTTTTTTCTTTCAGTAATAGTGCCAACATAAGTCCACACCCGATCTGACGCTGTTCATTTTCAAATAACATTGCATTAGTGCGATGATGTTTTCACATATATTGTCTCTTTCTTTCAGGTGCGTAATAGGAACCACAGCATAGAGAGAAGCGTGTACATTGTAACAGGTACACACGTTGTAAATGTAGGAAAGACTATCCTTGCGTGTGTGTGAACTGTTAACATTTGAATCTGATGATTGCATATAGTGCTGAACTTACTGTTCTGTACTATTCTTTCCTCTGCATGTCCTGGAGTACAAAAAAAACAGCATAAAGCAACACGTGGGGACTGGCAAGATCGGGAAAAAAACACGCAGTCACTGATTACAAACCGCAAGATGTTATGCACATGAATATGAATAATGTTGCATCCGTGCCACAAAGTTTTCCGAAATGTACTATACAGGTCATAAAACGAATAATTCCAAATATCATATATACCTACGTCTGTGTTTTCTTGTTTTTTGACATCATAGACCATAAGGTGCACACTAATTCAGCATGAGCAGGAACACTCAATAAAACTGAATAAAAAAAATCAAGTGACGGTGAGCTACGAAGAAGGCAGATTCGCCAGCGTTTGTGTGTCAGCTTTTATATCCTCCAGATAAGAGAATGTCCAGTTCCATTGTCTCAAAACACCACTCACATCTCCAGTTATTCCGTTTCAAACAAAAAATAACAGCGTCAGATCCCCTGGGGGGGGGGGGGGGGGGGGCAGTAGTATTTATCGTGGTCATGATTTAGAGACAATAAAAGTAAAAAAAAAAAAACGGTAACTTTTACAAGTCCTATAAATGCACACCGTGTGTTACAGACGCAAACCAAATGTATGTGTGTACTGTATAATATTAACAAAAAGAGGAGCTCACTATTGAAAATGGCAAATATAGGAGTGAGTGGGGATCGAACTGGGGACTCTTGATTACAAGTCAACAAATGTTACCGCTACGCCACAGAAGCTGTTGTTTAATCCTTGAACCTTTTGTGAAAGTGTTTACTTGATCCTTGGACTTCAGGCTTCATACATTATATAGTTTATGCCTACATTTTGTCATTTACTACTAAAATATGAAAAACGTTTCTGTTTTAAAAATGTGTTTACACAGATTACTGTAGAAACGGAACACACATGAACTGTGTGTGTTCCAAATAACAATCTATTATTTCCACTCTAAAACTCCAGCAGTTCAGTCACTCCCAGATAATCAAACAAGGCATGAGCTGGGAAAACTTAGTGAACGTTCTGCGACGGTGGGGGATGGAATAGCCAGCTACTTGCTGCTCGTGTTAATCGGCACATTTAGAAGACAAAGGAGAGGTGAGAACGGTTTTAAGGTGGGCTGGATCTACGAGTTTTTTCGTAGACTCTGGTAATTCTAGTGTTAAGGCTCTTGAAAATTCCACTTCTACTGTAGAAAACATCCTGCATTGTTCCTGTAGCAAAGAAGGCAGGCGCCTCTTCATCTAATTACTACAGACCAGTGGCACTTACATCTCACATCTTCAAGACCTTTGAGAGACTGGCCCTGGACTATCTAAGTCCTCTTGTGGTAGACCACCTAGAGCCACTGCAGGTTGCCTATCCATCTGCCCTATCTGCAGTAATCTATCTACCCTACAAGGCTTATTCTCACCTGGAAAAAGTTGGCAGCACCCTGAGGATTCTGTTTTTTGATGACTTCGATACGAACCAGCCATCCCTGTTAAGGGGTAAGCTCAGAAATATGCAGGTATATGAGGTATATGGTGTCCTGGATAATGGACTATCTGTCGGGCAGACCGCACTTTGTGAGGCTCAAGGACTGCATTTCTGATACAAATGTGAGCAACACTGTAGCACCACAAGGAACAGTTCTGTCTCCTTTTCTCTTCACTCTCTGAAACTCAGACTTTAAATATTTTAAAAATTTAACATCAGGTCATATCATTTTCAGAAATTCTCACATGATTCTACACTTATGGGGTGAAGGGGATGAGACAGAGGGGAGGAGTTAGGTGGAGAAGTTTGTTTCTTGGTGCAAAGAGAATCGTCTGCAATTTAACATCAACAAAACCAAGAAACTGGTGACTGAATTTCACCACACCAACGAGCCTCTATGTCCGGTCACTATTCAAGGAGTGGATGTAGAGTTGGAACACTCTTACAGGTACTTGGGGGTCCACATCAATGCCAAGTTATACTGGTCTCGGAACACAAGGGAACTACATAAGAAAAGGCAGGACTGGCTTTATTTTCTTAGGAGACTGCATTCTTTTAATGTGGAAAGTAACATCATTGACATCTTCTATAACTCTGTGATGGCCAGGGGGATTTTCTATGCTGTGGTGTGCTGAGCTGGTGACATCACTTGAAGAAAGGCCTACCAAATCAACAAGCTAATAAAAAGTACAGGCTCAGTTATAGAAAGCACTCTGGATGCATTGAAAACGTAAAGTTCAAACATAAAGCCCAAAGACATGCAGGTTAGGTGGACTGACGATACTAAAATGGCCCTAGTGTATGGTTGGGGTTTATGTGTGTGTGTGTGTGTTCACCCTGCAATGGACTGTGTAGACACTGAAAGTCGGAATCAACGGGAGACAAAAACTCATTTAAAGTAAAAAGACATTTCATTATTCTTGGTGAGTCAAAGAGACTGAAGCCCCTGCCAGCTCAGTGCCACTGACTGATCAGATCAGACAGCCTGCAGCCTAACGTGGGGCCTCCCTCTATATACATAGTTCGTGCATTAAACAAAAAATATATATATTGTAAGCTGGGGGGCTGATCACACCGTCAGAGAATACAGACGTTCCTGGGAAAACCCTTGAAAAACGTTGACAGACTACCTTCACATTGCTCCTTACCTTACTAGTGGCTCTGTCGCGTGATAAGCCTCTCGCGCGGTACTCTGCTTACTTAAAAGCCTGTATGGGCACCTGTCAGTTTTGGAATTGATTGTTTGCTTCTCTCTCTCTCTCTCTCTCTCTCTCTCTCTGACATTCTCTGCTCCTGGCGGAACTGCCATCTCTGACTTGTCATGGACTATGTTTAAACTTTTGAAAAAGAGACAAATGTTTGTTTGCAGTGTTTGAATAAAATTCCTGTTTTCTACAACCTCCTGTGTTTCTGTGCAAATCTGTGACCCAAGCGTGACAATATATAGCAGTTCATTTTGGGGTTATACATAAATTATAATAGCTTGCGACTCCATGAATTGGAATGTGTACATTGCTTCTTTCAGATAAAGAGGTTATTAGGGCACTCACATTTTTAATAAATATGCTCAAATAGTTTTAAGCAATAATTCAGAAACTGTCATAACTGATTTATAATATCACAGGGTGTTAGTTAGTATCAAGAGGTCAGCATTTTCTCATAAAAGAATGCAAGTTAGTCCCTTATTCTGTGCACAAGCTTAATTATTTTTCTACCTTAATGAAGAACAAATACAGTTTTTTCTTTCTCAACTGGCGCCCTGTCCAGAGTTTGTTCCGGCCCCAATGTTGGCTGGGAAAGGCTCCAGCACACCCCATGCCTCTGCTCAGGACACAGAGGGTTAGAAATTGACTGACTGATCTATGCAGTGCTTAATATTTGGTATTTGTATGTTTGGTATCTTGTATTAACAACGTGATTTTGTTTGTGCTTTTATTCCTTTGAATATTTCTGAAGCTTATTGTGTATAGGAAAGGTGCTATATAAATAAGTTGTAATATTATGATCATTATTATTATTTTTAAAACCACACTGAAATGGGTAGCCATCTATTTCAGTTAGAACATTAGAGCAATCTAGACAAGAACAGGCCATTCAGCCCAACAAAGCTCGCCAGTCCTATCCACTTATTTCTTCCAAAAAACCATCAAGTCGAGTTTTGAAAGTCCCTAAAGTTTTACTCTCTACCACACTACTTGGTAGATTATTCCAAGTTTCTATCACTCTTTGAGTAAAGAAAAACTTCCTAATGTTTGTGCGAAATTTACCCTTTGTCCCCGTATTCTTGGTGAATTAATAATAAATTGAGTTAGTTACAGCCTAATCTGCTGTATTAGAACATTAGAACATTAAAGCTCGCCAGTCTTATCCTCTTCTTCTTCTAAAATAACATCAAATCTAGTTCTGAAGGTCCCTAAAGTCCTACTGTCTACCACAGTATTTTCCTCTTATTCCATGTGTCTGTAGTTCTCTGTATGAAGAAAAATGTCCTAATGTGTGTATGAAACTTACCCTTAACAAGTTTCTAATAGTGTCCCCATGTTCATGATGAACTAATTTTATAATATTTGTCTCGATCCACTGTACTAATTCCCTTCATAATTTTAAACACTTCAATCATGTCACCTCTTAATCTTCTTTTGCTTAAACTGTAAAGGCTCAGCTCTTTTAATCTTTCCTCATAACTCATCCCCTGTAGCCCTGGAATCAGCCAAGCTGCTCTTCTCTGAACCTTTTCTAGTGCTGCTATGTCCTTTTTGTAGCCTGGAGACCAAAACTGCACACAGTACTCAAGATGAGGCCTCACCAGTGTGTTATAAAGCTTGAGCAGAACCTCCTGTGACTTGTACTCCACACATTGTGCTATATAACCTGACATTCTGTTTGTCTTCTTAATGGCTTCTGAACACTGTCGGGAAGTCGATAGCTTAGAGTCCACTATGACTCCTCAGTCCTTCTCATAATGTGTACTCTCAATATTATTAGATACAATTATGAAAGAGCAACAAGGCAACATCCATATGCAGTCTCTCTTTAGAACATTAGAACAAATCTGATGAAAACAGACTTATCAGCCCAACAAGCTTATTCATCCTATTCATCACAGTTTTCTAACACAACAACAAGTTGAGATTTGGGAGTCTGTAAAGTCCTGTTCCCCTCTACACTCCTCGGTCATTTATTAGATTTTGTTTATATTTGCTTTTGTGAAGAAAAATATCAAAACATTTGTTCAAAATGTACTTATCCCATCTGTGTCCACATGTTGTTATTGAAGGATTTGTTCAAAGTAAGAGCTGGGATCCACTGTCCAAATTCCTTTCATAATTTTAACCATTTCAGTCATGTCCTTTTTTGATCTCTGTTTGCTTAAACTGAGAAGGTTCAACTCCTTTAATCTCTCCTCATAGCTCAGTCCTCTCAGTCCCAGAATCAGTCTTGTTTGGCCTTTTCTCTAGCACTGCTGTGTCTTTTTTTCGTAATATGAATGCCACAACTTTATCCCAGATAGATAGTTAGATAGTTATATTTATAAAGCACTTTTCTAGACACTTAAAGCACTTTACATAGACAGTGGGGAGTCACTTCAGCCATCACCAATGTGCAGCATCCACCTGGATGACAGTCATTTTGTCTCGACACTTACATCCACCCTTTATTATGATTACGTTTCAAGACTTATTGTATATTCTACAGGTAGGAGAGTGCAGCAGAGAGGTGAAGAAGAGAATGCAGGCAGGGGGAACTGGGTGAAGAAGAGTGACAGGAGGGATATGTGATAGAACAGTAATGGCAAGAGTGAAAGGGAAGGTCTATAAAAGGGTAGTGAGACCAGCTACGGTGGCACTGACAAAAATGCAGATTTGGGAGTGGCGGAGTTGAAGATACTACAATGTTCGCTCAGAGTAATGAGAGTTGACAGAATTAGAAATGAGAATATTAGAGGGAACAACACAGGTACGACAGATTGGTGACCATGTGAGAGAGGCTAGAGTGAGATGGTTTGGGTACAGGCAGAGGAGAGATTAGGGGTACATCCGCAAAAGAATGTTGAGGATGGAATCGCCAGGCAAGAGGAAAAGAGGAAGACCAAAGAGAAGGTTTGTGGATGTGGTGATGGAGGACATGAAGGCAGAAAATGATGTAAAAGACAGGGATAGGTGGAAATGGATGATCCGCTGTGGCAACCCCTAAATGGGAGCAACCAAAAGAAGAAGAAGATTCTATAGGTAGGAGAGCAGTACCAATATTATAAAGTTTTTGTGTATGGTTTGTGTTTTTATGCACTATAATATTTTTAGTTGCTGTTGTATATGTTGGAAATTAAGAAGAAATGCATTTAAGACTTAAGCCAGGAAGCCCTTCTTTAAACCAAGTGTTGTGGTACTCTGGAACAAACTACCGAGACATGGAGTTGAAGCAGAAACCTTGACAGCTTAACTATTAGCTTAACAGATAGGCTTGATGGACTGAATGGTCTCCTCCTGTTTGTCAAATTTCTTATGTTCTGATGTTCATCATGTTGAATGTCCTTATATAATGTATATTGTGGTGGTGGTTGTGTTTTCAGTTCAAATCAATTTGATCCCAAGGCCATTTTGTTTAGGTTGATTGGTGTCTCAAAATGTACCCAGTATGAGTGACTATGGACAGGTGTGAGAATGTGCCCTGCAATAGACTGGCACCTCATCCACAAATGATATCTGAATTCAAACTGTGCTATCTTATATATAAATGTCTACACGTGGAAATGTGTGTGTCTCTCTGTCCAGCCCGGAAGTGCGAGGGTACAGCATGAAGCTCAAAGAGCCGGCAAGGCAGCCCCAAGTTCACGAGTTGGAAGAAGAAATAAGTACGAGGCTACAGCATGAAGCTGAAAGAAAGCAACTCCGTCGCTAAAGTGAAACCACCGAGGAAAGACAAACAAGAGAGAAACTCGCTTAGCCGTTGACAGACAAGAAGGGCAACCACATCCGAAAAAAGAAAACGGCGACTCTGCATTTCAATTTTTTTTCTGATGATTTCAATAGTTTCTAGGACGCCAGGCTTTTTACAGCACGGGCTTACACAGTTAGTTTAATAATTATAATTAATAATAATAATAATAATGCAATTTAGGTGAATATTCTACTTTTTTGCTCTTTAGTCATATTTATCAATTACTAGATGCTAACCATGAGCCTGTCTTCAGGGAAGAGTACAATCGAAGAATACACTGAATTAAATGAATCATTTATCTCCTTCTCGATAACCTAAAAAAAAAGTTCATCAGCTCAAATTATTCATGAATTTGCCAGTACATGGAGAAATGATTAACAGTATGAAGTGAGGGCTAATAATGACACCATGTCACTGACGTCACTCCCTGCCATCATTCCGTGCTCTCATCGGACATTAACTTAAATGACACATTAATAGGATATGTGACATACTGCTGCTCCAAACAATTAGACTGCTAAATAACTGCTAGAATTTAAACACCAAATTCACATAAGCAGGTGTCTTAAAAAATTGCAATTAAATGTATTTTTAGAAACCACTTTGTCATTAACAAGAATTCACAGGAGAAAATCGTTTTAAATACAGCAGTGACTCAGGTCCCCCTGTGTGTTTGTCTCCCAATAAAAGAACTGAGCCATAACAAACAGAGCTGTGTAAGTCTAGGACGTCTTCGTATGACGTTATTTTAACAGATATTTTTCATTAGCATCAATTAAATTCAACTTCTTGTGTTTCTGTTAAATTATCAGGTTTATCAAGCAATTTAAAAGTGAAGAAGACTCAAAGAATTCAGCATTGTAATGAGACTGACTTTACTGAAAAAGTTCAAAAATTAGAAGATGAGCCAGTCACACACCTTAGGAAGAATCGGAAAACCTAACAGGAACTGTAGAAAAACTCTGAAAGGTACTTTTATGTTTTTATTTCACAACTTATACTGTCAATTATTATTCATTGTTTTTAGAACTTGGTGTACTCATACTAGTCACTCGTTCTGTGCTTCTCTTCTTTGATTTTGCACAACATTATTTGCTAGTTTTGTGGATACAGAATGCCCAAAATTCTTATGCATCATTCTCTATATTTTAATAGATCTCTGTATCTTAGTGTGGTCACGTTATTTGATAATATCCTTGTCTGTAATAGTCTGTTTGGAAAACCAAAAAAGTGGATGGACTTCATTATATTCTGTAAATATTATACTGCCTATTTGGTGAACTTACCCTGCGGGACCACTCCACACCAGTAGATGGATGCATGACAGAGCTAACAAGTTTTAGCTGTGCTATGCTAAGTAGGAGAATTTCCTTACTCTCTCCAAAATAACCCACTGCCAATATCTACATTTACACTTACTACATCAGTATTCTGTACCCATCTAACACACTCAGTATACACACTGCTACCTGCAGTCCACTACATCTCGCAGTTGCACTGCTTTTAAGCATCTACTTCAAACAACCTGTCCATTGGAGTGAGCTTCTCCCAACTCTTTTACTGCCTACAGTGCATGGCCATGTATCAGACACTTCCACAACTCCAGCCTCTTTCACCTCCAACCATCTCCTTGGTCTGTTGGCCTTTCCTACATTTACCTTGAGGTCTTCTGCTTCCAAGCCAGCTTTACATTTCAGTATCTTCTCAATAAATTCTGCTTCACTTTTTCCCATCCCATGCCTTAAATCTGATTTGTTTTGTTTTAAATCTGACTTGTTGAAGTGCCCAGCAATAACTAAAAATCCCTTCAAATGCATGTTTCCATATTTTGGAATGATTTGCAAAGTTTGCTCTGTGTAGTCCTAGTGTTTTGCATCGGGTGGAATGTGGCAGTGATAAGAATTAATACTAGAATTACCAAAGCCTATGAAAAAACTCGTAGATCCATCCCACCTTAAATCACTTCTTAAATCCGTTCACACCTCTCCGCCATCGTCTTTTGTCTTCTAAATGTGTAGATAAAGACAAGCTGCAAGCAGCTGGCTATTCCATCCCCCCACCGACTTAGAACGTGCACGAACTACTCCCAGCTCATGCCTTGATTGATTATCTGGGAGTGAAGTGGAGGTTTAGAGTGGAAATAATAGATCGTTATTTGGCACACACGCATTTCATGTGTGTTCCGTTTCTGCAGTAATCTGTGTAAACACATTGTTAAAACAGAAACGTTTTTTATATTCTAGTAGTAAACGACAAGATGTAGGCATAAACTATATAATGTATGAAGCCTGAAGTCCAAATATCAAAGAAACACTTTCACGAAAGGTACAAATATAACAGAACAAGTGCGCTTTTATTCAAAAGTATAACTGCCAAAGAGAAAAAGCCACCTTAGTGTGTGACATTGACACTCATTTACTACGACTGCTGCCGTGGCGCAACAGTATTAGTTGCTGACTGGGAATCAAGAGGTCACGAGTTTGATCCTGCTCGACTTCCTTTTGAGAAGTGAACTGCTCTTATTTTTACTATTTTAGAATAAAAAGATACATTTGATTTCAGTCTGTAACAGCCGGTGTAATTTATGATATTTGTAAAGGTTAGCTTTGTTTTTGTTTTTTTTTATTCAGTTTTCATTCTCTCAGTCATGTTCAGGATCCTTCCCTACCCCATCTGACACTGCTGTTTTCACATAAAGATGCGCTATAGCTCTGCAGTGTATCACGATACATATGACCGCATGTTATTTTTTCCCCAATCTTGCCAGTCCCCACATGTTGCTGTATGCTGTTTCTTTTGTATTCCAGGACATGCAGAGGAAAGCATAATAAAGAGCAGTAACTTCAGCGCTATATGCAATCATCAGACACTCCCCATCTGACACTGTTGTTTTCACATAAAGACGCGCTATAGCTCACCCAAGGAACGCCCTTCCTACATTTACGACATGTGTACTTGTTGCAGTGTACACACCTCTCTGTGCTATGGTTCCTATTACACTGAACAAGCACCTGTAATTTGCAGCTCTATTCATTATCTCAAAACACCATGCACATTCCCAGTAATTCCCAGTTATGTCCACCACTCACACCCACTCCCACAACCATACAGCACTGATTCCACATCAGAGAATTTCCAGTTCCAGCATAAATCCACACCCGATCTGACACTGTTCGTTTTCAAATAATATTGCATTTAGTGCGAGGATGTTTTCACATATATTGTCTTTCTTTCAGGTGTGTAATAGAAACCACAGCATAGAGAGAAGTGTGTACATTGTAACAGGTACACACGTTGTAAATGTAAGAAAGACGATCCTTGCGTGTGTGTGAACTGTTAACATTTGAATCTGATGATTGCATATAGCGCTGTCTTATTCAGTGAGCTTATTCAGTGCACGTAAGAACATGCAGGTGGCCAGTTGCTGTGTGCTACAACATGCCTGCGGTGATCAACGCACATTTGAAAAAAAAGAAAGAGACAAATATATGTGACGTTTTGATGAAATCATTTTATGACGCGAATAGTACCAATCAGAAAACATTGTCGAAGTATTGCAATATTATTTGAAAACGAACAGCGCCAGATCAGTGTGAGAATTTATACTGTGGCGCTGTTAGAGTCAGATCAGAAGCTGAATAAGCTCCTTTTCTGACTCAAAGTAAAAAAGCATGAATTAATCAACAGAAATAACCGCGATCAACATTTTAAACTTAACGATTTACAGTGCATACCAATTTATAAATTTTATGTCTGTTTGAGGTTACAAAGAAAAAAAAAAAACACTTCCTCCCCAGCAGGGAATCGAACTCAGGTCTCTAAGGTACGGCACGGCTGCTGTGCTCTGATTCTGCAAATCTTAGCATTACACCACAGAAGGTGTTATATCATCCTTGAACCTTTTGTGAAAGTGTTTATTTGATGTTTGGACCTCAGGCTTCATACATTCTATAGTTTATGCCTACATTTTGTAACATTTATTACTAAAATATGAAAACATTTCTGTTTTAACAATGTGTTTACAAAGATTACTGTAGAACCAGAACACATATGAAATGCATGTGTTCCAAATAACAATCTATTATTTCCACTCTAAAACTCCAGCAGTTCAGTCACTCCCAGATAATCAAACAAGCATGAGCTGGGAAAACTTAGTGAACGTTCTGCGACGGTGGGGGATGGAATAGCCGGCTGCTTGCTGCTCGTCTTAATCGGCACATTTAGAAGACAAAAGAGAGGTGAGAACGATATTAAGGTGGGCCGGATCTACAAGTTTTTTCGTAGACTCTGGTAATTCTAGTGTTAAAAAAGCTCCTGCATTCTTATTGGTACATTTTTTGGATCTTTGAAATTTTATTCTGTTAGTAAGATTATAATATTTTACATACAAACTTTATTGTTGTGCATGTGTTTATCTGACATCTTTACCTAAGAAATTTTATTTTGATTATTCTTAAACTACAATTTTGGGAGAGCCTCAGAGTAAAGTCAGTCTGTGAGGAGCCAGATGAGATAGTTTAAGATGTAAGTATGTCCTGTGAACAGCTCGCCTGGAACAACCTGATGGAGACCCTGCGAAAGACCTAGGACATGCTGGAGAGATCATATCTTGTCTGTCTTAGAAACATCTGGGGATTTCCCAGGAACATCTGGAATCTGTAGCTCAGGACAGGGAATTCTGGGCTGACCTTCTTGTCCTGCTGCCACCACAACCTTCACTAGGAGAATTGGTTTCAGATGATGAGATTGACAGTTTAGACAATATTGACATCAATGTGTGAGTAGCTTTATCAATACATGTACTGTACTTGTGTTGTGCCTGGGGTTTATTCTTTGTGTCTGATGATGCAGAGGCTGACTGTTGTCCTCTAAGGTCTTGTATACAGGTTAGGAGCACACACTAATACAGCGCATTGCCACAACCGCTACATGACAAACCAACTCAGGATTCCAGATTAGGACCCAAGTGCAGCCATACAATGGGTGAAACCTCAGCACCACAGTAGTTCAAATCGGACGGAACAGTGGGAGGTTTTTTATGGTGGCTGGAGTTCCAATCCTGCCACCAATCCCCAAGTTTTCTCTATTGGTTTGAGGGCCTACATGCAGGGCTGGATGCAAATTAACGTCATACCCAGGATGACCCTTGTATAGAATGCAGATTTATTTTCAAGATGTTTTAAATATTTATATTTATCTACTTTACTTATCTTAACAATACATTTTGTGACAGATAGGGGGAGCTATCACTCCCTTGAACCCTCAGATCAGACACCAGACACCAGATAAAAGTCCAACAATTGTTTTTATTTGGACAATAATGTGCACAAAGCACCCTCAACTCCACTATTCTCATAAATCACCAATACTATACAATAAACAATAACAATCCTCCACTCCCAGACGCGTTGCCACCCTTCCTCCCGACTCAGCTCGTCCATCTGGGATCTCTCACAGTCTTTTATAGTTCTCGACCCGGAAGTGCTTCTGAACCCTCGGTCCATGTGACTTCCTAGCACTTCTTTGTCAGATCAAAACTCTTCTTTCTCATCCCGAAAGCACATAATTTCCTCTGTTGTTGTGACTAAGACGTACTTCTGGGTTATAGGTAAAATAGAAGTCTCTGGGCCTCCCTGCAGTGTCTCCTGGCGGCCCCGACTTTATCCAGCTGGGCTGTACAAGAAAACTCCAATGTCCATGATGCCCTGTTGTAATTCGGTGCACCTCCATGCCACAGAGAGAACTCCATCTGGCGGCGTAGTGGTATTGGCTGGGATGAATGGCCGGCCATATCCCACAATATTTTAATCTGAGCAACACAGAAGTGTAATGGCTAGTGTTTTTTCTTCAAAGCCCCACTGTTCTGGATCTGAATCTTCATGTGCTCATTGTCCAACTCCATGTTTTCCTGATGTCCGTATGGGTTTTACTCTCACATGCACAAAAGACATCAGGAGATGGTTAATTTAATTTACAACTCCAGAAGCCCAATTGTGTGTGTGTGTTTGTGTATGTGTGTGAGTCCACCCTGTAATGGCTCAGTGTCCCCTACAGGGTACACAAATGAACTGGCTAAATGGGCTTGAGTTGGTATTGTGAATTTCAGTCATGCCAAGAAAGGTATTTTATTTTAATGTTTGTATTTTGTCTGCATTAATTTACTAATGATGGCACTAAATGCTTCATTAAAAAGTTCTGAACATTATAAATTATAAATGACTCATACTTATATTTTAACAGTGATCTATTAATTTAGATTTTATTAAAATGGCCTGCAGAATTGTAAACCAAAATTCATTCCAAAAACATCATGAAGATTTTAAATACAGGCATTAATTAAAACATTCACACATTTTAGAAAAGTTGAATAGTTCTGTTATAAAGATGAAATCTAAAAGTTACTAATTTTTAACACTTGAAGAAAGGCTGAAATCCTATTTTGTCAAGTCACTGGGCAGTTGATTATGGGATAGCTAAAGTAATCCCTTTCACAATCAGTCGTGCATTTTGTAAGGTAAAAGAATTAGTGAGTGGCGTGCTGTTTATTTCTCACTTGCTATCTACTGTGTCTGGTATGATTCACACAGAATAAGATTTTCCAAAGGGTTACATGACAGATATCCTAATATTTGTTTTTTTGTTACTTTTCAGATTTATGAAGATGAACAACGCTACCATCACCATCTCAGAATTTATACTTCAGTGTGCCATTGAGTCAAACCAAAAGAACATTGTGATTTGTGTCCTCACGTTCATTTACTTCATATCCATGTTTGGAAATCTACTAGTGATTGTGGTAATAATCCTGAGCCCTCAACTCCATGCTCCAATGTACATTTACATCAGCACCTTGGCGGTGATTGACCTAGCAAATGGCTCGTTTTTTATCCCAAAGATGCTGTCTGTCCTTCTGCTCGGTTCTCCAGTGGTGTCTTATGCTGCCTGTGTGTTGCAAATGTTTCTTGTGCCTCATGTTGAGGAGATGGAATCCTTTCTCTTAGCTTTTATGGCCATTGATCGCTACATAGCTGTCGTTTACCCTTTGCAGTACCCTTCAGTCATAACAACTAAAAAAATTGCCATTGGCGTCTTAGTATTAAATATTTTTGCAATAATTTTCAATTTGCAAATCCTCATTTTTGTCTCCGAGCTTTCATTTTGTCGCACTAACATCCTCCCTTTCTGTTTCTGTGATTATGCTACCGTGCTCCATGTGTCATGTACTGAAGATCCTAAATACTTGATACCCTTGTCTACTGCTCTAGTTGTCTATGGTGTCTTCCCACTGATTTTTATTCTCCTATCCTACAGTCGGATTGCTATTGAAGCCCTGAGGATTTCTTCAACAAGTGGAAAAAGTAAAGTCTTCAGCACTTGTGTGACCCACCTGCTCGTGGTCGGACTCTTTTATGTTCCAATTACATTATTTTATATATTGCCAGGAGCGGGAGTTGCGATACCAACAGAAACTTATAATGTTATGTTTATTCTTGGAAATGCAGTGCCGTCAATGATGAACCCCGTTATCTACAGTTTTAGGAATAAAGAAATAAATAAAAGAATTCATAAACTGTTTATTAGGAAAAGGTCAACTCTTTAAATGAAGACATTATATTTACTGTACATGAGTTGTACTAAATGTATTCTTACACTGATAGAATTGTAGCTTCTTAGAAATTGATGCATTGACTGTTGAATGTTGAAGATTGTCAAATAGCATTTTGTTTCTTTTTAATGTCCAGGTAATACTTTAAATGAAGTAAAATCAAATGTAGAGTATATTTCATAACTGTTAGATGTAAATGAAGGGTAGTTATGCTCAGACTCTAAAAAGCCTGAGTTAGACCATATAAGAAGTACTGCATAGTGTCTAGTTACTGTACACTCTGTCTCTTTTCCAACATGCTGACCAGAACTGCAAATGCGGGCAGAGCTTAACTTAATATTCGGATCAATGAAAAATAAACCTCTAGTCTTTAGCACCAAATGCTACTTCCAGGTTTTCAATATTTTTAAAGTCATTGACAAAATGTGTTTAATTAAATGCTGATTAAAATTAACAATGATCGCAGTGGAAATTAGGAGGAAGTACATTCAAGAAGGAATTCAGAAGACTCTCCTCCAAACAAAGGGTGGTAAGAATATACTGTAGATCCAACTGTATTTGTCCCCTGAGGGAAATTTGGCTTTTTACAGAAGCTCATTAAATAAAAAATTAAACAGATAAATAAATGATATATACAGTAATCCCTCCTCGATCGCGGGGGTTGCATTCCAGAACCCCCCACGAAAGGTGAAAATCCACGAAGTAGAAACCATATGTTTATATGGTTATTTTTATATTGTCATGCCTGGGTCACAGATTTGCACAGAAACACAGGAGGTTGTAGAGAGACAGGAACGTTATTCAAACACTGCAAACAAACATTTGTCTCTTTTTCAAAAGTTTAAATGTGCTCCATGACAAGACAGAGATGACAGTTCCGTCTCACAATTAAAAGAATGCAAACATATCTTCCTCTTCAAAGGAGTGCACGTCAGAGAGAGAGAGAGAGAGAAAAAAGCAAACAGTCAAAAATCAATAGAGCTGTTTGGCTTTTAAGTATGCGAAGCACCGCCGGACAAAGTAGCTGCAAGGAAGGGAGCAAGCATTTTTCAGCATTTTTTAGAGGAGCGTCCGTATCCTCTAAGTCAGTATGTGAACAGCCCCTCTGCTCACACCCCCTCCGTCAGAGAGAGAGAGAGAGAGGAAAGCAAACAATCAAAAATCAATACGTGCTGTTTGATCTTTCAAGTATGCGAAGCACTGTGCGGGAAGCATATCGCTTGACAAAACAGCCACATGTAAGCCCAGCAAAGAAGGGAGCACTGTGAAGGTAATCTTTCAGCGTTTTCTGAGGAGCAGCCGTGTCCTCTAGGGGTGCGAACAGCCCCCATACTCACAATATATTTGAGGAGTTTTATTTAATACATAATACGCGCTGTGGTTGGGTAGCTTCTCAGCCATCTGCCAATAGCGTCCCTTGTATGAAATCAACTGGGCAAACCAACTGAGGAAGCGTGTACCAGAAATTAAAAGACCCATTGTCCGCAGAAATCCGCGAACCAGCAAAAAATCCACGATATATATTTAAATATGCTTACATATAAAATCCGCGATAGAGTGAAGCCGCGAAAGATCGAAGCGCGATATAGCGAGGGATTACTGTATGTGTGAAGAAGAGAGAAGGAGGTGAGTCCGGATTCCAAGAAAAAAATCAACTTAATTATCGTCAAGTCAGGAACATCCTCAAAACATTTATTCAGACAGGAGCTGTCACTCAAACACATGCAGCATTCAATCAGGGACAATGACGTCATCCTGCATTCGCTCCCTTCTCAGATCAAAAGAACAGATAGCCTTCCTGCACAAGTGAGGAGACAGAAAGTGCTCACACAGGCCAGGTCTGTGGCTGGTTTTAAATGTTCCCTGCATCAATCAGTGGACGACAGATGCATTATGCGGAGGTCGTCTGGACGTGAATAATAGAACTATATCCCCTCCTACACGCCTTCTCAAACCGCCGACCAGCTAGGTATATCCTGTGAATAGCCCAGTCAGTATTTGCACAAAAATCGCTAGACAAGTTGCTGCGATAATATTGGGTGAAAAAATCAAACAGCAAATCAACATCAAATTTTTTGTGAATTTTCTCTTTTTCTGTAAAGCAATTTTTGACTGACAAAAACATTTCTGTCCTCGATCATCCTCCCTATTTCCTCGATTTCGCACCCTGTGATTTTCATTTGTTCCCAAAAATCAAAAGTGACCTGAAGGGAACACATTTTTCTTCAATGGATGAAGTGAAGACTAAAACGACAAGCCTGTTGAAGAGCCTCAAGCAAGAAGACTTCCAGCACTGTTTCAATCAATGGAAGATAAGTATGGAGCGGTGTAGAGATCGGGAGGGGGAGTATATAGAAGGTGACAATGCTTAGAATGCTGTAATTCATCAATAAATATTTTTTTTTACCAATCCGGTTATTTTTGTGTCTCACCTCATAAAATGCCTTGCAAAAGTTTTCACCCCCCTTGGTGTTTGTCCAGTTTTGTTGCATTGTAACCTGGAATAAAAATGGATTATTAATGAGGTTGCACCATTTGATTACCACTTTGAAGGTGCAAAATATTTTTTTATTGTGACAGACAAAAAAACACAAATCCTGAGTGAGCATAGGTATTCACTCCCAAAGTCAATACTTTATAGAGCCCTCTTTTGCTGCAATTCTAGCTGCAAGTCTCTTATTGAATGTCTCCATTAGCTTAGCACACCTAGTCACTGTGACATTTGACCATTCCTCAGTCTCCAGACTGCTCCAACTTCTTCAAGTTTGATGATTGTGTTGGTGTACAGCCATGTTCAAGTCACAGAATCCGTAATTGGACTGAGGTGTGGGCTATGACTTGGCCATTCCAAGACAGTCAGATGTTTCCCTTTAAACCACTCCAGTGTAGCTTTAGCAGTATGTTTAGGCTCATTTATGGTCTGCAGCTGCAGAAAGATTGTAATTCATATCAAACTCGGTATGTCTCTCATTCCCATCACCTTGGAGAAGTGCAGTACGTCTTGACAGAAAGACATGGCCTAGCAACTGCCTCATCCTAGTCGAGAATATGCTCACTTTCCATGATTTTGTTTTCTTGCTAGTACTCTTTATTTAAACCCTCCTGTTATGTTGCCGGTCAAACTGACCCATTTTAAAGTTAAAAAATCTAAACAAAACAGTTAAAAGTATTTTTTCAGTATGAAACCTCTTCTGCTTGGCTTAATAAGTGTAATCAACATATACAGTAACATGAAAATGGTTCATTTCACATTTTTGCAACCCCCATCCTGCATATTTATAGTACATAGATACTGTTCGGGTCAATTTGACCCAGCAGTCAAAATAGAGGTTAAAGGGGTCAGAAGTGTCAGATACTATTTGTTTCTTTGCAACTGTGAAACATATTTCACCCCAATCACACACACACATACACATCCTCTCCATATTCTATTGGCCTCATCTGTAAAGTACAAGAATGCAGGTGTTGTTATGACTTTTGATAGGAACCTTTTCTCCATCACATTTAGTGGACACTCAGCAGGAGAGGAGCAAAACATATCAAGATTCTTTGCGTGGGAGTCCTACCAACATTACACTCTGCAGCTACATATGATATCCTCTCTGTCAGAGCTTTACAAAATGAGCAGCAGAAGTAAACAGGTGACAGCCCTGGAGGCTCTGGAACTCATCTTTGATCATGAACGTGAAATAGAGGAGGATGTGTCTGAAGCTGAAGTCTATCCTGAGGTCAGTTCTGAGTCTGATGATTCTGATTATGAACCAAATGAGGAAACTGCTATTCATATTCCTCCAAGCAAGACATTCACATCAGAAAATGGTGACATTCAGTGGTCTTCATCCCCAAATATACATCAGGCAAAACTGTCTGCAGAAAACATAGTAAAGACAGTGCCAGGGCCCACTGGGATGGCAATGACTCGTGTGACAGACATTAAGTCAGCTTTTGAGCTTGAGCATGGATTTACATGCATATTTGGGGGTGGCTGGGGTCTATAAGTCAAAGAATGAATCAGCAGCCAGTCTGTGGGATACAGAGACAGGCAGGGCTATATTTCGTGCCATAATATCTCTAGAAACTTCATATTTTCTCCAGGGTAATCTGATTTGATAATCGAGAAACAAGGGCTGTCAGATGGGAGAGAGACAAGCTGGCAGCTATTAGGACAGTGTGGGTGAAGTGGGTAGAGCAACTTCCAAAGAGATGCCTTCCAAACCAGCTAAATATGGCATAAAAATCTGCACAGCATGTGATGCAAACACCAGCTATGCATTGAACATGCAGGTTTACACTGGATAGCTGGTTGGAGGAGCCCCAGAGAAGAATCAGGGTACGAGTGTCGTGCTTGATATGGCACAGGGTCTCAGGGGGCACAGCATAACCCGTGACAATTTTTTCACAAGCTACAACTTGGGTCCAGAGCTTCTGAAGAGAAAGCTCACGATGACCAGAACTGTCAGAAAGAACAGGGCTGGACTCCCCGCTGAGCTGTTGGTAACCAAGAACAGGGCCTGTCAGTCTTCTGTGGTTGCCTTCACAGACACCACGGTCTTAGTGTCTTACTGCCCCAAAAAGGGGAAAAATGTTGTGCTCATGCGCACCTTGCACAAAAATGCAGAAATCAGCACACGAGAGGACCAGAAACCAACTGTGATCCTAGACTACAGTGCCACCAAAGGGGGGCTGGGGGGGTGGACAACTTGGACAAAGTCGCAGGGTCCTACAGCACTGCGCTGGCCGCTGATCATCTTTTACAACATGATTGACGTATCAGCCTACAACGCATTTGTCATTTGGACGGAGATCTTTCCTGAGTGGAACGTGCCAAAGCTGTACACTAGAAGTACTAGCAAAGGAGACAATTAAAACTGAGTGCCATTATGAACAATGCTGCACATCCTCTCTCAGACACACCAACAATGCAGACTTTCAGCCATCAAATTATTCAGCAGAAGTGTGTCAAAAAATGCAACTGGGGTCCTTTATACCAACAGCAATATGTCTGCACAATGCCTCACTGGGACTATAACTGCCAAGCCAATTTTTTATTTTGTTTTTAGTCACATATTGTTATCATCATCATCATCATCATTATTATTATTAAAGCCACACTAAAATGGGTAGCCAGTGTAGCGGACGGCCGGGTCCCATGACCGGCCAAGACGCCCCTTCAATATATGTTCTGGGGGAGCAACCATGGGCAGCTCAATACCTCCCCTGGGACGCTTGGTGGCAGCCTCCCTGGCTGATGGTGGTGCCTCAACATCCCGCAGGGCTCCATGGGAGTCCTCCACAGCCCGGTTGGGAGCTGGGGTGGCCGCCAGAAAAATAAAAGTATTTGCTTTTATACGTGCCTCCAGTGTCCATCTGTGTCGGGTCAGGCGACTATAAAGCGCCTTTTGTTACCCCAGTTAATACTATTACAAAAGTGTTACTGGTCATTCAGCACAACAACCAACAGACATACTGTACAAATACATTCACTCTTTAGAACATTAGAACACTTCTGATGAGAATGTACCATTTAGCTGAACATGGTTGATCATTCCATTTATCCTAAATGTCCAAGATAACATCAAGTGGAGATCTGAAGGTTCTAGTCCTGCCCTCCTCCAACTGATGGTTGATTATACGTGTCTATATTTCTTTGTGTGAAGAAAAACATTCCAACATTTGTGCAAAATGTACTTTTATCCAGTTTCCATCTGTGTCCCCATGTTCTTCTTGAAATGTTTTTTCAGGTAAGAGCTGGGATGTATAGTACTAATTTCTTTCATAATTTTAAACACTTCGATCATGTCATCTCTTAATCTACATTTGCTTAAACTGAAAAAGACCAACTCCTTTAATCTCTCCTCACAGCTCATACTTCTCAGTCCCCTGATCAGCCTTGTTGCTGTCCTCTGAGCTTTCTCTAATGCTTTTGTGTCTTTCTTTGTAATATAAAGGCCACAACTGTATTCTGGACAGATAGATAGTTACATTTACAGTATATAGTGCTTTTCTAGACACAAATAAAAACAACAACAGTATGTATTTCTAGAGCACATTTTCATATAAATGATGTAGCTCAAATTGCTTTAGGGGATGAAGAAAGAGAAAAAAGGCAAAATATAAAAGATACAATTAGGCAATACTAATTAATATAGAATAAAAGTAAGGTCCGATGGCCAGGGAGGACAGAAAAAACAAAAAAAAAAACTCCAGACAGCTGGAGAAAAAAAAAATCTGCAGGGGTTCCGAGGCCACGAGACCATCCAGCCCTCTCTAGGCATTCTACCTAACATAAATGACCTCAATCAGTCCTCATGGTTTACAGGCTTCACATGGAAGAACTTGATGATGACGGTCAAGTGGACTTCTGGCCTTTAATACATGAATGTCGGGACATCACGGTGCTTTGATGGGGTGGTGGTGGCACAGATCACCACAACAGAAAACTGGAAAAAGAAGAGCAAGTAGGGGTTAGTACGGATTGTGGAGCCACCATAAATAATAATAACTAGCCAACCCGCGGCGTACCATACGCCGCATAATCAGGCCGCTTTTTTAATGATTTTTAAGTACAGGGAAAAAAATTAACATTTGAAAAATCCGGAGGAGAGGGGAAGGACGCCCATTACGTCCCATCCGTCATGCTAGTCTGCTGATTTCTCGTTCAGTAACCTGTGAGTAGTGATGGGCGGGGTGAAGCCTCGCGAAGCATCAACACGTTTGAAGCAATTGTGTCGGAAATCGTATCGAAGCTTCGAAGCATTTGACACTCACCTCTCTCGTGACACCTCCTGGCCATTTTCATTAACGTTACAGAAACTTATGATACACTTCAATGACGTCTGTTAAAAGTCGTATTGCTTTTATTTTTTCGTAGCTACAGACTGACAACGAAGAGAAGGGTTCGTCAGCAGCTTCTAGTGTCTGATGTCTAAAAAATATAAACATAACTAATGCCGACAGGCAGAATGCACTATACGATAGCAAGAGTTAAACAAAATAAGACGCCTCACGTCATGCATTCCCGGCTCTTTCAATTAGTATTTACTTTTGCACTGTATCATAATCGGTCCTGTTATTAGTATTATAATTAACCCTGATCTTTTCTTGAGATCACATTTAATAGCCTTAAATGTTTTGTTTGGTCTGTCTTAATTAAAACGGAGTAGACAGAAAATAAAGGTTTATCCCTGTACTTTGCCATGATATAGGTAAGCACATTTGAGAAAGAAAATGTGAAATCCTTAAATCACAGATTTCATTATTCGATCAAGTATTAAAATCTGCAGTGCCAAACAAACTGTTTTACACGCTGCAAACCAATCCGCGCCGCTTTTTCAATGTTTTTTAATCCTTCGAGTTGCTAATTAACTAACTAACACCCACCCACCCACTCACTCACTCAGCTTGTGTGAAAAAAATGCGCCCGTTCTTTCATCATTTTGTTGCAGCCTATCAAAGACTTGGTGATCATGTTTTGTAGACTCAATATACATTGGCTTTTCACTCAGCGCGAGGGCGCGCATTCATCTCGGATTATTACATCTTGCTAGACTAATGTGCTACACGGCTGCGTTTGAAAAACCGACTTATCCCGGATGAGTTTCACCGGCGTTAATGATTAGGAATCTGGTTGGAACAAAACCCTGCAGCCACAGGGGTTCACCAGGACCGAGTTTGGCAAACACTGCTGAACTGAGACAAAACCGACTCAGGTGAGGAGTGGGGATGGGCAAAGTAGTTGGAGCTATTGATTATTCAGTGTTGTTTGCCTGGGTGTCTGATCTGCTCAACAGGATTATAAATAAAAGGAAAACAATGTGAAGGCAATGTCACAGGTGATCCTGTGGTATAGCGGGTCCACAGCTCCCCTTCAAAAGCCCATTTTTAAATAAATAATCATCGCACTCACAGTGTAGACTCGTGCTTCGGGCATTTCTCCCCTGTGCAGTGTGTGAGCGAGTGAGGAGAGAGAGAGAAAGCCGGTACATTAGAGTGAGCGAGAGCAGGCTCGAAGGCAATGTGTTCCTGTGGTATAGCGGGTCCATAGCTCACATTCAAAAGGCCATTTTTAATCAGGTGACTGACAGTAGTGGAGTCAGGCACAGAGAAGGTCAGCTGCAGAGAGAGCGTCTCGACTGTTGCAGGGCCTGAAGCAGGTTTGACGCTAATGAAAAAGATGCGCAGGGCTTATTGATTTTTAAAGACTGCAACACAGGAGTGCCGCAGGGGACTGTACTTTCTCCGGTCCTATTCAGCCTATATACATCGGACTTCCAATATAACTCGGAGTCCTGCCACGTGCAAAAGTTTGCTGACGACACTGCTATCGTGGGCTGCATCAGGAGTGGGCAGGAGGAGGAGTATAGAAACCTCATAAAGGACTTTGTTAAATGGTGCGACTTAAACCACCTACAACTGAACACCAGCAAAACCAAGGAACTGGTGGTGGATTTTAGGAGACCCAGGCCCCTCATGGACCCCGTGATCATCAGAGGTGACTGTGTGCAGAGGGTGCAGACCTATAAATACCTGGGAGTGCAGCTGGATGATAAATTGGACTGGACTGCCAATACTGATTCTCTGTGCAAGAAAGGACAGAGCCGCCTGTACTTCCTTAGAAGACTGGCATCCTTCAACATCTGCAGTAAGATGCTGCAGATGTTCTATCAGATGGTTGTGGCGAGTGCCCTCTTCTACGCAGTGGTGTGCTGGGGAGGCAGCATTAAGAAGAAGGATGCCTCACGCCTGGACAAACTGGTGAGGAAGGCAGGCTCTATTGTTGGCATAGAGCTGGACGGTTTGACATCCGTAGCAGAGCAACGGGCACTCAGCAGGCTCCTATCAATTATGGAGAATCCACTACATCCATTAAACAGTGTCATCTCCAGACAGAGGAGCAGTTTCAGCGTCAGACTGCTGTCACTGTCCTGCTCCACTGACAGACTGAGAAGATCATTCCTCCCCCAAACTATGCGACTCTTCAATTCCACCAGAGGGGGTAAACGTTGAACATTATTCAAGTTATTGTCTGTTTTTTTACCTGCATTTTTTATTACTCTTTAATTTAATATTTTTTGCTGCTGGAGTATGTGAATTTCCCCCTGGGATTAATAAAGTATCTATCTATCTATCTATCTATCTATCTATCTATCTATCTATCTATCTATCTATCTATCTATCTATCTATCTATCTATCTATCTATCTATCTATCTATCTATCTATCATTGTGTTTTAACTTCAGTTTTAAAGGATTGCGCGGCTCTCTCTTGCGCTGCCTGTGTGTGTGTGCCTCTGTCTCTCTGTGGCGCTGCCTCTGTGTGTGTGCGTGGCTCTCTCTCACGCGCTGCCTGTGTGTGCGCTTGTCTCTCTCTCTGGCGTTGCCTCTGTGTGTGTGCGCGTCTCTCTCTCGCGCGCTGCTTGTGTGTGCGCGCGGCTCTGTCTCTCGCGCTGCCTCTGTGTGAACCAAGATTCCACTGAGGTTGACTAATGAAAAGTCAACGTAGCTCAGAGCTGCAAGTGGAATGTGGCACAGACAAACAGAAATGACGGCATGTTTTTCGAGGCGTCGCGTCCGAGTTGGTGGGCGTGACTGTGATTTTTTCGTCGTATCCAATGGTCTAAGAGTTGGTGGGCGTGGCTCCTTCCTGCATGCGCCATTGGTGTCTTACTTGTCGGCGGTTTAGTGAATCCACGCCCCTTCCGGCGTGCTTTCCATGGTCGGCTGCTTGTCTCCTGGCTTAGTGAATTATATATATAGATAATTAAAAGCATATACAAAATATGAGTATTAAACTAAAATGAAGCTATGAGAAAGCCATGTTAAAATTTTTAGCAGTTTTTTAAAATGCTCCACTGTATTAGCCTGGTGAATTTTTATCAGTCAGCTATTCCAGATTTTAGGTGCATAACAGCAGAAGGCTGCCTCACCACTTCTTTTATGTTTAGCTCTTGGAATAATAAGCAGACCCACATTTGAAGATCTGAGTTTACAATTTGGAGTGTAAGGTGAGACGCATTCTGAAATATAGGACGGAGCAATTATTTAAGGCTTTGTAAACAATCAGCAGTATTTTAAAGTCAATTCTAAATGACACAGATAACCAGTGTAGTGACATCAAAACTGGAGAGATGTGCTGGATTTTGTTTTTCTAGTTAAGATTCTAGCAGCTGCATTCTGCACTCGTTGCAATCGATTGATGTCTTTCTTGGGTGATCCTGAGAGGAGTGCGTTACAGTAATCTAGTCAACTGAAAACAAAAGCATGAACTAATTTCTCAGCATCTTGCACGGTTATAAGTGGTTTAACTTTTGCTATATTTCTTAGGTGAAAAAAATGCTGTCCTAGTAATGTGGTTAATATGTGATTTAAAATTCAGGTCAGAGTCAATAATTACCCCTTGATTCTTTACCTCTGTCTTGACTTCTAATCCTAATGGATCAAGTTTATTTCTAATACCCTCATTATATCCATTTTTGGTGGCACGGTGGCACAGTGGGTAGCGCTGCTGCCTTGCACTTAGGAGACCCGGGTTCGCTTCCCAGGTCCTGAGTTTGCATGTTCTCCCCGTGTCTATGTGGGTTTCCTCCGGGCACTCCGGTTTCCTCCCACAGTCCATAGACATGCACGTTAGGTGGATTGGTGGTTCTAATTTGGCCCTAGTGTGTGCTTGGTGTGTGGGTGTGTTTGTGTGTGTCCTGCGGTGGGTTGGCACCCTGCCCTGGATTGTTTCCTGCCTTGTGCCCTGTGTTGGCTGGGATTGGCTCCAGCAGACCCCCGTGACCCTGTGTTCGGATTCAGCAGGTTGGAAAATGTATGGATGGATATCCATTTTTGCCAATTACTAAAATTTCTGTTTTCTCCTTATTTAGTTTGAGAAAATGACTACTCATCCAATCAGAAACACAAGTAAGACATTGTGTCAGTGAATCAAGAGAGTCGGGGTCATCAGGCGCTATTGATAAATACAGTTGTGTATCATCAGCATAGCTGTGGTAGCTCTCGTTGTGCCCCGAAATAATCTGACCTAATGGAGATCGAAAAGAGCAGTGGACCCAGGATAGAGCCTTGTGGAACACCATATAGAATATCGTGTGTCTTTGAAGTATGATTACCACAACGAATTTTCTACCTGCCAGGTAGGACTCAAACCAATTTAAGACATTACCAGAGAGGCCTACCCACTGACTAAGGCGATTTCTAAGAATATTGTGCTCAATAGTATTAAATATGGTTTGAAAGCAAACAAAGCACTGTACATAGACAGTGGGGAGTCACTTCATCCATTAGATCAACATCAACCACCTGGATGATGCACCGACATCCATCTTTAATTATGATTACTTTTATAGACCTAGATTCTACATATAGGAGTACATTATCATTGGTGTAAAGTTTTTGTGCTTGATTTGTTTTGTTGTGCGCTATAATATTATTGGTTGCTGCTGTAAATCATGTTGAAATGTTCTTATATACTGTATATTGTACTGATGGTTGTATTTTGCTGTTCTTTTAGACAATTCCTAGAAAATATACATGGCTTTTCAGTTCAAATCAATTTGATCCCAAGCACATTCAGGTTAGGTTAACTAACGTCTCAAAATTTGCTCAATGTGATTGACTGTGGACAGGTTTGTGAACTTACCCTCCAATGGACTGGCACCTCATTCACAAATGCTTTCTGAACTCAAGCTGCTATGTAGAAATAACAACAACAAAGAAGAGAGAGTAGGGTTAAGTACAGATTATGAATGAATAGTTATTATAATGAATTGGATATACAGAGTATCAGGATTTAAATTACAGTGAAGTTATGAGAAGGCCATATTAAAATAATGTATTTTCAGCAGTTTTTTTGAAGTGCTCCACTGTATTAGCCTGACGAATATATTAAATATATTAAATTTAATATATTGGAATATATTAAATCAAGTGATTTTTCTGCTTTTCTAGTACTTTTCCATATTAATTTATTCCTAAATGCACCTGAGTCAGACGACAGGGAAGAGTACAATAGAAGAATACACCAAATTGAATGAATGGTTTAAATCCTTGATAACCAAACAAAGAAACATGAACACTGTATGCTAGTGCATAGAAAAATAACTAACAGTATGAAGTGAGGACTCATGGTGGCACCGTGTCATTGATGTCACCTCTTGCCACCTCTCAATGAGTGTGTGATGACATCTGTGTTTCATTAGACATTAAAGTGACAAATAATCTGAATACTGTATGTGACATACTGCCGCTCTGAGCAATTAGAGTGGTAGACAAGCGCTAGCTTAAATGCCCAATTCACTCAAGGCAGTATATGTGATAAACAGTGCAGTTAAGAAACCACTTTGTCATTAACAAGATGGCACAGGGGAAAATCATTCTAAATACAGCAGTGACTCGGGTCTCCTGTGTGTTTGTTTCACAATAAAAGAACAGAGCCGTAATAAACAGAGATGTGCAAACATAGGATGTTTGGGGCTTTTCAGCTTTGCATTCTTTAATCAGATATTTTCTATTAGCAGCAACAAAAATTTGATTTCTTGTGTTTCTGATAAATTATCGGGTTTATCAAACAATTTTAACACAAAGAATTCAGAATTATAATCAGAAGGATTCCACTGAGAAAGTTCAAAACTTAGAAGTTGAACAGAATGCACACCTTAGAAAGAATGAGAGAACATAGCCAGAACTGTAGAAAAAATCCGAAAGGTACTTTTCATGCATTTATCTAACAAATTATACTGTTCATTTGTATTGATTTGTGTTTAGAGTGTGGTCTACTCATACTAGTCAGCTGTTCTGCGTGTGTTTTCCTTTGATTTGCACAACATAATTTGAGAGTTTTGTGGCTCCAAAATGCCCTGAGTGACATCATTTTAATGTATCATTCTCTGTATTTTAACAGATGACCATATGATGCCCACTTAGTGTGGTTAAATTATTTGGTATCCTTGTCTGTAAAAGTAGATGAATGAGTAAGCAGGAGAAATGCGTTATTTTCTCCAAAACACGTTCATTTCCAATATTTTACATATATACTTACTACATCAACAATCCGCATCCTAATATTTGGTTTTATCACTCATTAGATTTATGAAGATGAACAATTCTGCCATCACTGTCTCAGAATTTGCACTGCAATGTGTCATTGAACATTATGATTTGTGTTCTTGTTTTTAGAGTGTGGTGTAGAGTGGGCTTCTTCCTCTACTTCACATCATAAAACTGATGTCTTTCTGAAGCAGGCATTAACTGTAGATCCCTTCTGTGATGCACTGAAAACGTTGATGAAATCGCCATCTGTTTGATATTTGTACTAACAATGTCCCCAGATGTACTTCCTGAGGACCAACTGCTTTGTGGATATTGGCTCGTTTAAAAAGTCCTGCTAATATCATTAACTGCAATGGCAACATTTGAATCAAGCCGTCTTGTGGGAAGATAACTTTGTTATGAAAGTAAGAGCAGAAACAGAATTTTCACTTGGGGAGTGTTGCAATTGCAATTACATTCAAACTTGCAATCTGTAAACAGATAAACAGATACATTCCTTGACACATACTGTTTTTCCATTATGTTTTTGACTTTTACCACATTTTAATGTTTTTTCTTAGCTCATGCCTGCTTTTTCTATAGCTATAAATAATTCCAATCTAAACTGCATTAGTGCAAGCGTTCAGTAAATTAGGGATGTTAAGTTTGAGCATCCTACATTGTACAAATGTTGAGAAGCCTTATTCTAAAGAAGAAATCTAAGAAAAGGCTAAAATCAAATTTTGGGATATCGTCTGGCCATGTGGGATAGCTAAAATGATCCTTTTCACAATCACTCATACATTTTGTGAGCTTCAAGAGTTGCTGTGCGGTGTGCTGTTAGTTTCTCACTTGGTATCTTCTGTTTCTTCAAAAATTCATACAGAACACTGTTTCCTGCAGAGTTACATGGCAGATATCCCAATGTTTCTTTTATAATTCTTTAGATTTATGAAGATGAACAACGCTACCATCAGCGTCTCAGAACTTATACTTCAGTGCGCCATTGAATCAAAGCAGAAGACCATTACAATTTGTGTTCTCGCATTCATCTACTGCTTATCCATGTTTGGAAATCTACTGGTGATCGTGATCATAATCCTGAACCCTCAACTCCATGTTCCAATGTACATCTCCATCGGCATCTTGGCAGTGATAGACCTAGCAAATGGCTCAATTCTTATCCCTAAGATGCTCTCAATCCTTCTGCTCAGCTCCCCAGTGGTGCCTTATGCTGCCTGTGTGTTGCAGATGTTTCTGTTTCTTCAGGTTGAGGAAATGGAATCCTTTCTCTTAGCTTTTATGGCCTTTGATCGCTACGTTGCTGTTGTTTACCCTTTACAATACCCTTCAGTCATTACTAATAAAACAATTGCAATTGGTGTCTTAGTGTTAAATATGTTTGCAATAGTTTTCAACTTGCAAATGCTGATTTTTGTTTCTGAGCTTTCATTTTGTCGTACTAACATCCTGCCTTTCTGTTTCTGTGACTATGCTACCATGGTTCATGTGTCTTGTTCTGAAGATCCTAAGTACTTGATACCCATGACTTCTGGTCTAGTTGTCTATGGTGTCTTTCCACAGGCTTTTATTCTCCTATCCTACGGTCGGATTGCTATCGAAGCTCTGAGGATTTCTTCAGCAGGAGGGAAAAGTAAGGTTTTCAGCACTTGTGTAACCCACCTACTTGTGGTCGGACTCTTTTATGGTCCACTTTCATTATTTTATTTATTGCCAGGAGCGGGAGTGACGATAACAAGAGAAACTTACAACGTTATGTTTATTCTTGGAAATGCAGTGCCGTTGATGATGAACCCCATTATCTACAGTTTTAGGAATAAAGAAATAAATAAAAGCATTCGTAAACTCTTTACTAGGAAAAGGTCAACTCTGTAAATGAGGTAATTATATATGCTATATATATAAGTTGGACTATACTTACTAATACATTAATGAAATTAAAGCTTATTATAAATTGATGTCTAGACTGTTGGATATCGAAGACGGTCAAATAGCATTTTTTTTAATGTTACGTCAAGGTAACGTGTTACGTTAAAATGTTAGATTATATTTAATAACTGTTAAACATATTTAAAAGATAGTTATGCTCTGACTCTAACGAGCTCGAGTAAGACCACGTGAGGGTACTGACAGCTCTTCTCTGCTTAGTGAATAGATGTGCTCAGTCTTTTCTAGTATGCTGACCAGAACTGCAAACGTGTGCACCACTTAGCTAAAGGGCAAAATTAGGAAAAATAAACCTCTAGTCTTTAGCACAAAATGCTATGTGCAGGTTTCCAGCATTATTAAAGTCATAAAGTGTCATTAATTAAGTAGTGAAATTAACACAAAGTGCATTCAAGAAAGAATTCAGGAGACACTCCTTGTGGGAATTTGGAAGAAAGTACTAAGTTATATAGCTGAAACAGAAATTTTTAAATGTATCCCGCTAAAATGGAACATCTTAACAATTAGATAATTAAACCACCTTGATGTACTCGATAGTAGTGATGAGCAAAACAGACAAGTTTCAATTTGCATCAAGTTTTGTGAAACTGACGCCAAAGTTGCTTTCTCTGGTAGTTTTGCGAGGGCGAAACATGAAACTCACTAAAGAGTCTTGGGGTTTTAAAGGTTTTTCCAGAATATTTCTCTGTAAAACATCATTCTCATTTTTAGGTCTGTCTGTATTTTTTTCTGCAACTGTGTTAAGCTTGTAATTTATACCACACCTGGTAAAATCAATTCTATGTATGCCTGTAATTCCCATGACCTCAGAGTAGTACAGTACGTCTTTACTCAAAGACACGGCCTAGCAACCGGCTCATCCTAGCTTGGGATATGCACACTTCTGCTCTCTCAATAAAGCTGTTTATTTAGGAACTAAATTACAAACAGACACACTTAGAACTAATGCATGAAAATGCATCAAGACAGTGACATGCAATTTATTTTGCAAATTTTTACTTTCGGTGCAAATGCCATTTCACACAAATTGTTTTGCTTATCACTACTAAATAGCCTCTTTATTTGATGTGCTCTGTAAGTTTTTCAATATGTTTTCTTCAGTACTTTTTCCCTACAGATGATTAAATTAATTGTACTGCTATTTTATCCTAATTATTCACAAGAGCTGTTTCCTCACTCCAGTTTTTGTTGGGTTAATGGACAATTAAACACGTTGTACTTCTTCAGTTCTAGAGATGATGTTTTAAATACATTGGCAAAATATTGTAGTATCATAAAAAAACAAAACAATGAACATTTGTTGAAGGGCTTGAATGTGTTACTGATAGTTTGACATCTGTACAATTTTGCCAGTTCCATCGTCTGGGTTGTGGAGTTTATGTCCAAAATAATAAAGAGCTCTATGTCCCTGTTGACATTCTCTTTTCTTCTGGATCTTTTACGAGCTATGGCAATTACTCCAAACATGTTTTTATATCTCCAGAAATAGAAATTATGCACACAAGCAGTGGTTTCTCAATATACAAAAATAAAATTATTATTATTATTATTGTTATTGTTATTAATAATAGTAATAATAATAATAATAAAAATAAATGGAGTTAGTTAGAGCCTAATCTGCTGTATTAAAACATTAGAACATTAAAGCTCGCCAGTGTTATCCTCTTCTTCCAAAATATCATCAAGTTCTGAAGGTCCCTAAAGTCCTCCTGTCTACCACACTACTTGTCTCTTATTCCATGTGTCTGTGGTTCTCTGTATGAAGAAAATCATCCTAATGTCTGTATGAAATTTACCCGTAACATGTTCATGATGAACTCATTTTAAAATATTCATCTCGAACCACTGGAATAATTCCTGTCATAATTTGAAACACTTCAGTCATATCTCCTCCTAATCTCCTTTTGCATAAACTGTAAAGGCTCGGCTCTTTTCATCTTTCCTCATAACTCATTCTCTGTAGCCCTGAAATCAGCCTAGTTGTCCTTCTCTGGGCCTTTTCCAGTGCTCTCCTTTTTGTAGCTTGGAGACCAAAATGCACACAGTACTCCAGGTGAGGCCTCACCAGTGTGTTATAAAGCTTGAGCAGAACCTCCTTGGACTTGTACTCCACATATCAAGGTGCCATATAACCTGAAATTCTGTTAGCCTTCTTAATGACTTCTGAACACTTTTTGGCAGTTGATAGTGTCGAGTCCACTACGACTCCTAAGGCCTACTCATAAGGTTGTCTTTCGATTTTTCAGACCTTCCTTTGTGTATTCAAACCTAACCTTTTTACTTCCTTCGTGTAATACTTTACATTTGCTTCCATTACATTTCATCTGCCACAAATCTGCCCAAGCCTGTGTGTTTTCTAATCTCTCTAACGATTCAGTGGATTAAAGATTATCTGCTAATCCACCTAGCTTGGTATCATCATCAAAATTAATCAGCTTCCTATTCAAATCATTTATATATTGTATATTAAAAATAGCAACTGCCCTAGCAGTGACCCCTGCTGGACATCACTCTTAACATCAGCCAATTCTGATGAGGTTCCTCGCACCATCAGCCTCTGCTTTCTCAGTCTGAGTCAGTTCTGCACCCATCAATACACAACAACCTGAACTGCCACTTCTTTTAGTTTGATGCCCAACATGTCATGTGGCACCTTATCAAATGCTTTCTGAAAGTTAAGATAAATAATATCTTACACACCACTCTGATCATATCCTTTAGTTGTTTTGTCATAGAATTCCAGCATGTTAGTAAAAGATGACCTTGCCATTTTCCTTCATAATTCCTTCCATTATTTTACCTGTAATTCACATTAAACTTACTAGCCTATAATTACTTGGATCTGTCCAATCACCTTTTTGTTTAACAGTATAATATTTTCTATTTTTCCACTTAACATATGTATTGCACACTCTACAGAATATACGAAGAATATCATACTATTTTCTGATATTTTTAAGGTAAAGAAGACAAATGTTATAAGATACGTTAGATATAGTCACTAATTTTGCTACCAGGGAGTTACCAATGTGCTGCATCTTAAGACACAATCAGAGTCGTCTTAATGGATGTTAAGGTTTCTGCCTCAACTCCATGTCTCAGTAGTTTGTTCCAGATGCCCACAACTCTTTATTAGAGAAGTGTATTCTGTTTTCGGTCCTGAATGCACTTCCTCTTAATTTCCACTGGTGTCCCTGTGTATGTGATTCACTGATTATTTGAAAGAATTCTACTGGATCTATTTTATTAATGCCCTCGAGGACTTTGAAGACCTGGATTAGGTCACCATGCAATTACTAATCAGGACGCGATTACTACACTTCACCACCCGAGAGGAATGTGGACGATATTTGAAGGATAAAATAGCATTAAAATATTCGACCCTCTGCCCCTCTTCTCATAATTGGCAAAAATCAGAAGGAAGTTGGACTGGTTAAGTATACTGGAATCCAATTAATACAGTTACTTGATCGGTGCCTGGGTGCTCATTTGTGATCCCTTTTCTCCAGACGCCCTCCCCAGTGGCCAAATCTTACTCCCCAGTTTGAAACAGACATAAAGAAAAAAGATCTCAAAAAAAAAGAAAGATTTGACGTAGTCCATGACACGGCGAAGAAACTTACAGTATAGTTCCTACTGTAGGATGGTGTGGAAAAAAAACAGTCCTCAGGCGAAAACGGCTTCCCGGCTGGGTATCCCAAAGAAACTTAATGACGAGTCTGACTAACCAAACAGGAGCACCCAGAGAACCTCAACCCCTGGCCTCTTCTTGGGGATTCGTTGCACTGTTTCAACTTCAGGGTGGCCTCCCACAAATAGTAGACATCCATGGTTGAAGTCTGATCCTGAAGATTCTTTTAAGCGTAGATAATCGCCTCCTTGCCTTCTGCCTTTTTCTTTTAATCCCTCCTCCTTGATCCACCATTCCCCTTAAAAAGAAAAGTTTCCCACAAAATCATCCGTTCCCTGCTGAGTTGTTATAACAACATGACACCGGCAACTGGCAGCTGGAATACTTACCAGGCAGGGTCCTCCCAGCACTTGGTCGTCCACAAAAGTGCCTGAAGGGATATTCCTTAGACACCCTCCCAGCCACATTATACAGTGACGGCCACTCCAGAAAGCCAACCCACCTGACAAGTTAGATAGATAGATAGATAGATAGATAGATAGATAGATAGATAGATAGATAGATAGATAGATAGATAGATAGATAGATAGATAGATAGATAGATAGATAGATAGATAGATAGATACTTTATTAATCCCAATGGGAAATTCACATTCTTCAGCAGCAGCATACTGATACAATAAATAATATTAAATTAAAGAATGATAATAATGCAGGTGAAAAACAGACAATAGCTATGTATAATGTTAAATATTAACGTTTAACCGGGTGGAATTAAAGAGTCGCATAGTTTGGGGGAGGAACGATCTCCTCAGTCTGTCAGTGGAGCAGGACATTGACAGCAGTCTGTCGCTGAAGCTGCTCTTCTGTCTGGAGATGATACTGTTTAGTGGGTGCAGTGGATTCTCCATAATTGACAGGAGCCTGCTGAGCGCCCTTCGCTCTGCCACAGATGTTAAACTGTCCAGCTCCATGCCAACAATAAACTGGTGAGGAAGGCAGGCTCTATTGTTGGCATAGAGCTGGACGGTTTGACATCCGTAGCAGAGCAACGGGCACTCAGCAGGCTCCTATCAATTATGGAGAATCCACTACATCCATTAAACAGTGTCATCTCCAGACAGAGGAGCAGTTTCAGCGACAGACTGCTGTCACTGTCCTGCTCCACTGACAGACTGAGAAGATCATTCCTCCCCCAAACTATGCGACTCTTCAATTCCACCAGAGGGGGTAAACGTTGAACATTATTCAAGTTATTGTCTGTTTTTTACCTGCATTTTTTTATTACTCTTTAATTTAATATTTTTTGCTGCTGGAGTATGTGAATTTCCCCCTGGGATTAATAAAGTATCTATCTATCTATCTATCTATCTATCTATCTATCTATCTATCTATCTATCTATCTATCTATCTATCTATCTATCTATCTATCTATCTATCTATCTATCTATCTATCTATCTATCTATCTATCAATAGAGCCTGCCTTCCTCACTAGTTTGTCCAGGCGTGAGGCGTCTTTCCTCTTAATGCTGCCTCCCCAGCACACCACTGCGTAGAAGAGGGCGCTCGCCACAACTGTTTGATAGAACATCTGCAGCATCTTATTGCAGATGTTGAAGGAAGCCAGCCTTCTAAGGAAATATAACCGGCTCTGTCCTTTCTTGCACAGCGCATCAGTATTGGCAGTCCAGTCTAATTTATCATCCAGCTGCACTCCCAGATATTTATAGGTCTGCACCATCTGCACACAGTCACCTTTGATGATCACTGGGTCTATGAGGGGCCTGGGCCTCCTAAAATCCACCACCAGCTCCTTGGTTTTGCTGGTGTTCAGGTGTAGGTGGTTTGAGTCGCACCATTTAACAAAGTCATTGATTAGGTCCCTATACTCCTCCTCCAGCCCATTCCTGATGCAGCCCATGATAGCAGTGTCATCAGCGAACTTTTGCACATGGCAGGACTCCGAGTTGTATTGGAAGTCCGATGTATATAGGCTGAACAGGACCGGAGAAAGTACAGTCCCCTGTGGCGCTCCTGTGTTGCTGACCACAATGTCAGATGTGCAGTTCCCAAGACGCACATACTGAGGTCTGTCTTTAAGATAGTCCACGATCCATGCCACTAGGTATGAATCTAATCCCATCTCTGTCAGCTTGTCCCTAAGGAGCAGAGGTTGGATTGTGTTGAAGGCGCTAGAGAAGTCTAGAAACATAATTCTTACAGCGCCACTGCCTCTGTCCAAGTGAGAGAGGGATCGGTGTAGCATATAGATGATGGCATCCTCCACTCACCTTCTCCTGATATGCAAACTGCAGAGGGTCATGGGCGTGTTGGACCTGTGGCCTCAGCTGGTTAAGCAGCAGCCGCTCCATGGTCTTCAACACATGTGATGTCAGAGCAACAGGCCGAAAGTCATTCAGCTCACTAGGACGTGATACCTTTGGGACTGGGGTGATATAAGATGTTTTCCAAAGCCTCGGGACTCTCCCCTGTTCCAGGCTCAGGTTGAAGATGCGCTGTAGAGGACCCCCCAGCTCCGATGCACAGACCTTCAGCAGTCGTGGCGATACTCCATCTGGACCCGCTGCTTTGCTGGCACAAAGTCTCCTCAGCTCTCTGCTCACTTGCGCTGTTGTAATTATGGGTGGGGATGTCTCTCCTATGCTGGTATCAGCAGAAGGATGTGTGGAGGGTGCAATACTCCGAGTTGAGAGTGAGAGTGGGTTAGGGTGGTCAAACCTGTTAAAGAAGTTGTTCATTTGGTTTGCTCTCTTCACGTCTCTCTCAATGGTGGTTCCCCGCTTTGAGCTGCAGCCAGTGATGATCTTCATCCCATCCCACACTTCCTTCATGCTGTTATTCTGCAACTTCTGCTCCAGCTTTCTCCTGTACTGCTCCTGCGCGGCCCTGAGCTGGACTCGGAGTTCCTTCTGCACGCGCTTGAGCTCATGCTGATCACCGCCTTTAAAAGCCCTTTTCTTCTGGTTTAAAAGGCCCTTGATGTCACTTGTAATCCATGGCTTGTTGTTAGCATAGCAGCGTACAGTTCTTACTGGAACTACAATGTCCATACAGAAGTTGATGTAGTCAGTAGTGCAGTCAACAACTTCCTCAATGTTCTCACTATGTGATCCCTGCAGGATATCCCAGTCTGTAGTTCCAAAACATTCTCTCAGAGTATTCTCAGCCTCCGGGGTCAACTTCCTGAATGATCGTGTGGTTACAGGTGGGACTCTAACTTTTGGTTTATAGTGAGGCTGAAGCAGAACCAGGTTATGATCTGCTTTCCCAAGCGCAGGCAGCGAGGTGGCGCTGTATGCGTCTTTAACGTTTGCATACAGTAAATCAATAGTCTTATTTCCCCGGGTGTTACAGTCCACATACTGGGAGAATGCAGGTAATGTTTTGTCCAGCGTCACATGGTTAAAGTCTCCAGCGATTAGCACAAGCGCCTCAGGGTGCTGCGTTTGTAACTTAGCAACAGCAGAATGGATGATGTCACTCGCTGTCTCCACGTCCGCCCGAGGAGGGATGTAAACGATAACAGCAATGACTTGTCCAAACTCTCTGGGCAAGTAGTAGGGACGTAAACCTACGGCCAACAGTTCGATATCCCTGCAGCAAGTGAAGATTTTGACGTTAACATGTCCAGAGTTACACCACCGTGTATTAACATAGAGAGCGAGTCCTCCTCCTTTGTGCTTCCCACAGGTACTTGCATCTCTGTCTGCTCCAACTGTGCTAAACCCGGGTAGCTCCACGTTGGCATCTGGGATGGTGTTATTTAGCCAGGTTTCGCAAAAACACAACAAACTGCATTCTCTGTAGGTCCTGACATTTTTCACCAGCGCAGCCAGTTCGTCGATCTTATTTGAGATTGAGTTCACATTCCCCTGAATCACAGAAGGCACCGAAGGCTTGAAACGCCACTTTCTCACAAGCCGCTTCTTTTTTAGCTTAGTGCCGGCTCTGCTGCCACGATACCGCCTTCTTACCTTGTCGGGTAAATATGGAACCACACCGGCACTGGCATTTGTTCTCAGCACCCGAAGTTGAGTACTTGAATAGGCGAGTCTCGGCGTGTAAAAATCCATGCCCATGTTGTAAAAGTAAGTGTGTCCAGGGAACGAATCCACATAAAATAAAGTAATAGGAGTGATCAATAAATAAAAATATAAAAATAAAAGTAGAAAAGTACACATACATATACAGTCATACATGGAGCTGCTGAAAAGGCTGCCACTCGCGCACTCACGGTACAAGTTATGTAGCCTTGCTAAAAAATGTCATAAACCCATGCCAGCTATTATTTGGTATATTATATACAGTATTATACTATATGCTATACTTCCCATAATTTTGCATGATTATTTATTTCTTATTATGGTTTCCATAATTTTGTTTGGTTTTAGAATAAAATTAATATGGTTCTAAATAGACTATGGATTTCTATTAAAAAGAAGTGGGTTTAACCGTTATTGTAGTCAAATGAGAATTACCAGGAGTCGTTAACAAGAGTAACATAATCCAACTAGTGCCAAAACACTAAGACTGAGAATCAAATCGAGATATGGAAGTTGTTATCTGAAAATCTGAAGTACTACACCAACACAGGTTCATATCTCAGATCCATAATCTCGGACAAAGAACTAAAGGTGCTGCACTGGAATTGATAATCACATCCTCATAATGTGAATTGCCTGTGGCTTTTGACTGTCTCCTGAGAGACAGAGGCAATGCGTTCCTTTTATAATCAGTGCCATTGTACCGACCAATTAAACTGTCCATTGTCATCCCTCTACAACCGCGCGATGACGAGAACTCGTTGGCGAGAAGTGGCGTCTCTTGCCCTGCAAAAATGCTATATTAAATCGAGCAGCCGGCGCGCACGCGCATAGCTGTGCCGGCTTTTGAGACGCAACTGCACTTCTGCCTTAAGTTACAGTAAGCACTTTTAACTTTTTATGTCCTTCCCCTGAGCTACTGCCCAGACAACTTCACACATGGGATCCCTTTTCTAAACCGTGGTAAACTAATATTATGACGCTTCACCCTTTCTTTTACACTTTTAGAGTTATGGGGTCGCAGGAGGCACACGCAAGAGTGGAAAACCGTTGATGCCATCCCGGTCAGTTAATGGCAAGGCTGTCTCTCCATACTGCACGAGACCTACCGTGACACTCTCCAAAAGGCGCTAATAAGGTCAGTGAAGATGTCCATCTGCATTCTATACAAAAGGAAAAGGCAAGTTTCCTTTCTTCATACTTTGATTTTTTCCCCAAACAAATGCCTCTCAACACTGCAGAGGACACTTGACAAATTTTATTTACTTATAGGTAATGCCAGTAAGGCACATTACCACACAAGGACAATTAATTTAATTCGCTCCGAAGGTCATCCTTTTGAAGCGCTCCTTTATTTGCGCGCGCATTTATTCGGCGCTCAATTGAGGTCGTCCTTTTGAAGCTCGCCTTTATTTACGCGCGCCTTTATTCGGCGCTCAATTGAGGTCGCCCTTTTGAAGGTCGCCTTTTTGTGCGCGCCCTTATTGAATAGAACCAACAAAAACACGTAAATACCAAAACGTCAACATAATTACAGTGCCTGTGTTATTGTAGTCTACCACAGCGTATGGCTTAGTGACTTCCACATTTCTCCTAACATGAACGACAGTTTCAGCATTGTGAACAGTGCATAGGGAGCTAACATCTTCCTTGTCTTTAGACTTGATTGCAATCATTTTGACTTTTTGACATGCAGCTACTTGACCCACAGAGAACCTTCAGGTGACTGAATTCACCCAGCACATCACAGTGGTTCAGTCACACAGTACCTTATGTATCATTTTCACTTTCTGTGTAAACATCTTATGACCAATTCACATTATCATCATTATCGCTTGATTCACTAATGTTTCAGTGTCAGCTTGTATTAAAGCTCATTTTACTGCTTCTTGAATAAGCACAAATGTGTTGCGTTTGAAGGCTCCACTCCACTCATGAATATTGATTAATTAACTTAGAGTCACAAAACAAATAGAAATATTCATGATTTTTCACAGGCTAATGCAATGTTATCCACTAGATGGCAGCAAAATACTGTCTTAAGAAAGATTCAAGCTTGACACTGTAAAGTGGGTCATTACACACCATTGCAAATCTGACTCGGACTTAACCGTACTTACATACAATTTCAAGCTTGAGTCATGGGCAGGATTAAAACCATGGAGGTTAAAGTTAGCTGGGTTAACATCATCCGGAAGGTAGAAGGAGACAACCTGGTTCAGGGATCTGCTTGGTCGATGACCTCAGCAATAGAGAAGAAAAAGGCAGATTAAAATACAATGTGTTGGAGGATTATGGCGACACAAATTTAATCAGGAGATGGTTAACATGAATTACAGATGTTCAAAGCCAGTACTCAGAATTTGAAATTCGTAACTAAAGTTAAAGTCAGGATGAAAATTAAGTTGAAACCAAAAACACAAACCCACCACTATGGACTAGTTGAGTCAGAAATGAACTACTCTACAGAGAGGCAATATTCGTTATAAATCTATTGACGAATAATGAAGGTTGTAAATGACAGAACAGGCTCATTTTTACTTAGGAAACTGTGCTCCTTTAAAGTGGGAAGTGAAATCCTTTACATGTTCTACAACTCAGCGATGGCCAGTGTTATTTTCTACACTGGTGTGCTTGATGGTAACGTTACTTCAAGGAAGGTTCACCGAATCAACAAGCTAATTAAAAGGGCGAGCTCAGTTACGGAAAGGACTGGAAGTAGGAGCAAAGTGGAGAATTAAAACTGAGTGCTATTATGAACAATGCTTCACATCGTTTCTCTGACACACTCACACTGAGCACTTTCAGCCAACAAATTGCAGCAGAAGTGTGTCAAGAAATGCAACTGAGGCTGCTTTATAGCAACACTGGTATAATGCATCACCAGGACTGTAACTTCCAAGTCAATTTCTTCGGTCTTTTTAGTGACATATCATCATCATCATCATTATTATTATTAAAGCCACATTAAAATGGTTTTCCTGTCTATTTCAGTTATTACACTTATGGAAGCGTTATTGGTCACTCAGAGCAATAACTAAATGTCATACATATGCAGTCATTCTTTAGAACATTAGAACAATTGCCTTATTGCTGTCCTCTGAACTCTCTCTAGTGCTATTGTGTCTTTTTGGATGCCAAAACTGTATACCAGACTGATAGTTAGATAGTTACATTTATATCTTGCTTTTCTAGACACACAAAGCACTTTACATAGATAGTGGGGAGTCACTTCAGCCATTAGATCAACATCAACCACATGGATGAGGTACCGACAGCCTTTGTCTCCTGACACCTACATCCCTTTTTAGTTATTATTACTTTTATAGATTTAGATTCTACAGGTAGGAGTACAGTACCGTTGTTGTAAAGTTTTTGTGTTTTTCTGCACTATAATATTGTTTGTTGCTGCTGTATATCATGTTGAAATGTTCTTATATACTGTTTATTGTACCGATGGTTATATTTGGCTGCTGTTGTAGACAATTCCTAAAAAATGTTCCAAGGACATGTCATTGACTGTCATTGACTGTGGACAGGTTTGTGAACATGCCTTGTAAATGGACTGGCACCTCATTCACACATGCTTTCTGAATTCATGCTGCTGTCTAATAATTCTTTAAATCAAGTGAATTTTCTACTTTTCTTCTACTTTTCCATATTAATTCATTCCTAAATGCACCTGAGTCAGACATCAGGGAAGAGTACAATAGAAGAATACACCAAATTGAATGAATGGTTTAAATCCTTGATAACCAAACAAAGAAAAATGTATCAGTTCACATTATTCACGAATATGGTATGCTAGTGCATAGAAAAATAACTAACAGTATGAAGTGGGGACTCGTGGTGGCACCGTGTCATTGATGTCACTCCTTGCCATCTCTCTGTGAGTGTGTGATGACATCTGTAAGTATGTGAAAAACAATGCATTTAAGATACCACTTTGTAATAAACAAGATTTCACAGGGGAAAATTGTTCTAAATACAGCAGTGACTTGGGTCTCCTGTGTGTTTGTTTCACAATAAAAGAACTGAGCCGTAATGAACAGAGATGTGCAAATGTAGGATGTTTGTGGGTTTTCAGCTTTGCGTTCTTTAATCAGATCATTTCTATTGGCAGCAAGAAAAATTAGATTTCTTGTGCTTCTGTTTAATTATCGGGTTTATCAAATCATTTAAACACAGAGAATACAGAATTATAAAGAGAAGGATACCACTGAGAAAGTTCAAAACAGGATGCACAGCTTAGAAAGAACGAGAGAACATAGCCAGAACAGTAGAAAAGATCCGAAAGGTACTTTTCATGCATTTATCTAACAAATTATACTGTTCATTGTACTGATTTGTTTTAAGTGTGTGGTCTACTCATGCTAGTCAGCTGTTCTGCGTGTGTTTCCCTTTGATTTGCACAACATAATTTGACAGTTTTGTGGCTCCAAAATGCCCTGAGTGATATCATTCTCATGTATCATTCTCTGTATTTTAACAGATGACCATATGATGCCCACTTAGTGTTGCCAAGTTATTTGGTATCCCTGTCTGTAAAAGTAGATGAATGAGTAAGCAGTGTTACTTTTCTCCAAAACATGCCAATATCTTACATTTATACTTACTACATCAACATTCTACATCCTAATATTTTGTTTTATCACTCATTAGATTTTTGAAGATGAACAATAATGCCATTACCGTCTCAGTATTTGCACTGCAATGTGTCATTGAATCAAACCAGAAGAACATTATGATTTGTGTTCTCGATATTCTTCTACTTCACATCACAAAACTGATGTCTTTCTGAAGCTGGCAATAACTGTGATGCACTGAAAATGTTGATGAAATTGCCATCTGTTTGAGATTTGTGCTAACAATGTCCCCAGATGTACTTCCATTGGACCAACAGCTTTGTGGATATTGGCTCGTTTAAAAAGTCCTGCTCATGTCATTCACTGCATCAGCAAGATCTGAATCAAGCTGTCTTGTGGGAAGATAACTTTGTTGTGAAAGTAAAAGCAGAAACAGAATTTGCACTTGGGGAGTGTTGTAATTGCAATTACATTTGAACTTGCAATGTGTAAACAGATAAACAGATATATTCCTTGACACATGCTGTTTTTCCATTACGTTTTTGACTTTTACCACATTTTAATGTTTTTACTTAGCTCATGCCTGCTTTTTCTCTAGATATAAATACTTCCAATCTGAACTGCATTAGTGCAAGCATTCAGTAAATTAGGAATGTTAAGTTTGTGCATCATATAATTTACAACTGTTGAGAAGGCTTATTCTAAAGAAGAAATCTAAAATCTTATACTTTTCCATTTTTTATGTAAGAAAAGGCTAAAATCAAATTTTGGGATATCATTATGCCCTGTGGGATAGCTAAAATGATCCTTTTCACAATCACTCGTACATTTTGTGAGGTTTAGGAGTTGCTGTGCGGTGTGCTGTTAGTTTCTCACTTGATATCTACTTTTTCTTTTATGATTCAAACAGAAAACTGTTTCCTGCAGAGTTACATGTCAAATATCCTAATGTTTCTTTTATAACTCTTTAGATTTCTGAAGATGAACAACGCTACCATCAGCGTCTCAGAATTTATACTTCAGTGCGCCATTGAATCAAAGCAGAAGACCATTACAATTTGTGTTCTTGCATTCATCTACTGCTTATCCATGTTTGGAAATCTACTGGTGATCGTGATCATAATCCTGAACCCTCAACTCCATGTTCCAATGTACATCTGCATCAGCACCTTGGCAGTGATAGACCTAGCAAACGGCTCAATTCTTATCCCTAAGATGCTCTCTGTCCTCTTACTCAGCTCCCCAGTGGTGCCTTATGCTGCCTGTGTGTTGCAGATATTTCTTTTTCTTCATGTTGAGGAAATGGAATCTTTTCTCTTAGCTTTCATGGCCTTTGATCGCTACGTTGCTGTCATTTACCCTTTACAATACCCTTCAGTCATTACTAATAAAACAATTGCAATTGCTGTATTAGTGTTGAATATGTTTGCAATAATTTTCAACTTGCAAATCCCCATTTTTGTTTCTGAGCTTTCATTTTGTCGTACTAACATCCTGCCTTTCTGTTTCTGTGACTATGCTACCATGGTTCATGTGTCTTGTTCTGAAGATCCTAAGTACTTGATACCCATCACTTCTGGTCTAGTTGTCTATGGTGTCTTTCCACAGGCTTTTACTCTTCTATCCTACGGTCGGATTGCTATCAAAGCTCTGAGGATTTCTTCAGCAGGAGGGAAAAGTAAGGTTTTCAGCACTTGTGCAACCCACCTACTTGTGGTCGGACTCTTTTATGGTCCACTTTCATTATTTTATTTATTGCCAGGAGCAGGAGTGACGATAACAAGAGAAACTTACAACGTTATGTTTATTCTTGGAAATGCAGTGCCGTCGATGATGAACCCCATTATCTACAGTTTTAGGAATAAAGAAATAAATAAAAGCATTCGTAAACTCTTTACTAGGAAAAGGTTAACTCTGTAATTGAGGTAATTATGTATGCTATATATATAAGTTGTACTATACTTAGTAACACATTAATGAAATTAAAGCTTATTATAAATTGATGCCCTGACTAACATGTTACATTAAAATGGTAGATTATATTTAATAACCGTTAAACATATATAAAAAGTAGTTATGCTCTGACTCTACGTGACCACGTGAGGGGTACTGACAGCTCTTCTCTGCTTAGTGTCTAGATGTTCTCAGTCTTTTCTAGCATGCTGACCAGATCTGCTCACGTGTCCACCGCATAACTAAAGGGCAAAATTAGGAAAAATAAACCTCTAGTCTTTAGCACAAAATGCTATGTGCAGGTTTCCAGCATTATTAAAGTCATAGATAGTGTCTTTAATTAAGTAGTGAAATTAAGACAAAGTGCATTCAAGAAGGAATTCAGGAGACACTACTTCCCACAAAGGGTTGTGGGAATATGGAACAAAGTGCTAAGTCATACAGCTGAAATAGAAATTTTAAAAATGTTTAAAAGTGTCCTGATAAAATGGAACAACATAGCAAATAGCTAATTAAACCACCTCAATGTACTCAGTAGTAGTGACGAGCAAAACGCACAAGTTTCAGTTAGCATCAAGTATCGTGAAACTGACACCAATGTTACTTCCTCTGTAGGTTTTGCGAAGGCGAAACATGAAACTCACTAAAGAGTGTTTTAGGGTTTTAAAGGTTTTTGTAGGTAGAAATTGCAGAATATTTCTCTGTAAACTTTCATTCTCATTTTCAGGTTTATCTGTATTTTTTTCTGCAGTTGCGTAAAAATGCCTGTCATTCCCATCCCCTCAGAGAAGTGTGGTACGTCTTTACTCAAAGACTCTGCCTAGCAACTGCCTCGTCCTAGATGAGGATATGCACACTTCTGCTCTCTCAATAAAGCTCTTTATTTAAGAACTAAATGCTGAGCAGACACACTCAGAACTAATGCATGAAAATGCTTCAAGAGAGGAACTAAATATCTGTGAATATCAGAGATTTCATTGGAAGTGAAATGCAATTTACTTTGTAAATTTTTAAGTTTCGGCGCAAATACCATTTCACGCAATCATTTTGCTTATTATTACTAAATAGCCTCTTTATTTGATGTGCTCTGTACGTTTTTCAATATGTTTTCTTTGGTGGTTTTACCCTACAGATGATGAGATTAAATGTACTGCTGTTTTATCCTAATTTTTCACAGGAGCTGTTTTCTCACTCCAGTTTTTGTTGCATTAATGGACAATTAAACGCGTTGTACTTGTTCAGTTCCAGTGATGATGTTTTAAATACATTGACAAAATATTATAGTATCATAAAAAAACAAAACAATGAACATTTGTTGAAGGGCTTGAATGTGTTACTGTTAGTTTGACATATGTAAAAGTGTGAATTTTTACCAGTTCCATTATCTGGGTTGTGGAGTTTACCTCCAAAATAATAAAGAGCTCTACGTCCCTGTTGACATTCTCTGTTTTAATGACCTATGGCAATTACTCCAAACTTGCTTTTTTATCTCCAAACATAGAAATTATGCAAATAGGTAGTGGTTTCTAAATATATAAATATTGAACCCCAAAATTCCTATTAGTAATAATAATAAATGCAGTTAGTTACAGCCTAATCTGCTATATTAGAACATTAGAACAATCTAGATGAGAACAACCAACTCAGCTGAACAAAGCTCACCAGTCTTAACCTCTTCTTCTTCTAAAATAACATCAAGTCAAGTTCTGAAGGTCCCAAAAGTCTTACTGTATACCACACTACTTGTCTCTTATTCCATGTGTCTGTGGTTCCTTATATGAAGAAAAACATCCTAATGTTTGTATGAAATTTACCCTTAACAAGTTTCCAATGGTGTTCCCATGTTCGTGATGAAGTCATTTTAAAATATTCGTCTCGATCTACTGGACTAATTCCTGTCATAATTTGAAACACTTCAGTCATATCTCCTCCTAATCTCCTTTTGCATAAACTGTAAAGGCTCGGCTCTTTTCATCTTTCCTCATAACTCATTCTCTGTAGCCCTGAAATCAGCCTAGTTGTCCTTCTCTGGGCCTTTTCCAGTGCTCTCCTTTTTGTAGCTTGGAGACCAAAATGCACACAGTACTCCAGATGAGGCCTCACCAGTGTGTTATAAAGCTTGAGCAGAACCTCTTGTGACTTGTACTCCACACATCAAGGTGCTATATAATCTGAAATTCTGTTAGCCTTCTTAATGACTTCTGAACACTTTTTGGCAGTTGATAGTGTCGACTCCACTACGTCTCCTAAGGCTTACTCATAAGGTGGACTTTCGATTTTCAGACCTTCCTTTGTGTATTCAAACCTAACCTTTTTACTTCCTTCGTGTAATACTTTACATTTGCTTCCATTACATTTCATCTGCCACAAATCTGCCCAAGCCTGTGTGCTTTCCAATCTCTCTGTAACGATTCAGCGGATTCAAGATTATTTGCTAATCCATCTATCTTGGTATCATCGTCAAAATTAAGCAGCTTCCTATCCAAATCATTTATATACTGTATATAAAAAATAGCAGCTGCCCTTGCATTGACCCCTGCTGGACATCACTCTTAACATCGGCCAATTCTGAAGGGGTTCCTCACACCATCAGCCTCTGCTTTCTCAGTCTTAGTCAGTTCTGCACCCATCAATACACAACAACCTGAACTCCCACTTCTTTTAGTTTGCTGCCCAACATGTCATATGGTACCTTATCAAATGCTTTCTGAAAGTTAAGATAAATAATATCTTATGCACCACTCTGATCGTATCCTTTTGTTGCTTCTCATAAAATTCCAGCATGTTAGTAAAAGATGACCTTGCCATTTTCCTTCATAATTCCTTTCATTATTTTACCTGTAATTCACATTAAACTTACTAGCCTATAATTACTTGGATCTGCCCAATCACCTTTTTATTTAACAGTATAATATTTTCCATTTTTTCATTTAACATATGTATTGCACACTCTACAGAATATACGAAGAATATTATACTATTTTCTGATATTTTTAAGGTAAGGAAGACAAATGTTATATGATAAGTTAGATATAGTCACTAATTTTGCTACCAGGGAGTTACCAATGTGCTGCATCTTAAGACACAATCAGAAAGGGAAAAGTGACTTGGAAATTCTGAAATTTTTGAGGATGCAGACAAATTTAGAGGTGTTGTACGAAGCAGGGTCATTACACAGAAAGATAAATGATTGTAATGTCAGACGTGAGTACTTGAAATGGTGTGGCTGACCCTCAGCACAACTGCTCTCCATCTTCTTTTTCATTTTTGCTGGAAGTTATTTGCAACAGACTTGGAGATATTTATAGTTTTAGAAAAGAAGAACAAAGGTCAGGTCAGGTCAGTTTGGGGACCATGCACTGGTACAGCGTGTTGCCGCACCCACCACATGACAAAACAGTTCCTGATACTGGTTGGCAACCCCCACCAGGCAGACATGCGTTCCAGTCTCACCCTCAGGAAATGACCCCTCTATCTGCCACAGCCAAGTGTTACGTGGGTGTCCCCTTGGCCTGGTCAGGCCATTCGGGCCTTCAACAATGACAATCCTGCAAGCCAGATCACTCTCAGAGAATCGTGCCACATGGCCGTAGTGCCGTAACTGATGTTCCCTCACAATGCAGGTCATGTGCCTCATTTGGGACTCCATGAGCAACCGCTCAATCAACACAAAGTCAAACCAGCGGTACCCAAGGATTCTCCGAAGAGACACAGTACCGTGGAGTCCAGTCTTCGTCTCAGGTCACTGGATAGCGTCCATGTCTCGCAATCATATAGCAAAACAGGAAGCACCAGGACTCTAAAGACTTGAACCTTCATCCTTTGGCAAAGATATCAGGAGCGCCACACACCCCTTTCTATGACATCTATGAATGAGAGAGGGTTTACCCGTTATCATCAGCCAATTAAATATGCTGCTAGAAAAACTAGTAGAGAAATTTTTAGAAGACCCCAGGAGTAATGACAGTCAATACAAAAATAAGGTTAGAACTGGGAAGTCAGATGATTAATAATCCAAACAGAAACAAGAGAAAAAAATTGTAATTAAAAGAATACAATCAAGGATCAAATTCAGGATTGTAGAGTACAGTTTCAAGATATCAAAGCACAAAAGGGTAATGAAATCCACAAAGCACATGAGACATAACACAAACAAAGAAAATACAGCAGATAATTAACAAAAGTAACATTAACATAAACAAATGGTGCAGCAAAGAACAAGAAGTTTAGACAGTGTACGCATGGCGTAGCATTCAGGGGTGTTTGGCAATTTAATTGATATGAAAGTTGGAACATTTCACATTTTGTCTTTACTTCTTCCAAGATTCAGTTATCACATTTTTGTTTATTATACTAGGGGACTCTGCCCCCTGCTCACTTCGCTCGCCCACCCCCGGGTTTGGTTTACCGGATATACAATGGGAATTGTTACATATGCATTATTTTCACTTTTACTTTAAAACTTTTGTAAAAACAATACTTGTCCTTTATTTCTGGCCATAGGAATAGTTAAATCTCTTTCTCGCAGGACATATAACGCTGCTTGCGTTGTGAAGGGGGGATGCGGCTGAATGCACGCTAAGGAGATACAGTCGGATCATGTTGTCTAGCTGCTGCTGGCGAGGTGCCTGTTGTGTTTGTCCATCTGCACATCGATCATTTAAAAGCCTGTACAGCAGCTGTCCTTTTGCCACTTCATGTCTCTGCTGCTCGTGTTGTGAAGGGGAGGCAGAACGCACGCTAACGAGTCGCAGTCGGATCATCTGCTGGCTTCCTACTACTGCTGCTGGCAAGCTGCGTGTTCTGCTTGTCGCTTCTCATTGTTTTAAGAGCTGGGACCACATGATGTCTGACTACCTTGGCTCGCGTGACATTCAAATTGTAATCTCTTGGCACCAAGTCTCATGTTTAAGGTCCCCGTGAGACACTCTGTGGCCAATCTCTTTCATCTCGCGGGCCTTTTAAGTGTCTTCCGAGAAGATCACGTCTCATCTCCCTGGTCTCCCTTCCACCAAGATTTTTGTTATAATAGAGAGATATCTTTGTAACATTGAGTCATATTCAGAAATGACAGCGATTATAGAATGTAATGAAATTTGCTGGTAGATTACATTAAATACATGTTTTTTTCAATAGCATGTTACAAAGTTAATAATGTTGGTTAAATAAGCTTGTGGTGGCTCAATAGCTTTCATGACCAGCAGATTCCAATTCAAGTGATGTGAAAATGTCATTGATCAATGTGTGTTAATGGCTGAGGGTTTGTGACTAACTGTTGTGAGATTTTCTTAAACGTAACATTTTTGAAAGTATTGTGACATGTCTTGCTACTGCATGGGCTGTAGGGAGTGGAAGCAGTGTTGGGATGAAGTATTGGGGGAACACACTTTTTGTAAGGGCTCGGGGGGCACCTCCCTATAGAGAGAGCCGAGCGACAGGGATCAGGGTTAATTAACGGTGTGTGGAGAAAAGGGGAGAGGGTGGCTGGAAGTGGTAGTTGTTGGTGGAGCGAGAGAAAGACAGCATCAGATTGAGAAGGGAGAGAACACTTAAAGAGCAGGCAAGGGGTAGAAAAGAGAGAGGTGAATTATTTTTGTTATTTTGGAGACAACAGGCAACGGTATATCCAATAAAAAGCCAGTCAGCATTCGGAAGACTACCCCAGACAAGCGGCTCCTGAATGTGTTTTATTCACAGTATATACAATAGAGTATTATCCAATAATTCCTATTGAAAAATAACTATTAATACGAAATGACCAATCCTAGCATGGACTCACTAACATTATTACCATTTCAAAGGTGAAAAACAACTGAAATAAGTTCTCTATCAAGCTATCAAGCTATTAATATTAGTTAAAACATAATTCATTAAAATTATATGAATATGTAAGAAATTGGGAAGGAACTGATTTATTGTATAAGGGGAATACAAAAGGTGACAGTAATCATAATTAGAGCGAAGAATAAGATGCAAATATGTAGCCAGCATTAGCCTTATGTAATTTTAAAGACTTTAATTCCTGAGTGAAGATACAAAGATGTAAAATTGGCTCCTCAGTTATGTATAAACCCTGACATGCGCTCAGTCTTTTGTGTGTTTTACAATCAGCACCAAGTAAACTTTAATCCTGCCCTACACTCTCTATTAGTGGCCAGAGTGGTCTGATCTTCTGTCCACAGATCAACTGCAGTTCCATTTCGAGGGGTCTCTTTAGGATTTGCAGGGTTTTAGGGTCTTATAATCCCTGTGATTGTCACACAGTGTTACAGACAGAAAAAAAATCTGAAGAGCTGAGTGTCGTGTGACACATACATTGTGATGTCCAGGTTGGCTCCCCTCTCCCTGACTGCTTCCTGGAGCCTCTTGAACCCGAAACCATCGATAATGTACCTGAGGATGATCCGGACAAATGAGGACACACATAGTCAACAAAGAATTGGTGTAATAAGATCAAATGTTTTTAAATAACAAAACAAACAGTGTCCAAATTGCAGTGCTTCAAACTTTCAATAAATAATCCATAAAAATTCAGATGAATGTGGAAGTTAAAAAATTCAATAAATAAATCAATAAATATCCATTAAAAAATGATGTTAAAATCATATGATAAGAGTCAGATACACTCAGCTGGAGTGGCCCTTTTCAGCCCCCTTGAGTGTCTGCCCTATGCTCTTCCCAGGGTCTGTCTTCCCGACTGCCTGCCTCCTTTCCTCCACACCCTTGTATCTCCAGATCCTGTCTAACTCCGTTATCTTTTCCCCTTTTAACATCTGACTCTCTCTCTTCTTTTCTTTTTCCAATATTTTCTGTTGTGAATGAAGCACTTGACTGACCCACTCATATTTGCATGTCAATGCTCAATCAGCCAAGTACCCCAATCGACCTCGGAGTGGTATTTGCACACACACATGTGCACCTGCACCCACTTGGAGTCTGCACCCTCCAGGATGTGATAATGTATTTAAAAATGTGCTTTACCACAGACCTCTTATCACATACACATATGTAGAATCTGTGCCCCTTGTGTAACTGAACAAATCCAAATCGTATTATGTGAAATCATCTACTGTGGAATTCTGCTCTGTACTTGTAATATTTCTATTGCACTATTATATTGTGTTCTAAATAAACAGGATTCTGAGAAATTAATGTATTTATCTCTATTAGGATTGACTACTGCAATGCGGTGTTCACTGGATGTTCAAACTGTTCTCTATACAGCTTCCAGTTAATCCAAAATGCGGCTGCAAGAATTATTACAAGAACAAGAAAATACGAACACATAACTCCAGTTCTTAAATCCTTACACTGGCTTAAGTTTAGGGCAGATTTCAAAATCCTCCTTTTAACATATAAAGCATTAAATGGCCAAGGTCTGGCTTATTTGTCTGAACTTATCATGACTTACAAACCAGAGCGCACATTAAGATCTCAAGATGCCGGTCTGCTTATGGTTCCAAAGATTAATAAAATAACAATGGGAGGTCGAGCTTTTAGTAACAGGGCCCCTAAATTGTGGAATGGTCTGCCTGCTACTAAAAAAGATCCCCTTCGGTCTCAGCTTTTAAATTCCGGCTGAAGACTCACTACTTCAGTTTAGTATATCCTGACTAGAGCTGCTGATTAACTGTACATACTGCATCTCTGTTGTCAGTCATTAGCATTAAAACATAAGTAACATGATAGTTCTAATTGGATACTAACCCTCACCTTTTCTGTTTCTCTTCTCGGTACTCAAATGTTGCACTTGGTGCCATGGCCCACCTGCCAAGTTGTTTTGCCTGCCTAAGGTAAAGTCATCCCTGATGGAGAATCGCAGGAATCATGGGAAAGAGCGGTCCTTTCATTGGATTGGCTGGCCCAGTTCTGTTTTAGCCGTGGAATGGCCAAATGGGGGAGGCAGCTTGATGGATGAGGTCTCCAGGACTCTAAAAATATCCAAATCTTATTATATGATATCATCTACTGTTAAATTCTGATCCGTACTTCTAAAATTTTAATTTTTTTTTTACTTCTAAAAAAACTTTTTATTTTATGCTGTATTGAGGATTTGTTCTGTTCTGTGTATTGTATTGTATTGACCCCCTTCTTTTGACACCCACTGCACGCCCAACCTACCTGGAAAGGGGTCTCTCTTTGAACTGCCTTTCCCAAGGTTTCTTCCATTTTTTCCCTACAAGGTTTTTTTGGGAGTTTTTGTTTGTCTTCTTAGAGAGTCAAGGCTGGGGGGCTGTCAAGAGGCAGGGCCTGTTAAAGCCCATTGCGGCACTTCCTGTGTGATTTTGGGCTATACAAAAATAAACTGTATTGTATTGTATTGTTGAGGATTTGTTCTGTTTTGTGTATTTTATTGTATTGGTTCCCTTCTTTTTTGACACCCACTGCACGCCCAACCTACCTGGAAAGGGGTCTCTCTTTGAACTGCCTTTCTCAAGGTTTCTTCCATTTTCTTTCCCTACAAGGGTTGTTTTTTTTAGGAGTTTTTCCTTGTCTTCTTAGAGAGCCAAGGCTGGGGGGCTGTCAAAAGGTAAGGCCTGTTAAAGCCCATTGCGGCACTTCTTGAGTGATTTTGGGCTATACAAAAATAATTTGTTTGTATTGTATTGTTAGTCAGTCAGTCATTTTCCAACCCGCTATATCCTAACACAGGGTCACGGGGGTCTGCTGGAGCCAATCCCAGCCAACACAGGGCGCAGGGCAGGAACAAACCCCAGGCAGGGCGCCAGCCCACTGCAGGGCACACACTCACACACTAGGTGCAATTTAGGATCACCAGTGCACATAACCTGCATGTCTTTGGACTGTGGGAGGAAACCCACGCAGACAAGGGGAGAATATGCAAACTCCACGCAGGGAGTTCCTGGGAAGCGAACCCAGGTCTCCTTACTGTGAGGCAGCAGCGCTGCCACTGCACCACCATGCCGCCGTGTATTGTATGTATCTTAATTAAAATGTTTACCATTGAACAGGAGCAATTTTGTATATGATTGATCAAAGGCTTGTCGTGACTGCTTATGTATATCTGTGGCTGGGTGCCAGACATCGCAACCATTGCTAAACCTGTCCTCTGTTTATATCAGGTATGGCAGCTTCCCCTTTCACTTGTAAATAATTAGTGCAAACACTGTTTAGCTGCAAGTTGATAATATCGTTTCTTTATAATAATAACCTGCAGATAATATTGTTCAATCAATGCAGTCCTATTTATTCTTACATACCGTATATATTGTACTCACGTATAAGTCGAGTCTTGAAACCTGAGAAATTTATTATAACATCAGACCCCAACTTATACGCCCGTTCAAAAATGCAACAGTTAATTTTTTTTTTTTACATCTTCTTGCCTCCTCCAGTCTCACATCAGTTTCTCAGACACATCGAATTTTGTTGCAGCAGCATAGTTACCAATTACTTTAGCCACTTCAACGACGTTTAATTTAAAACCAGCTTCATATTTTCTTCTGAACGAACGCTCCATCATAGATAAGGGATGCTCTTACAATAAACGCGTATGAGGGTGAGAGATACAAAAAACACAAATTAGTGCAAATGTTGCTTTGGAATAGTTCGGGTATTACCGTGTGGTCACGTAGGCACAATAGCGAGAGAGAGAGAGACAGCGAGAGGTTAGGAGCACACGCTGATACAGCGCATTGCCACATCCACATAGAAAAAAAAGGCTGTGTGCTCTGTGGTTACTCTCTCAGGTGGGTGTTAGCATATTGTAATCCCTTGTATCAATAGCGTGAGTTTTCCGCATTCAACTTATACATCCGACATTATAAAATACTAGAAATTATACTGTAAAATCAAGTCCCAACTTATCCGCAGGAGAACTTATCCACGAGTATGTACGGTAATTGCTTTCCCCTTTCATCTATTTCCAATAAAAGTGACTTTTTTATACTCTAATAGTTACCTTACCTAAAGCAGCATGAGAAGGCACTCCTGTGTGAACTGTTGCCGTGCGAGCATTCTGCCCAGCATTTCACTCACTTCCATGCAACATTCTTGAAGCTATCGGATGATTAGAAGAAGAAAATTTACACTTTCCAGCAACTGCCCTCGAGATAAAATTGAAACAATAAACCAATTCGTACCTGAAATTGCAGAGGATGCCTATCTGTTTTAACACTAGAATTACCAAAGCCTACGAAAACACTCGTAAACCCAGCCCACCTTAAATCCCTTCGCACCTTTCCGTCAGCATCTTTTGTCTTGTAAATGTGCTGATCAGGACAAGCAGCAAGCAGCCTACTCTTCCATCCCCCCACCGCCACAGAACGGGCACAATGTTCTTCCAGCTCAAGACTTGTCCGGATGGGATTTGTCCATTTTCATTCAAACTCTTAGCAATGGGATGTCAAGATAGAGGATTAACAATATAATACAAAGTTCTGTGATGGACAGACAAGCTGCTAACAGACTGTGAGAGAGCAGGAACTGTGGGAGACTTTGATGAGGCTGTGACGACTTATAGAAGAGTATACAATCCTCTTAGGGGATGAGTAACTGAGAGAAGGTTTAAACAAGGAAGGAAGAGCAAAGGGATTCAAGTAACTCTGGAGAGAAGTTAGGAGTAGTTACAGTAACCTTTACATTTTATAAAGAAACCAGCATGTGAGGTGATCAGGATGAGTCAAAAGTGAGGTAGAAGTGAGGTGGTTTCAAAGCTGTACTTCATAACCCAGAATATGGATGAAAAGGCGCAATGAGAGGCGTGGTTGATAGGTATGTCACCGAGCTACAAACTCTAGACACTCCTGACACAAACAGGTTCAAATATAATGATTTTATTTTGTCCAAGTACCTTTACATAGCATGGTATACACAGGGGCGGTGAATTTTTCTTCTTTCTACTCTTCCTCCCAATTCCTCTACCTGACTGCAACTCCCCGAAGTGAGGCGGAGGGCTCCTTTTAAGCCAGACCCTGGAGGTACTTCTGGTGTTTGGGCAAAGTCTTCCATTGTCAACCCTGCAGAACCCCCTCGTGACATCCAGGACACCAAGCAGGGCTGTCACACTGGATTATGATTTCTAGCCTGCCCAGTGGTTTGAAAACTTAGAGCAGTGACATATGGATGCTGCCCTCTAGCGTGTTAAGGGGAGTATCTATTCAGAACAGGCTAACTACCCCTAACCATCCATTATTACAGACTGCCTTCCTGGCAAGGGGCTACGTTTCCTCCTGGTCAGAACTCCAGTCCATCCCAAATGGCATTTACACAGGATAACAAGAAACATGTCCCTTTATGACTCTGCTATAATATTTTGTCCAAATTCTCAATACCATTACTGAAACAAAAGGTAAGTGTTTTTATGAAATTAACAAAATTTGTAATTAGAAAGCAATTACTACAAAAACATCAAATGAATGGTGAAGACACAAACTGAAATATTTTATGACTTACATTAGACAATACAGCTTGTGTGGTAATCAAATGGTTAAATTCTCTCATATCCAAGATACATTTTGAAATTTATCAGAGTTTCCACTGCAGCCACATGACTTTGTCGTTTCTTCCATATTTCCATAACTCTTTCCGGATTGCTACTTAAATGCACTTTTCCTATATTTCATGGGTTAAATGCATATTAATCACCATATAAATTAAGACATTCTGCTAAATTCACTTTCAGAATTAGGTTTCCATATTTCCTTGACAGTGAAGACATGTCCTTTGGCCAATTGGAGTACTTGTGCGCAGGTCTGGTCACCACATTAGAAAAAAGATGGAGTAGCTCAAGAAATCCTGACAAAGAACAAGAGTCCATACCCCTGATGTGGCACCATTCAGACTCCGCAGTGTATGAGCACAACTTCCCTTCAAATATAACATTTTATTTGAAATTTTAATCAGATTGACAAATTACCTGGACTGAGTATCGACAAAGTACAGCTTAAGAGTCTGAGCATCAATTTGTATACGATACACTTCTATTAGTTTATCAGTAAGTTAACCCTAACCTGTAATCCTAACCTAAGTCTCCACACAACATACAGTATATTTTTTTATTTCCTTCTTATATGAGTTAATCTTCTCCTAATTAAAAGTGTTTGAATGATTTTATTTATCTCTTTATTCCTAAAACTGTAGATAATAGGGTTCATCATAGATGGCACTGCATTTCCAAGAATAAACATAACATTGTAAGTTTCTGTTGCTATCTTCACTCCTGCTCCTGGCAATATATAAAACAATGAAATTGGAATATAAAATAGTCCGACCACAAGCAAGTGGGTCACACAAGTGCTGAAAATTTTACTTTTTCCTCCTGCTGAAGAAATCCTTAGAGCTTCAATAGCAATCCGACTGTAGGATAAAAGAATAAAAATAACTGGGAAGACACTATAGGGAACTAGAGCAACAGACAACGGTATCAAGTATTTAGGATCATCAGAACAAGATACATGGACCATGGTAGCATAATCACAGAAACAGAAAGGAAGGATATTAGTACGACAGAATGAAAGCTCAGAAACAAAAATGACGTAATACAATTTGAAAATTGCTGCAAGAATATTTAACACTAAGACACCAATCACAATTGTTTTATTACTAATGACTGAAGGGTACTGCAAAGGGTAAACAACAGCAATGTAGCGATCAAAGGCCATAAAAGCTAAGAGAAAGGATTCAATTTCCTCAACATGAAAGAAAAGAAACATTTGCAATACACAGGCTGCATAAGGCACCACTTTAGAGCCGAGCAGAAGGACTGAGAGCATCTCTGGGATGAGAATTGAGCCGTTTGCTAGGTCTATCACTGCCAAGATGCCGATGCAGAAGTACATTGGAACATGAAGTTGAGGGTTCAGGATTATGATCACAATCACCAGTAGATTTCCAAACATGGATAAGCAGTAGATGATTGCAAGAATACAAATTGTAATGGTCTTCTGGTTTGAATCAATGGCACATTGAAGTATAAATTCTGAGACGCTGATGGTAGCATTGTTCATCTTCATAAATCTAAAGAGTGATAAAAGAAACATTAGGATATCTGCCATGTAGCCCTGTAGGAAACACTTTTCTGTATGAATGTTTGAAGAAAAAGTAGATACTAAGTGAGAAACTAACAGCACACCACACAGCAACTCCTGAACCTCACAAAATGTACGTCTGATTGTGAAAAGGATTACTTTAGCTATCCCACAGGGCCAGTTGATTTCCCAGCATAGCCTCTGCTAATGTGAAAAATTAAAATGTATGAGTTTCTAGATTTCTTCTTTAGAATATGGTTTGTCAAAATTTGTAAAATGTAAGATGCATGAATTTAAGACCACTCATTTACTGAATGCTTGCACGAATGCATTTTAAATCGGAAGTATTTATATCTACAGAAAAAAACATGCATGAACTAAGGAAAACATTATTGGGAAAAAACTGGGAAGACTTTCCAGAAGGTGTAGGAGTGTGTTTATGGGAGTTTGTGACCATTCTTCAAAAGAGCATTTGTGAGGTCAGGCACTGATGTTGGACAAGCAAGTCCTGGCTTGCATTCTCCGCTCTAATTCATCCCAAAGGTGTTGTATCGGGTTGAGGTCAGGGCTATGTGCAGGCCAGTCAAGTTCCTCCACACCAAACTTGCTCATCCATTTCTTTATAGACCTTGCTTTGTGCACTGGTGCGCAGTCATGTTTAAACAGGAGGGGGCCATCCCCAAACTGTTCCCACAAAGCTGCGAGCATGAAATTGTCCTAAATGGTTTTGTATGCTGAAGCTTTAAGAGTTCGTTTCACTGGAACTAAGAGGCCAAACCTAACCCCTGAAAAACAACCCCACACCATAATCCCCCCCTCCACCAAAATTTACACTTGGCATAGTGCAGTCAGGCAAGTACCGTTGTCCTGGCAACTGCCAAACCCAAACTTGTCCATGGGATTGGCAGATTCGTCACTCCAAAGGTCACGTCTCCACTGCTCTAGAGTCCAGTGGCGGTGTGCTTTACACCATTGCATACGACACTTTGCATTGCACTTGGTGATGTAAGGCTTGGATACAGCTGCTCACCCATAGAAACCCATTCCATGAAGCTTTTCTACACACTGTTCTTGAGCTAATCTGGAGGCCCCATGAAGTTTGGAGGACTGTAGCTATTGACTCTGCAGAGAGTTGGCGACTTCTGCACACTGTGCGCCTCACATGCACTGTACCCGCTCTGTGATTTTATATGGCCTACCACTTTGTGGCTGAGTTGCTGTTGTTCGTAATTGCTTCTATTTTGTTATAATACCGTGGAATATTTAGTAGTGAGGAAATTTCACAAATGGACGTATTGCATAGGTGGCATCCTATCACGGTACCACACTTGAATTCACTGAGATCCTGAAAGCGACCCATTCTTTCACAAATGTTTAAAGAAGCAGTCTGCATGCCTAGGTGCTTCATTTTATACACCTGTGGCCATGGAAATGATTGGAACACCTGAATTCAATGATTTGCAGGGGGGCCCAATACTTTTGGCAATATAGTACTTATGCAAAGTTAAACACTTACTATTTAGTCTGTTGATTGTTGTACACAGTAAAGTTCCAGTTGTCTAAATAATATGTAGAACTATAGAATAAAAAATCTGAAAGCAGATTAAGAAATAATGTTACCATAGACTACACTAAAAATAATATGGGATAGGAAATTTTTCCTTAAACAACTATTTTCATTGAATCAAAATGCAAAAAAACACAGGAATAATAAATAAATAAATACAGTCAGACATTCACACAACACATCAGAAGGTCACCTTCCATACTGCTGCTAACTTTGTCACCTGCTTCTATCTAAACAGATCCGGGGAGACGGCCAATGAGGGCAACTGACTCCGCCCCTTCTGGGCTAAGTACTATAAAGCCAGTCTCACTTGGAGTTGAGCCAGACCAAAGGATGGAGCTCTGTTTCCTTAAGAGGCATTAGCTCTCTGGAAATGTGTTCTTTTATATTGCGGCATTTTAATTAACCTGAATTATAAATTATTGTAAATTAAAAAGGTATTATCCCACCCAGCATGCAAAATGACGGTTACAAGCTTACACGACAAGTTAGGATAATTCTAGCTCTTTATTGACGGTTTCACGCAGCATTACAAACGGGAAGCTTATGATAGACATGTCGAGCAATGTGGGAGGCTCGACCTACGCAGCCTGCCATCTTTCGTTGCCACGCTGAAAGGATTTTAGCCGGACAGAAGACATAGTCTTCTGCTCGGCCTCGGACGGAAGACATACTGTTCCGCCCGGGAGCTTCAAAGTGTTGGTCGTTGGTCCATCCTTTTATTCTGGTTGTTCCATGTGCAGGGTGCGCTTCTCTGGTTCCAAACAAGGACAGGAAGGATTCCAACCCCACCTTCAAAAAATACAGGAATAGCACAATGCCTACATACAGTTCTCATTCTCCCAACAAGGAAAGAAAATAGTGTACTGAAAGAAGACAAAAATATACTGGTCTGTCTTTAGGCTCCCTAGTCCTGTGCTTGGCTCGGCAATTCTAAATACTGAAGCTGTGCCCCTCTGTACCATACTTGGTCTGCCTGTATGAATGAGTCCATAACAGTGGGCACAGAGAATAGTGACATTAAACTTAAATAACAAAACATAGTATAACAAGCTCCACAAAAAGACAAGATCTACTCAACCGAGCAGCACTACTGAATTAAGAGAAGGCTACACCCTGTGTTTCAGTTTTGCAACAACATCATGTGTATGTTTTGTTTGGTTTTCAGTTGAAAGAATTAAATGGAAAAACCCGGTTGTTGTTCCAACATTTCTTTTGACCTTTGGTTTTTCTACCCTTTGTCCACATTACATATAATATTATTTAAAACAAAAATAATTACAAATCCCTAAAGGAAAAAAATAATTTTTTAAATAATGGGAGCTGTGTCTGTGGTGAATGCGCAGGACAAACTGATAGGAACAAAGTTAAGTAATTTTTTAACTTATTTGTTGAATTAGAGGTGTTGTCACATTAACAGATACTGGACACAAGCCCTAATTCTAATCCTAACCCTTCCATATATTATGTATAGGTTAGGTTCTCTTTTAATATATCTCCTGAAAATATGCCCACATTTTTATTGAACACAGGTATGTAACTTTGGAGGAGGTGATGAACAAGGTTGAATGAGTGCAAAGAGTCAGTGATCAGTTCACGAAATGCAGTTTAGTTTCATTAGCCTAGGAACAAAACAACAGATGTGATCTTTAGAACATCAGAACACTTGTGAGGAGAAAAGTCCAATCAGCCCAAGACGCGGGTCCATCCGAATCACTGAAAATGTACAAAATAACATCAAGTTGAGATGCAAATGTGCCTACAATCCTACTCTGCATACTACTTTGCAATTTAAATCACAGGTCTATGGTTCTTTCAATGAAAAAACACTTTCTTTTTACGCAAAACAAGTTAACAAGTGTTCAACTATGCCTTCATATGTTGTAAATCGAGATACAATTGGTTACATTATTTTTGTTTCTCCACTTGGAGCACAGACTTGCTTATGGTCACAGTGTCAGCAGTGGGATTTGAAACCACAACCTCAGGGTTTTCTCGATCCACTGTACTAATTCTTTTAATAATTTTAAACAATACAACAAGGTCACCTCTTAATCTCCTTTTGCTTAATCTAAAAAGGTTCAATTAATTTATCCTCTCCTCATAGCTCATAACTATTAGTTCTGGAATTCAGTCAAGTTGCTCTGCTATGGACTTTCTCCGTTGCTGCTATGTCTTTTTTGTAATATAGACATCAAAACTGAACACAGTACTCCAGGTAAGGCCTCACTAGTGTGTTATATTCAACCTTTGCAACGTTTATAGAGTGACGGGGGGCTATTTTCAAAAACGAAAAATGGCAATGGAACAGAAATGCAGTCATTACTTTCTGTGTATGAGTACTCTAATGTAACAGCTATGATCTAATGCATTAGTTCCGTTAATAATTTTAAACATTTTAATCATGTCTCCTCTCATCAACAACACAGGGACACAGCTGGAAACTTGTAAATTTCATATAAACATTAGGAAGTTTTTCTTTACACAGAGAATTATAGACACATAAAATAAGCTACCAAGTAGTGTGGAAGACAGTAGGACTTTAGGGGCCTTCAACTTGATGTTATTTTGGAAGAATTACTGTAAGTTGGCCTGAGTGGCCTGTTCTCATCTACGTTGTTCTAATGTCGCTGTCCTCTGAAGTTACTCTACTTTTTTTAAAGATAGTTTTATGTACATATAAGAGTTCAGAGTGTGTGATTTAGAGTTTCTGTAGCTCACCTTACCCATGGACATTCTGTATAATAGCATAAGTACTGAACAATTAGAAGATAAATTGAAGAAACAAGTACTACTTAAGTACTATTTATGTAAAATAAATAACTCATTAGCTGACTAGTGTGTTATATAATTGGACAAGTATTATTTACAACTGAGCATTGTTAATGCATTCAAAAAACTCACACTATCTATAAAATGGCAGTATCTCATTTTTTATGCTGTCATCTTTTAAGGTATAGAGAACGCTAGATGAGAAATATGTTAACCTGGAGCTAAATAACAGTGCTAAATCAAAGAAGGGAAGTGGTGGCATCTAGCTTGCCTGGGTAGAATAGAATGCAAAATAATAGTACTTGGGTTTAATGAAAAGAAATGCCTTCAATGTCATATGTCATCAACAGACGGCAGCACTGATATGTAGATGATTTTTGTAGGTTCTCCTCTATCAGCTCAGTTAGCAGCAGTTCATTACAGTGAATGTTTGTTTTGCTATTCTCTAAGAAATGGAGACATGTGCTGGTTTGTTGTCAGTGCATTTCAAGCAAAGTGAAGTGAATGATGACCTGTTCTGATGGCAGAAGGTGTTGCTTCACCAAAGTATGCAGGCTGTTTATGGTGATGACTGTTTTCTGGCATAAAAAGAAAATCTTTGTGAACATCAGTAAAGAAGATGACAATGCTGTCAGTACGTGTTTGCGGAAAAAGAGTGCGGACTTCTACCATGATGGCTTCACAAAACTTTTTTAGCATTGTGAAATATGTACTGTATATAGTTATCTAGTGACTAAGTCAAAAATGATTATACACAATTAAAGAGCATTTTCAAAAATTATTTTTGTGTTTAATTGATCAAAATATTTCCATCCAATCATGTGTAAACACTAAAACATAGAAATGGATACATTACTTTTCATTCCACCCCTGTTTAAAGTGTTAAATAAATACATTACAGTACCTTTCAGATGTTTACTACACTTCCTGATGTGTTCTCCAATTTTCTGAAACTGTGCATCTTGTTCATCTTCTAAGTTTTGAACTGCCTCAATGAAATCCGTCTTATTACAATTCTATATTCTTTGTGCCTTCTTCTCTTTTCAGCTGCTTGATAAACCTGATAATTTAACAGAAATATTAGAAATCTGATTTTTTTCAGAAAAGCCCAAGACGTCATAGATTGTTCTGTCTTTGTTTCTTATGGCTTAGTTCTTTTATTAGGAAGTGAACACACAGGAGATCTGAGTCACTGTTGTGCTTAAAATGGTTTTCTCTGGTGGCGTCTTCTTGTTAATGACAAAGTGGTTTCTAAAAATACATTTAATTACAATGTTTCTCAATACACCTCACCTGCCATTATCTAACGGCTATCTAATATTCCAGTTACAGTGCATCCAGAAAGTATTCACAGCGCATCACTTTTTCCACATTTTGTTATGTTACAGCCTTATTCCAAAATGGATTAAATTCATTTTTTTCTCAGAATTCTACACACAACACCCCATAATGACAATGTGAAAAAAGTTTACTTGAGGTTTTGCAAATTTATTAAAAATTTATTAAAAAGTATTCACAGCCTTTGCTCAATACTTTGTCGATGCACCTTTGGCAGCAATTACAGCCTCAAGCCTTTTTGAATATGATGCCACAAGCATGGCACACCTATCCTTGGCCAGTTTTGCCCATTCCTTTTTGAAGCACGTCTCAAGCTCCATCAGGTTGGATGGGAAGCGTCGGTGCACAGCCATTTTAAGATCTCTCCAGAGATGTTCAATCAGATTCAAGTCTGGGCTCTGGCTGGGCCACTCAAGGACATTCACAGAGTTGTCCTGAAGCCACTCCTTGGATATCTTGTCTGTGTGCTAAGGGTCGTTGTCCTGCTGAATGATGAACCGTCGCCCCATTCTGAGGCCAAGAGCGCTCTGGAGCAGGTTTTCATCCAGGATGTCTCTGTACATTGCTACAGTCATCGTTCCCTTTATCCTGACTAGTCTCCCAGTCCCCACAGCATGATGCTGCCACCACCATGCTTCACTGTAGGGATGGTATTGGCCTGGTCATGAGCGGTGCCAGGTTTCCTCCAAACGTGACGCCTGGCATTCACACCAAAGAGTTCAATCTTTGTCTCATCAGACCAGAGAATTTTCTTTCTCATGGTCTGAGGGTCCTTCAGGTGCCTTTTGGCAAACTCCAGGCGGGCTGCCATGTGCCTTTTACTAAGGAGTGGCTTCCGTCTGGCCACTCTACCATACAGGCCTGATTGGTGGATTGCTGCAGAGATGGGTGTCCTTCTGGAAGGTTCTCCTCTCTCCACAGAGGACCTCTGGAGCTCTGACAGAGTGACCATCGGGTTCTTGGTCACCTCCCTGACTAAGGCCCTTCTCCCCCGATTGCTCAGTTTAGATGGCCGGCCAGCTCTAGGAAGAGTCCTGGTGGTTTCGAACTTCTTCCACTTACGGATGATGGAGGTCACTGTGCTCATTGGGACCTTCAAAGTAGCAGAAATTTTTCTGTAACCTTCCCCAAATTTGTGCCTCGAGACAATCCTATCTTGGAGGTCTACAGACAATTCCTTTGACTTCAAGCCTGGTTTGTGCTTTGACATGAACTGTCAACTGTGGGACCTTATATAGACAGGTGTGTGCCTTTCCAAATCATGTCCAATCAACTGAATTTACCACAGGTGGACTCCAATGAAGCTGCAGAAACATCTCAAGGATGATCAGGGGAAATAGGATGCACCTGAGCTCGATTTTGAGCTTCATGGCAAAGGCTGTGAATACTTATGTACATGTGCTTTCTCAATTTTTATATTTTTAATAAATTTGCAAAAACCTCAAGTAAACTTTTTTCACGTTGTCATTATGGGGTGTTGTGTGTAGAATTCTGAGGAACAAAATAAATTTAATCCATTTCGGAACAAGGCTCTAACATAACAAAATGTGGAAAAAGTGATGCGCTGTGAATACTTTCTGGATGCACTGTATGTAGAGCAGCAATATGTCACATATCTTTTTTTTTGTGTCACTTAATTCAATGTCAAACCAAAGTGCAGTTCTCATCACGCACGCACTGAAATATGGCAAGGAATAGATTCGAGGACACAGGCCATCATGAATTCTCACTTCATAATATTGGTCAATTTTCCATTTAAATGGCATATTTATGAATAATGTGAAAGAATGTAAGCAAATGAAGAGATAAAGTTTTAGAGTCTATGCTGGCACAATGTTTAATAAGGATAAAGCAATTATAGGTAAAAACAATGACAAAAAAGGACCGTTTCATGTTATAAAGGACATCTTCAGTCTGAAATTTAAGCTCCATTCTGGAGTTTTGTCTGAATCAGTTGTAGGTTCATGAGTTACTGCTTATCTCCAGTAAGATTGTTTCTTAACACTAAAATCCCTGACGCCTACGAAAAAACTCGTAATCCCGGGTCACCTTAAATTCCTTCGCACCTCTCCATTACCGACTTTTGTTTTGTAAATGTGTCAATCAGCACAAGCAGCAAGCAGCCTGCTGTCCCATCCCCCCTACCGACGGGGCTCAACTTGGACAAAGAGTTCTCCCAGCTGAATCCTTGTTTATCTTGTGTGTGAGGTGCCTGGAGTTGTAAAAGGTAAATAATATATTGTTATTTGGAACACATGCATTTCAATGCAGGAAAAGAACCATAAGTACATGCCTATAATTTACCAAGAAGTGTGGAGTAGAGTAGAACTTTACAGACCTTCAAATCTCAACTTGATGTTATTACGTTGTCACACACACGCGCTTAGGGGACAGTCAAAAGGCTCGACCGTGCATGAAAGATCTAAAGACATGGGGAAAAGACAAAGTACTAATGCTTTTTTTCTCTTAACTCCACAGAAAAACGACAGAGTAAAATGGCCATACCGGTCATCACGTTCCGCTCCGATAAAAGACTCCTCGGCTGGCTCCAGGGGGTTGCCATGTTCCGGACGGCCCCGATGACTGCAAGCCATCAACCTCACTCCTGACGTCACTTCCGGCTACTTCGTTGACGTCAGCTTCAGGGTTCACTGCACCTTCTCCCCGTTAATTGCATTTCTTTTGTTTTTTGTACAAATGAACCAAAGAGAGACCTTTATTTTGTCAAATGTTTTACTTTGAACTTGACCTTTATTTTGTACTGGACGCTATGGGGAGGATCCCCAACTCTTAACCTGAGTTTCTGTGTGTTTATTCCTTCACATGCGTGTTATCTGGATTTGGGTCCCGGAGATTCATAATTCAGAATAGTACATAATGGGAAAGTGTTGTGCTTCGGTTGTGGAGTGTCTTGCAATGGATCATCACGGAAAATTTAAGCAAACACCATTGATCCACCACAGTCTGCGTTGGCGATGCTCTAATGGGGACAAGGATGATGATCGGTGGTGATTCTCTGTGTGGAAACAAAAGGTGACTGTCAACGGTGATTCTGGGTATGAAAGACAGAAAAATGGCAAAACTGTGGCGTAAGAAAAAAAGTTTAATTACCACTGCTCTAGTGTGTAAAACAGGGGTAAATAAAAAGGTATGACTAACCGGAGTGGCTACAGTAGAAAGGAAGCTCCTGTGTAAATAGATAGATTTAAAGAACTTCTGTAAAAAATGTGAAATGTACATGAACTGCACACTTTGACTACTCTTAATACAAAGTCCAATCAAAATGCTATTATTAATACAAAACATATCAATCTTAGCATAGAATAACTAACAATATCACCATTTGAAAGGAGAAAAGCAACTGAAATAAGTTCCCCATCAAGCTATTAGTTAAAACATAATTTGTTAAAAGTATATGAATAGGTAAGAAATTGGAAAGGAACTGATTTATTATATAAGGGGAATACAAAAGGTGACAGTAATCTTAAAGAAGGTGAAAAGTAATTTTAAAGACTTTAACTCCAGAGTGAAGATACAAAGACGTAAAATTGTCTCTTCAGGTAAGGATAAACCATAACATGCGCTCAGTCTTTTGTGTGTTTTACAATCAGCACCGAGTAAACTTTAATCCTGCGCTATACTCGCTATTAGTGGCTAGGTGGTCTGATCTTCTGCCCGCAGATCAACTGCAGTTCCATTTCCAGGGGTGACTTTAGGATTTGCAGGGTTTTGGGGTCTTAAACCCCCTGTGTTTGTCACATAGTGTTACACACTGAAAAAAAATCTGAAGAGCTGAGTGTCGTGTGACTCATACATTGTGATGTCCAGATTGGCTCCCCTCTCCCTGGCTGCTTCATGGAGCCCTTTGAACCCGGAACCATCAATAATGTACCCGAGGATGATCTGGACAAATGAGGACACACACAGTCAGCAAAGAGTTGGTGCAAAGTGATCAAGTGCTTTAAAATAACAAAACAAACAGTGTCCAAAATGCAGTGCTTCAAACTTTCAATAAATAACCCATGCAAATTCAGATGAATATGAAAGTTAAAAAAGTTCAATAAATAAAGCAATAAATATCCATTAAAAAAATGATTGTAAAGTTCACATGGTAGGAAATAAATATGCTCAGCTGGAGTGGCCCTTTTCAGCCCCCTTGAGTGTCAGCCCTACGCTCTTCCCAGGGTCCGTCTTTCCGACTGCCTGCCTCATTTCCTCCACACCCTTGTATCTCCAGATCCTGTCTAACTCCGTTATCTTTTCCCCTTTAACCTCTGACTCTATCTATCTATCTATCTATCTATCTATCTATCTATCTATCTATCTATCTATCTATCTATCTATCTATCTATCTATCATCTTTTCTTTTTCCAATACTTTCTGCTTTTCCATTACCCTGTTCCACCATGCAGACTCCCTTTATATGGCCAATAGGGTGCAGGTGTGGTCCTTCACCTGTTCTGAGGTGTGAATGAAGCACTTGTCTGACCCACTCACATTTGCATGTCAATGCACAATCAGCCAAGTACCCCAATCAACCTCAGAGTGGTACTTGCACACACACATGTACACATGCACCCGCTTGGAATCTGTAACCTCCAGGATGTGATAATGTATTTAAAAATGCGCTTTACCACAGACCTCTTATCACATACATATATGTAGAATCTGTGTCCCTTAGTGTTTTGTGCAACTCGTAAATGTATCTCAATTAAAATTGATTACCATTGATCACAGGCAATTTTGTATACAATTGATCAAGGGCTTGTCGTGACTGCTCATGAATATCTGAGGCTGGGTGCCAGATGCCGTAACCATTGCTAAACCCATCTTCTGTTTATATCAGGTAGGGCAGCTGCCCTTTTCACTCATAAATAGTTCAAACACTGCTTAGCTGCAAGTCGATAATGTTGTTTCTTTACAATAATAATCTGCAGGTAATATTGTTCAATCAGTGCAGTCCTATTAATGCTTGCATAGTTGCTTTCCCCTTCCATCTATTTCCAATCAAAGTGACTTTTTTATACTCTAATAGTTAACTTACCTAAAGCAGCATCAGAAGGTGCTGCTGTGTGAGCTGTTGGCGCGCGAGTGTTCTGCCCAGCGTTTCACTCACTTCCATTGGACATACTTGAAGCTATCGGATGAGTCGAAGAGGAAAATATACACTTTCCTGCAACTGCCCTCAAGGTAAAATTGAAACTATAAACTAATTTGTAGCTGAAATTGCAGAGGATGTCTATCTGTTTTCAGATGGACAAGTTTGCAAATTCACCAATGAGTAACTCACTGACTTCCTATGACATTTAAATTAACCGTCAGCAACTGTGGGAGACCCTCTGGTTATACAGTATAGCGCAGAGAGCAGTTCCTGGTTGTGATTGGCAGGTGACCCTGACTCCTTGGATGCTGCCCATAAAGACATGGAACATAACACAGGCAAAGAAAATACAGATGGTAATTTACAAAAGTAACATTAACTCTTTGAACCCAGCAGGTTGGTTTTTGGGCCAGCAGTATAGCCATACATACCCGAAAGGTCAATATAATGTAGTAGTAGTAGTAGTAGTAGTAGTAGAGCTTTATTGTCATCCTAACAATATACTTACAGTACACAGTGGGACGAAATATCGTTTTCCAGAGTCAAAAGGTGCAGTACACAAGATATATATATATATATATATATATATATATATATATATATATATAACTAAAAAAACATATACAGTATTAAGTAGTATTATGTAATCTTGAGAGTGTGTGGAGTAAAGAGTCCAGTGTGGAGGAGGGCAGCATGGTGTTCAGGAGCCGGACTGCTTGGGGAAAGAAACTATTGCACAATCTCGCAGACCTGCTCCTGATGCTGCAGAGTCGTCTTCCAGATGGAAGAGGAGTAAACAGTTGGTGAGAGGGGTGGTGGGGATCAGCCATGATGCTAGTGGCTTTATGAAGGCAGCGTGAGGTGTAGATCTCCTGCAGACTGGGTAGAGAGCTGCCAATGATGCACTCAGCAGTCCGCACAATCCTCTGAAGGGCTTTGCGGTCGGAGGCATGGCAGTTTCCATACCAGACTGTAATACAGCTGGTCAGGACGCTCTCTATGGTGCCTCTGTAGAAGGTGGTAAGTATGGGTTTAGGGATGTGCACCTTCTTCAGTCGTCGCAAGAAGTAAAGATGCTGCTGGGCTCTTTTTGTAAGATAGTTGGTGTTTTTGGTCCAGGACAGGTCCTCTGTGATATGAACACCTAGGAACCTGGTGCTCTTCACTCTCTCTACTGTGACGCCATCAATGTTGAGTGGGAGATGGACAGCCTTTGTCTTCGGGCCCATCTATCTATCTATCCTCGTATCCCTCCTGGTATGATGGTGTGAAAACATAAAAAGATGTAATTGAACAAAATGTATGTGTGTACAGAAAATAGGACAGAATGATGAAACTTGTTTGTGTTTTGCGTACGTGACAAGAAGCATGTATACTTTCTGGAAGTTTTCTTTTGATGATGTGTGTGACAAGAAAATATACCTTTAGGGTAATGACTTTACAAAATTGGAAAAGTACAATGAGTCAGGACGCTATTTTTTGCTTACGTGGTCAACGATCAGGAGATTAGAAAGGTATAAAAGAACAAGGACATCTGCGCTCGAGGCAGATGAAGCGCGGTGTCCTAGGACTGTGTTTCTCTGACATTTTACCTTTGCCTGGTATGTATCAATAAAAAGGTTTTGACTAATTTTAATTTTCTTCTCTGTCTTCAGTCACAAAAAGTGTCCACAGTTTTTGGCGCCCAACGTGGGGCAAGAGACGGCCGGTCGACTCCTCCAGCGAGACCATTTCAGTGATCCGTCTTACCAGCGGACTGCTGTCAACTTGAGCGCTCCGGCAGCAGAGCATGCAGCTCCGGCAAAAGTTAGGACTGCCCTGTCCTGAAACAGTTCTTGCGTGAGGAGTCCCCTGGTCTCCTCTTTGCTACATCCACAGTGACTGAACGGATTTCCAGACAGAGCTTGCACACTTCCAGGCTGGGGTAAGCACCGGGGGATTTCCGAACATTTTTTATTTTCTAAATAACGGGAGGGCGAGTTTCCTGTTGACCGTCTAGTCATACTCATATCTCAACGGGTTGCTTAAGGTGATGGAGACTTGACCCAAGCAGTTTGACGCATACGAAAGGTCTGACGAAAGGATACTGGCCTCACCCATATCCTAGACTCGGCTGGACGTATTGATGTAGTATTCTGCTGAACCGAATCGGACACGAAGTCACCTGAGCTGGAATCCGGGGATGTGAGCGGACAGGCTAACGGGACGAGTAACGGGGTGGTATGGAAATATAAGAGCACAGATTGCAGGATTGCTGTTAGGACGGAATAAATAAATCTACATACGGAATAAGCAAAAAATAGCGTCCTGACTCATTGTACTTTTCCAATTTTGTAAAGTCATTACCCTAAAGGTATATTTTCTTGTCACACACATCATCAAAAGAAAACTTCCAGAAAGTATACATGCTTCTTGTCACGTACGCAAAACACAAACAAGTTTCATCATTCTGTCCTATTTTCTGTACACACATACATTTTGTTCAATTACATCTTTTTATGTTTTCACACTCCTCCCTTTTTGAACAAAATGATGTGGGCAATATAATTCTATCTTGAAATGGTTGATGAAGGGGAAGGGGGAGAGAAAGTGGAAGAAGCTATACGAGACATGCGCTCCTCATGTAGCATATATGCCCTTTCCATAGAGGCGGTAAAGTACTTAGATATTATATAGCGAAACAAAGGGATAATACAACAACCAACCAGGAGGAGGAGACAAAATGTCACAACCAAAGAAATGAAAACAGATCTTATCCATTGTCCCCAGGATCCGAAGGAGGATGCAAACCACTGATCCCAGGGATTTGTAATGCCAGAATTAGTGGAAAGTTCTTTAGAGAGAGCAGTGAGGCCTGCCAATGCACGAGTTATTGATCCATCTGGCGCGGTATTATTTGGAATATATGTACAACAAGCATCACCAAACATAGCACAGACACCTCCCTTTTCCGCAAGTAACATGTCCAGGGCTAGACGATTTTGCCAAGTCATCAGAGAAGTACGATCAAGCTGTTCATGTATGCCTTCAATAGCGTCTTTGGTGAAGTTAAGGAAACGTTGTTGGTTATAATAAAGGTAATTAATCCAGTCTACATTCTTATTAATAGTAATTTGGGGTATGATAGATTCAAAACCGGCAGCAACTTGATCCCTAGCTTTAAATCTGTCTGGGACACCCCTAGGGACTCCAATAGCATCTATGTATACTCCAGGGCCATGTAAGGAGATATCAGTAGGCATATGGAAAAGGGAGCGGGTATGTCGGAAATAAAAAGGAGGTGTGGAATAATATGGGGAGTGAGAGGGAGGTAAGGATAGAAGTCTAAAAGGCATAACTAATTGGATTGGAGCACAGGTACCAGACCAGTTAGGGGGAAGGGTGGCAAATAATTTGGACCTACAGCACATCCACCAAATATCTGATCTAGGAGTGGTTTGGGAGAGAAGAAAGGAAGACAGAACGGTGTTCAGAGAAAAGTTAACCTGAAAAGTTTGAGAACAGAAAGAAAATGGTAATTCTCCTACCCATGTCGTTCCATAAGATTTGAAACATGTATAATTTCCTTCGTGAGTTTGAAACATAGGGGGTATCCATGTGACGGGTGGGGGGGAAAAAGAATAGATAGATTAGAACACTTTGAACCAGAGAGGGGTTTCTTGGAAGTAGTGAATAAGTACAGAAGGCAGGGCAACCCCACGGGGTCAGAAATGTTAGATAATGGGAAAGGGACTGTAGCTAAATGGGGACGGGCTGCAGCGCACGCATAACAATGAGAACGATTAACTTGCTTAGCTGAATAGAGAACCCACTGCAACCATCTATTCTGATCCCATAACCAGTTTCTACTGAAAAAGTGGATGAAAGGGTGGAAATATTCATAATCTTAACAGGAGAAAAAATCTGAACCAAAAGTTGGGGAGATGGGTGTGTGTGCCAGAGAATGAGGGGTGTTAGTAACAGGATTGTCAATCTTAATTAGAAATCTCCCTAAAGGGTCTGTTCCAGATACATATGCCCCTAATACATAAATACCTGAGTCATGTAAAGAGGGGGTTCTTCAAAGTAATGATCAAGGGGTTTACAATGGTTGTCAGCACATTCATGAGAGGCATGTCCTTTTATGATAGAAAACCGATTTTTCAAACCGTATTTTTGGGCCTCAAAAGGTTGATAACCCCAGTCCTCAGTTCCAGTGTTAGCAAAAAACCCATTGCCAGTTGTCGCAGTCACTTCCCCTCATACACACGTATTTGTCAGATCCGGTCCACTGGGCTTGTCGACCAGTCCCACAGTTGATAATAGAGCAGAAATCAAACTGCACTGATGTGGTAATTCCCAACGGGAAAGTCAAGGTGACCAGGGCAGTAGACAAGGGAAAAGAAAAACATATTAGCACAGCAATCAAGGGTGCCATCTCTTGCAATGTGAGGCGTGAATCCAGGCAGGCAGTCCTTCAACTTTCACGGCGTGTGGTGTGGATAGAAGAATTTGGAATGATCCTCTCCACCTAGGCTGATGCCAGTGTTTCCTCCGAGTATCTCGAACCAGGATCCAGGTGCCCAAAGGAATTGGTAAATCCTTGGAAAGGGGGCTGGTCCTCCAGGTTTGATTAACCTGCTGGTGGATTTCCTTCAACGAGGTTCGCAAACCTGCAAGACTAGAGAGAAGATCATTGTCCACAGTATGCAAATTCACATTACAACCATGCCAACGGGCATGGGACGTCCGGTCAGAATCTCAAACGGCGATAGTCCCTGTTGTCGGTGTGTCCGTCCCCTTAGTCCCATTAAAGCTAAGGGTAGTGCATCCGGCCATGATAAATTAGTTTGTTCACAAATTTTTGCGAGTTTAGCTTTTAAAGTGCCATTGCATCGTTCTACGATGCCTCTGCTTTGGGGATGGTATTCACAATAGCCAGGTGGTTAATTCATTTATAATGGAGTTCACAAAATGAGTGCCATTATCTGTTTGTAACTTTTGAGGGATACCCCATCTTGGAATAATCTCTTTAATTAGTGCTTTAGCTACTGTTTTGGCATCGCTGTGTTTTGAAGGGAAAGCCTCTATTCATCGGGAGAACACATCGACAATCACAAGACAATATCGGTACCCTTTAGACGGGGTTAGTTCAATGAAATCCATTTGGAGGTGTTCAAACGGACCCATTGGATTAGGGGTAACGGCGGGACTTACCTGGGTACCTTTTTCCCACATTAAACTTTTGACATATTGCACAGCGTCTGCAAAATTGCTCTGCATATGTAGAGAAACCTACAGCTTCCCAATGTTTTTCAACATCTCTTTTACAATTGCATTTCATTCATAGAATAAAGTTTTCTTTCAATTGTACTTTATTCACAGAAATCTCTCACGCGAGGTTGTGCTTAAAGGTTATCTATGCAACATACTTAAACGCGTCTTTTCCTTCATGCTTATTATTACAACTTCTCAGGCCGCAAGCTGGTATCACTTTCATTAAATTAGGAATTCATCTTACCTCAGTTTCATGCGCGCTGTGTTCCAGATCATGAAACATCCGTGGCGAAATTTTAGCCCAGCGGCAAACAAGGAAAAATCATTAAATTTTCCCGTGGCGAGCTGTAAATTCCAGCGACAAACAAGGACAATCCACTCGGGGAAATCACGCAGCACAATTCCACAACAAGAAAGCATTCCCAACAACAAGAAAGCATTCCCATTACGCGGTCACAAAGAACATTCTGACTTAACAAGGAAAACATACGTGCTTGAACCTTTATTCGTATCAAGTGTGCTGACCACTGCGTCACCATGCTCTTCCTTTATAGTACCTAAAATACACAACTTCCATTCATATCACAATTATTAAAAGAGTATTTTTCCTTCAAACTTGATCAGGGTTTAAAAGGAACACAAATCGATAATTATCTTTTTCAGTTTTTAGTTAGAGCTCTCCAGTACTGGTCTTAAATCCCCTTAGTTTCCATAGTGCTCCATGATCATGGCAGACTCCAAAAGCATACCTGGAATCTGTATAAATTGTTACGATCTTCCCTTCGGACAGCTGACATGCTTGAGTGAGTGCTACGAGTTCAGCTGTTTGTGCACTTAGCTTGATCTGCGTAACTAGTTGAGATGTGAAGTTTTGGCTTGTACTAGGATAGAATGTACAGCGTGAGGCACTTTAACTGTTAGGGGGCTCATGAGAACTACATCCGTGCTTGCTAAAACAGCTTCTGTTGTTGCAGCCACAGCACGAAGACACGGAGGAAGTGCTGCGGCCACTGGATCCAGTTTTTTTTTTAGAAAAAAATAAGTCACCGGTCTTTGTTTATCTCCATGTTGTTGCGTCAGTACTGCATTCATAAATCCCTGCTTTTCGTCCACGAACAAAGTGAATGGACGAGAATGATCAGGCAAACCTAGCGCGGGCGCAGATAAAAGAGTAGCTTTGAGGTCACAGAGAGCCTTCTCAGCCAGTTGTTGCAACGGCTGTGCTCTTTCAGTAAAATTTAGAACCCACTGTCTGCAGTAGCCCAGAATACCTAAAACAGACATAACCTGTTGTTTTGTTTAGCTGCAGCTTAACCTTAGAAACTTTATGGCCATTTTCCCCCAGAAACAGCAACAATTTCTGAGTATCTATTGTACAATTTTCTTCCGTAGCGCTACATATCATTTCCATCTACATACTGTATCCCGTCCGGCCAAAAGCCTTCTAAATTTTTGGGCAAGAGCTTAACCATAAACACAAGAGGCTTCTCTGTATCCCTGAGGCATGACGGTCTATGTCTAACGGCGGTACCGCGTTTGACGAGATCGGGATGTACGGCGGAGATGCCAGCCTCTGCTTCGGGAGACAAAGGATATTGGGCACGGTGCGGGCGGAAGGAGGATTTCGGGTGGATCACCAGAGGCTCACAATGGGCTATCTTTAAACGGTCAGGAGTATCAAAAATACCTGGAGTAACTTGTAACCAGTCTGTTCTTTCAAGGCATTTTTCCACCCATGGTCCTATTTCCCCCCATTTAACAGTGCGTGATTTAGCTAAGGAAATATGAGGCACTATGCTGCCAAGATAATATATGTGCTGTGAGCATGTAAAATGAACAGAAGCAGCTGCCTTTGTGGATGAAATAAAAACACAGTAGATGTGAAGGGTTTCGGGGCAAGTACCAGAAGTAAGGAAAGATTCTAGCCAGGTGGTGTCTACTTCTATAGGGAAGTATTGTGCAGTACAGTGTAAAATGTCAGGGGTCTGTAAATTGGGAAAAAGACAAAGGGAAAAAGAGTGTAGGGCTTTGAGGAGAATGGTGTGTAGGGAAATATCTAAAGTCCATGCTGCAAAAGAGGGTTTGGGGTAAGGGGTAATTTGACACAACAACTTTTGGGGTTGAACAAAGTATGTCCGCCAGGACGTGACTGGACTTGAAGAGGTTTTGATACTTGAAGAAGGTGAGGTTGTCCAGAAGCAGTAAGCACAGTAACAGTTTCGTTCGAAGCAGGGACCTTTGCCAGCGAGCGAGTGGCACCAGTGTCGATTAAGAAAACAGTCTCAGTGCCATCAACGAACAATGTCAGTAAAGGATCAGTCTCTGAATTATGGGTGAGCAAAGGTAGTTGAAAAGAGTGGCTGGAGGTCCCAGCGTTTTCCTATGGCCAGTATTGTTAGTCAGGGGTGTCAGAAAAAACAGGTGGAATAAGGGGAGGTGGGGGCTGTTGCTGTCTGTGAGGGCACTCCCGACGAAAATGTCCAGTTTCACCACAGGCGTAGCAAGAGAAGGAATTAGCATTGGAATTTAAGGGAGAGGGAATAAAAGGATTCTTAGTGTGGTCAACAGGAGGAGCTCTAAAACCACCTCGTCCTCTTCCTCGTCCTCGTCCCCTTCCTCTAAAGCCATATCCTCGACCTTGGTCAGGAGTATTCCTGGTATAATAGTTCATCTGTGCTGCCAATAATTTGGCATGAGAGTCCGATTCCTTCTGCTTAGTTTGTTTTTCGGCATGTTCAGCATGTCGTTTGACTTCATCAAACGTGGCACTTTCCCACTCAATACAGGAAGTGCGGACCTTGTTTTGTATATCAAAGCGCAAACCGGAAACAAAAGGTGGAACTGCAGCTCGGGTGCGGTCATCAGCATTTCCCAAGCCCGAGTGATTAGCCATAAGGTCTTGAATCCTATGTGCCCATTCATCAACCGTTTCGTGTCTCTTTTGTTTTGCAGCAGAAATAAGGGACCAGTCCGTTCCTTTTTTATATTTTTCTGCAATATTTTGTCTCAACGCCTCCCATTGTGGGTTAAAATCGCCTTCTCCACCTATCCCCTGTCCTCGAGTTAAAGCTGGGTTCCATACCCATGGAACGTCATTGCGGACACCCCTGCTAACAGTGGCCCATGTGGTCCCAAGCTTTCGACGAAGTACCTGGGTCCATTCAGCAGCATTAGGCTTATACATGCTATCTAACTGATCAAGTTGTTCAACAAATTTTAGTCCTCCTACTTCCTTGGGATCTGGAAGTGCATTCACGACATCATTTAGTTCTTGGATGTCCCAATTCCGATTTATCATAACTGTTGTGGGATTTTGGGGTCCAGCTGGATGGGCAGGGTTATAATGGGGATTGGGAACTTCTATTAAAAGGCAAGTAAGTGAAGGTGAAGGATCAGAAGAGAAAAAAGTTGGAGCTGGTTTGTGAGTGGAGGTTTGACTTCGAGTGCATTTGGAGACGGGGGTTTGTCTAGTACAGGGTGGGTCATCACGATGGGTTGAGGGGTCATAGTGATCTGTACCTGGGGAATCATCAGGGGAAACTTCTGCTAGTTGTAGTGCAGGGGGGGGGGCAGTCGGAATGGGGAATAGAGGAGGGGATAATAGAGGTGCCTGAGGTTGGACGTTTCCTTAACTTCACCAAAGACGCTATTGAAGGCATACATGAACAGCTTGATCGTACTTCTCTGATGACTTGGCAAAATCGTCTAGCCCTGGACATGTTACTTGCGGAAAAGGGAGGTGTCTGTGCTATGTTTGGTGATGCTTGTTGTACATATATTCCAAATAATACCGCGCCAGATGGATCAATAACTCGTGCATTGGCAGGCCTTACTGCTCTCTCTAAAGAACTTTCCACTAATTCTGGCATTACAAATCCCTGGGATCAGTGGTTTGCATCCTCCTTCGGATCCTGGGGACAATGGATAAGATCTGTTTTCATTTCTTTGGTTGTGACATTTTGTCTCCTCCTCCTGGTTGGTTGTTGTATTATCCCTTTGTTTCGCTATATAATATCTAAGTACTTTACCGCCTCTATGGAAAGGGCATATATGCTACATGAGGAGCGCATGTCTCGTATAGCTTCTTCCACTTTCTCTCCCCCTTCCCCTTCATCAACCATTTCAAGATAGAATTATATTGCCCACATCATTTTGTTCAAAAAGGGAGGAGTGTGAAAACATAAAAAGTGTCCACAATGGCCCATGCATAGCTATTATGCTATGCTACTCTAAATCTTGCACTCCGCAGCTGTAAACGCATATTTCCAAAAGGCCGCTACACTTATCTGCCATCATAACCCGGGTGGCTGGCGCACCAGCCCTTCACTATATAACTGGACTGTTCACATAATATACCGCCATGTAGTGACAATGTTACTCTATTTGCTCTAGTTCCACTGCTGTTTTTTTTTTTTCCTGCAGGTCAGTTTTGTTTTTGTTCATAGGTTTGCAGAAAGAAATAAAAATACTTTCCAAGTTGCACTTTAATTTTGATTAACTCATCAGGTCAAAACATAAAAATAAGTTAAGTGAGGCCAAAAAAAGAAGTAGGTAGTGAAGAATCAAATCAAAAGAAAAACGATCAACTGAGCAGTCAAGAGGTCTCCAGTAGCACAGTGGGTTTTGGTGTTAAAGAACAGCAAGGATTCACCATGGCACTGGAGCACGGGTGAGAGAATAGATGCTGTGATGGACAGCTGGCAGCTCAATGCCCAAACAGTGGAAGGATGTAGGAAGTCAGCTACTTTGGGATACTGCCTCCCCCAAGACGCTAGATGGTGATTTCCCTGCAGCATAGCAGCAGATCTGGAGTTCTGCTTCACAGCCCTGCTGGGTACCGTGGGTGCCGCCAGGAGATGCTGCAGGAGGACCTGGGGACTTCTACTTTCTACATAGCCCGGAAGTACAGGGTGGTCCAAATCTAATTATGCAACTGTTCGACTGACAACCGCCACCCCGCCATTTTGGAATGCAGGGAAGGTGCTGCCATCTATCGGAAACAAAAAGAATTTTAAGTGAAATCTCTATGTGCAGGGCAGGTGCTGTGAATTCTCTATGTAATAAACTTAATAAGGTATAGTGTAATGAAAATTGCATAATTAGATCTGGACCACCCTATACTATTAAGTCCTAGGGATGGAAATCCAGTACTTCTGGGCTGACAGAAAACTTGGTCTCTCCATCTTACCCAGAAGTGATGGAAAGTCACGTGGACAGAAGAGCAGAAGAACTTCTGGGTCGGACAATATATAAATAACTGATGAAAACCCAGCGAGCGAGTAAGAGTCAGGTGGAGGTGGACAAAGCTTGCTGGGAGGTGTAGAGGAGATATATATATAGAGAGAAAGACAGTTTATTGTCGCTGTGGTGCTTTGGGTACTATTGATAGAAGAAGAAAGAATAAAAATACTTCTCAGTGCTTTTACCCTGCGTCCTGAGAGTCTGTCTATTGGGTTTAAAGGGGCAACAGCGACACCTAGCGTTCAGAATACATAGTGTGCACAGAGAAGTACAAGTAGGCAAAGAGAACAAATCTAGGAGCCAATGACAAGGACCTGGCAAAATGCTTTGAAATTGTGTGCTGGTGTAAGTCATGAGAAGTGTTCTTGTGCATTGCTTCTGACACTGACAGCTGCTTTGGAGCACAACACTCAAAGGTGCAGTTTTGACATTAGGTCTGTACAATAGATGGTACAAAATGATAAAAACAGCGAACCTGTAAGTGATATTGTGTGTTCTACAGAATCAATCTGTTGTTATACCATTGTGGCTCATCATCGTGTTAGAATCATATAATAAATCTGTATAAATCAAAGCTTTTGGACTGTTGAAAATTATTGAAAACTGATAAGAAGGCAATGGTTTTAATGCCAGAAATGCTGGGGAAGGCAGGTTTCAAAGAATTAACATAAAGAAATGACTCAGCAAAGAATAAAAAGGACATAAAACAGGGGATTGAACCAGAGCCACAGGAGGAATCCTGACTTAAATGTAACAATTAAAAGTTGATGTTTCAGTGTGACTGTGTGTCTTCAATTTAGTGTCTGTCAATAATGAATCTAGTGAGCCCACTCGCCCCAGAATAATAAACTTCTGCCAATCCAAGATAATATCAGCTATCCATCATAGATTCTGCTTTCTTTTTTTAATTTTTATTCACCCAGCTGAATGATGATATTTTTATTTGTTAACTTACAGAGGCACATAATGTCAAGATGGGATTTGTCCATTTTCATTCAAACTCTTAGCGATGAGATGTCAAGATAGAGGATTAACAATATAATATGAAGTTCTGTGATGGACAGACAAGCTGATGATGGAATGTGAGAGAGCAGGAACTGTGGGAGACTTTGTTGAGGCTGAGATGACTTACAGAAGAGTATACAATCCTCTTAGGGGATGAGTAACTGAGAGAAGATTTAAACATAGAAGGAAGAGCAAAGGGATTCAAGTAACTTCGAAGAGAAGTTAGGAGTAGTTACAGTAACCTTTACATTTTATAAAGAAACCAGCATGTGAGATGATCAGGATGAGTCAACAGTGAGGTAGAGCGCCTCATGGTTTCAAAGCTGTACTTCATAACCCAGAATATGGAGCTGATGAAAAGGCACAATGAGAGGTATGGATGATAGGGATGTCACCGAGCCACAAACTCTGGACACTCCTGACACAAACACAGTCACAGGTTCAAATATAATGATTTTATTTTGTCCAAGTACCTTTACACAGCATGGAATACACAGGGGCGGTGAATCCTTCCTCTTTCTACTCTTCCTCCCAATTCCTCTACCTGACTACAACTCTCCGAAGTGAGGCGGAGGACTCCTTTTCTGCCAGACCCTGGAAGTACTTCTGGTGTTTGGGCAAAGTCTGGAGGACATAATTCCATTGTCAACCCTGCAGAACCCCCTGCAGCATCCAGGGCACCTAGCAGGGCTGTCACACTGGATTATGGTTTCTAGCCTGCCCAGTGGTCTGAAAAATTAGAGCACAAGTGACACATACTGTAGATGCTGCCCTCTAGCATGCTGTGGGGAGTATATATTCAGAACAGGCTAAGTCCCCCTTGCCATCCATTATTATAGACTCCCTTCCTGGCAAGGGGCTACGTTTCCTCCAGGTCAGGATGCCAGTCCATCCCAAATGGCATTTACACAGGATAAAAAGAAACCTGTCCCTTTATGACACTGTTATAATATTTTGTCCAAATTTTCAATACCATTACTTAAACAAAAGATAAGGATTTACATTTTTATGAAAGTAACAAAATTTGCAATTAGAAAGCAATTACTACAAAAACTTGAACTGAATGGTGAAGACACAAACTGAAATATTTTATGACTTACATTAGACAATACAGCTTGTTTGGTAATCAAATGGCTAAATTTTCCCATATCCAACATACATTTTAAAATTTATCAGAGTTTCCACTGCAGCCACATCACTTTGTCGTTTCTTCCATATTTCCATAACTCTTTCCAGATTGCTACTTAAATGCACTTTCCTAGATTTCATGGGTTAAATGCACATTAATCACTATATAAATTAAGACATTCTGCACAACTTGCCTTCAAATATAATAGCATTTTATTTGAAATTTTAATTGGATTGACACATTATTTGGACTGAGTATTGACAAAGTACAGCTTAAGAGTCTAAGCATCAATTTCTATAAGTTACACTTCTATTAGTTTATCAGTAAGATAACCCTAACCCATAACCCTAAGCTAAATCTCCACACAACATACAGTATATTTTTTATTTCCTTCTTATATGAGTTAATCTTCTCCTAATTAAAAGTGTTTGAATGCTTTTATTTATCTCTTTATTCCTAAAACTGTAGATAACAGGGTTCATCATAGATGGCACTGCATTTCCAAGAATAAACATAACGTTGTAAGTTTCTCTTGTTATCGTCACTCCTGCTCCTGGCAACAAATAAAATAATGAAATTGGAATATAAAAGAGCCCAACCACAAGCAGGTGGGTCACACAAGTGCTGAAAACTTTACTTTTTCCTTCAGCTGAAGAAATCCTCAGAGCTTCAATAGCAATCCGACTGTAGGATAAAAGAATAAAAAAAACTGGGAAGACACCATAGACAACTAGAGCGGCAGACAACGGTATCAAGTATTTAGGATCATCAGAACAAGATACATGGACCATGGTAGCATAATCACAGAAACAGAAAGGAAGAATATTAGTACGACAAAATGAAAGCTCAGAAACAAAAATGAGGTAATGCAATTTGAAAATTATTGCAAGAATATTTAACACTAAGACACCAACCACAATTGTTTTATTAGTAATGACTGAAGGGTACTGCAATGGGTAAACAACGGCAATGTAGCGATCAAAGGCCATAAAAGCTAAGAGAAAGGATTCCATTCCCTCAACATGTAAGAACAGAAACATCTGCAACACACAGGCTGCATGAGGCACCACTTTAGAACCGAGCAGAAGGACTGAGAGCATCTTAGGAATAAGAATTGAGCCGTTTGCTAGGTCTATCACTGCCAAGGTGCCGATACAAATGTACATTGGAGCATGGAGTTGAGGGTTCAGGATTATGATCACAATCACCAGTAGATTTCCAAACATGGATAAGAAGTAGATGATTGCAAGAATACAAATTGTAATGGTCTTCTGATTTGAATCAATGGCACATTGAAGTATAAATTCTGAGACGCTGATGGTAGCATTGTTCATTTTCATAAATCTAAAGAGTGATAAAAGAAACATTAGGATATCTGCCATGTAACCCTGTAGGAAACACTTTTCTGTATGAATGTCTGAAGAAAAAGTAGATACTAAGTGAGAAACTAACAGCACACCACACAGCAACTCTTGATGTGATCTTTAGAACATCAGAACAGTTGTGAGGAGAAAAGACCAATCAGCCAAAGAAGCGGGTCCATCCAAATGACTGAGAATGTCCAAAATAACATCGAGTTGAGATTTCAATATGCCTACAATCCAACTCTGCATACTACTTTGCAATTTTAATCACATGTCTATGGTTCTTTGCATGTAGAAAAACTTTCTATTTATGCAAAACAAGTATTCAACTGTGTCTTCATATGTTGTTGAGATGCAATTTGTTACATTATTTTTGTTTTTCCACTTGGAGCACAGATAGGTCAAGTGAATTGCTTATGGTCACATAGTGTGAGAAGTGGGATTTGAAACCACAGCCTCAGGGTTTTCTCTATCCACAGTACTAATTCTTTTAATAATTTTAAACACTTTAATCAGGTCATTTTTAAATCTCCTTTTGCATAATCTAAAAAGGTTCAACTCCTTCAATCTGAGTAGAACAAGTTAAAATAAAAAATCAATACAAAATAATAGGACTTGGGTTGAATGAAAAGATATGCCTTCAACTTCATATGTCATCAACAGACAGCAGCACTATGTAGATGATTTTTGTAGGTTGTTCTCTGTCACCTCAGTTAGCAGCAGTTCATTGCAGTGAATGTTTGTTTTGCTACTGTCTAAGAAATGAATGGAGACAAGTGCTGGTCTGTTGTCAGTGCATATTAAGCAATGTGCAGTGAATGATCACCTGTTCAGATGGCAGAAGATGTTGCTCCACCAAAGTAAGCAGGCTGTTTATGGTGATAACTGTTTACTGGCATAAAAAGAAGATCTTTGTGAACATCAGTACACATCCAGTAAAAAAGATAAGAATGCTATGATGGCTTCACAAAACTTTTTTAGCATCATCAAATATGTACTGTATATAGTTATCTAGTGACTAAGTCAAAAAATGATTATACACAATTAAAGAGCATATTGTAAAAAATGTTTTTGAGTTTAATTGATTAAAATATTTCAATTCAGTCATGTGTAAGCACTAAAGCATAGAAATGGATACATTAATTTTCATTCCACCCGTTTAAAGTTGTTAAATAAATACATTACGGTACCTTTCAGATGTTTTCTACATTTCCTACTATAGACTCCAATTTTCTGAAGCTGTGCGTCTTGTTCATCTTCTAAGTTTTGAACTACCTCAGTGAAATCCGTCTTATTACAATTCTATATTCTTTGAGCTTTCTTCACTTTTCAACTCCTTGATAAACCTGATAATTTAACAGAAATATTATATATCAGATTTCTTCCTGCTGCAAGTAGAAAGTATCTGATGAAATAACATTATGGCTTAGTTCTTTTATTGGGAAGTGAACACACAGGAGATCTGAGTCACTGTTGTGCTTAAAATGGTTTTCCCTGGTGGCTTCTTCTTGTTAATCCCAAAGTGGTTTCTAAAAATACATTTAATTACAATGTTTTTCAATACACCTCACCTGCCATTATCTAACGGCTATCTACTATTCCAGTTGTGTTGAGCAGCAGTATTTCACAAAAACAAAGTTTATGTCTTAGGTATGTGTTCAACATTTCTTGCATTTCCTGTCATCCTAGACTTACATAGATCTTTGTAGTACTAGGGTATTGTACCATGTTAGCCATTATGAATGTAGAGAAAAGCCAAGCAAAATGACACCTTTAGCCAATAAAGCTGTCGGTTGTGTTGTGTTCCTTCCAACTCCAGCAAATAATAACTACAGAGACACAACAACAACAACAACATTTATTTATATAGCACATTTTCATACAAAAAGTAGCTCAAAGTGCTTTACATAATGAAGAAAATAAAAATAAAAGACAAAATACGAAATTAAAATAAGACAACATTAGTTAACATAGAAAAGGAGTAAGGTCCGATGGCCAGGGTGGACAGAAAAAACAAAAAAAACTCCAGAAAGCTGGAGAAAAAAAAAATCTGTAGGGGTTCCAGGCCACGAGACTGCCCAGTCCCTTCTGGGCATTCTATCTAATATAAATGAAATAGTCCTCTTTGTAGTTAGGGTTCTCACGGAGTCACTTGATGCTGATGGTCATACAGACTTCTGGCTTTTAATCCATCCATCATTGTTGGAACATCATGGTGCTTTGGGTAGATGGTGGTGGCACAAGCCACCATCAAAAGGACACCTGAAAAGGAAACAGAAGAGAGAGTAGGGGTTAGTACAGATTTTAGAGCCACCATGAATAGTTATTATAATAAATTGGATATACAGAGTATCAGGATTTAAATTATAGTGAAGTTATGAGAAGGCCATGTTAAAGTAATGTGTTTTCAGCAGTTTTTTAAAGTGCTCCACTGTATTAGCCTGGCGAATTCCTACTGGCAGGCTATTCCAGATTTTAGGTGCATAACAGCAGAAGGCCCCCTCACCACTTCGTTTAAGTTTTGCTCTTGGAATTCTAAGGAGACACTCAGTTGAGGATCTGAGGTTGCGATTTGGAATATAAGGTGTCAGACATTCCGATATATAAGACGGGGCGAGATTATTTAAGGCTTTATAAACCATAAGCAGAATTTTAAAGTCAATTCTGAATGACACAGGTAACCAGTGTAGTGACATCAAAACTGGAGAGATGTGCTCGGATTTTCTTTTCCTGGTAAGGATTCTAGCAGCTGCATTCTGCACTAGTTGCAAACGATTTATGTCTTTTTTGGGTAGTCCTGACAGGAGTGCGTTACAGTAATCTAGTCGACTGAAAACAAACGCATGAACTAATTTCTCCGCATCTTTCAATGATATAAGAGGTCTAACCTTTGCTATGTGTAACACAACGTGCTCTTTACTCAATTTTGAATGGGTGTCTACCACACTTCCTATTTCCCACAAGGCTAAGCACACCACATGTCTTTATGTAAATTAAGTTATTAACATTGCTTTTTTTGCAATCTTATTTGCAATGGTGATGGACAGGTTGACAGACGAGATTAGACAGGAGTCCCTGTGTACAGTGTCCATTTTAGGACATCCTCCTCCCTCCGAAAAAACTCCATCCTTCCTACTACCTTCGACAAAATATTCCTCCTCCCTGCGAGGAATCCCCCGTCACCCCTCCTCCCTCCTTCCTCCTTCCACCACCGTCCACTCTCAGTTCTCCGATGTCCGTTTTCCGTCATCCACCCTCATATCTCCGTCATCCGCCTTCAGCTCTCCGTCAAACCCCACACTCCCCCCGCCCCCCATCACGGCATTTTCGTTAATGAAGTGACGTAATACTCCAGCTCCACCTTCTTCACAAGTTCATTCACCGAATTATTTGTCAATTTGATTTCACAGTAAGATTTTACAGCACGACTCAAATGCGGGAACGAAGGTAAATGACGTTAATTGTTGAGTGTCTTTTAATACTATGTAAGCATACATATTAACACGTGTGCATTAAAACATATGCATTTACGGGGTGATTTCTCAGGCTTAAAAGCTCACCTTTTATTGAAAGGTAAATGCAAACTTTTTTCATTCTGAAGGGCACAAACCACGTCGGATTTCAGCCGTTAAACGCGCAAAAATTTTGGTACACCAGATAAATAAGCACAACATATTATCAGTTGTATTGTATGCTTACAAAACATATAGAAATGTGTTAATCGTTAACTAATAGTATGGGATGGTATTTTTCGACTCAGCTACAGATGCAGATGGAAACCAGAACTGCTTTGGAAAAATACAAACGCCTTACTTAGGACCGATCTGGAAGAAGGTAACGCAGCGTCTTGATTTAAACGATTCCATGTTTTGGTGGGTTTGCGTAGCTTGTTGTCAATATCTTTACACCTGTTTTTAAGGCTTATTGACTGAAAGGGACTTTCATGAAAAAAGTTAGAGCTTTGCTACAGGATACACCCTCCACAAGTTGAGGAAGTAAAAATAAAAGTTATGTATTTCTGTTTTATTTAAACCTTTTAAGTTTGTATGCGGGCGGCATGGTGGCGCAGTGAAAAGTTGCCAGTTAAGGGACCCGGGTTCGCTTCCCTGCGTGGAGTTTGCATGTTCTCCCCATGTGAGCGTGGGTTTTGTCCGGGTACTCTGGTTTCCTCCCACAGTCCTGAAATCCGACGTGGTTTGTGCCCTTCAGAATGAAAAAAGTTTGCATTTACCTTTTAATAAAAGGTGAGCTTTTAAGCCTGAGAAATCACCCCGTAAATGCATATGTTTTAATGCACACGTGTTAATATGTATGCTTACATAGTATTAAAAGACACTCAACAATTAACGTCATTTACCTTCGTTCCCGCGTTTGAGTCGTGCTGTAAAATCTTACTGTGAAATCTAATTGACAAATAATTCGGTGAATGAACTTGTGAAGAAGGTGGAGCTGGAGTATTACGTCACTTCATTAACGAAAATGCCGTGATGGGGGGCGGGGGGAGTGTGGGGTTTGACGGAGAGCTGAAGGCGGATGACGGAGATATGAGGGTGGATGACGGAAAACGGACATCGGAGAACTGAGAGCGGACGGTGGTGGAAGGAGGGAGGAGAGGGGAGGGAGGAGGGGTGACGGGGGATTCCTCGCAGGGAGGAGGAATATTTTGTCGAAGGTAGTAGGAAGGATGGAGTTTTTTCGGAGGGAGGAGGATGTCCTAAAATGGACACTGTACCTGTGCACTATGACGTTTGCTGATGACATTGTGATCTGTAGCGATAGTAGGGAGCAGGTTCAGGAGACCCTGGAGAGGTGGAGATAAGCACTAGAGCGGAGAGGAATGTAGGTCAGTAGGAACAAGACAGAATACATGTGTGTAAGTGAGAGGGACATCAATGGAATGGTGAGGATGCAGGGAGTAGAGTTGACGAAGGTGGATACAATACAATACAATACAATACAATACAATACAATACAATCCAGTTTATTTTTGTATAGCCCAAAATCACACAGGAAGTGCTGCAATGGGCTTTAACAGGCCCTGCCTCTTGACAGCCCCCCAGCCTTGACTCTCTAAGAAGACAAGGAAAAACTCCCAAAAAAAAAACCTTGTAGGAAAAAATGGAATAAACCTTGGGAAAGGCAGTTCAAAGAGAGACCCCTTTCCAGGTAGGTTGGGCGTGCAGTGAGTGTCAAAAGAAGGGGGTCAATACAATACAATACACAGAACAGAGCAAATTCTCAATACAGTATAAAATAAAAAGTTTTTTTTAGAAGTAAAATAATAAAAAAAAAAAAATTAGAAGTACGGAGCAGAATTTAACAGTAGATGATATCATATAATAAGATTTGGATATTTTTAGAGTCCTGGAGACCTCATCCATCAAGCTGCATCCCCCATTTGGCCATTCCACAGGTGAAACAGTGCTTGGCCAGCCAATCCGATGAAAGGACCCCTCTTTCCCACTATTCCTGCAATCCTCCATCAGGGATGACTTTACCTTAGGCAGGCAAAACAACTTGGCAGGTGGGCCGTGGCACTTGGTGCCACATTTGAGTACCAAGAAGAGAAACAGAAAAGGTGAAGGTTAGTATCCAATTCTAACTATCATGTTACTTATGTTTTAGTGCTAATGACTAACAACAGGGATGCAGTATGTACAGTTAATCAGCAGCTCTAGTCAGGATATGCTAAACTGAAGTAGTGAGTCTTTAGCCGGGATTTAAAAGCTGAGACGGAAGGGGCATCTCTTATAGAAGCAGGCAGACCATTCCACAGTTTAGGGGCCCTGTAACTAAAAGATCGACCTCCCATTGTTATTTTATTAATCCTTGGAATCATAAGCAGACTGGCATCTTGAGATCTTAATGTGCGCTCTGGTTTGTAAGTCATGATAAGTTCAGAGAAGTAAGCCGGACCTTGGCCATTTAATGCTTTATATGTTAAAAGAAGGATTTTGGAATCTGCCCTAAACTTAACTGGGAGCCAGTGTAAGGATTTAAGAACTGGAGCTATGTGTTCGTATTTTCTTGTTCTTGTAATAATTCTTGCAGCCGCATTTTGGATTAACTGGAGGCTGTATAAAGAACAGTTTGAACATCCAGTGAACGCCGCATTGCAGTAGTCAATCCTACTAGAGATAAATGCATGAATTAATTTCTCAGAATCCTGTTTATTTAGAAAGCGCCTTACTTTCCTAACATTTTTTAGATGGAAGAAACATGTTTTGGACAACTTTGCAATATGAGTCAAAGATAACTCCTAGATTGTGGGCTGATTAAGTAAAATTAATTGGGATTCCAACTGAGTTAAATGATGACAAAATATTGTTATGATCAGCATCATTCCCTCCAACAATTAACATCTCTGTTTTATCTGTATTTAAAGACAAGTAGTTCTCATTCATCCACTCCTTTAATTCACTAACACAACTAATTAAAGACAACATCGAAGAAACTTCATTTGATTTAAATGAAAGGTATAACTGGGTGTCATCTGCATACGAGTGAAAATTAACATTATGTTTCCTAATGATAGATCCCAGTGGAAGCATGTAAAGTGAAAATAGTAAAGGTCCGGGTACTGAGCCCTGCGGGACACCATATTGAACTTCAGTGTATAATGATGGAGTACTGTCAGCACATTTCTGTACATATTGGAATTGATTTGATAAGTAAGAACTAAACCAAGCAAGCACGGTGCCTGTAAGCCCAACATCATTTTCTAGCCTGTGCTGTAAAATAGAATGGCCGATGGTGTCAAATGCTGCACTTAAGTCCAACAACATAATTACAGTGGAGTTTCCTTCATCAGAGGATATCAGAATGTCATTTACAACCAGCGTTAGTGCCGTTTCTGTACTATGACCAGTGCGAAAAACAGACTGGAATTTCTCAAATAAATTGTAATGCGTAAGGTGTGTCTGAAGTTGAGTGGCGACTACTTTTTCTAGTATTTTAGAGAGAAATGGTAGATTTGAAATAGGCCTATAATTATTTAGTATGTGTGGGTCTAGGTCTGACTTTTTAAGTAATGGTTTAATGACTGACACTTTTAGTGCATCAGGTACTGTGCCTTGCAATAATGAACTACTGATAATGTTTAGAATAGGCGCTACAAGAACATCCATTGCACTTTTTATTAGTTTTGTTGGCACTGGATCTAGGGAACAAGTAGTGGGCTAAAGTTAAGACTTCCTGCTCAGTTACAGGATTAAAATTACTAAAGTGCTGAATGCAATGTGAGGCAGGATTTGCTAAGCTAGTATGCGGTTTATACTGTGATACTGAGATCTGGGATCTTATATTTTTAATTTTCTCATTGAAGAAGTTCATAACAGTCTGTATTGCTAATATCTGTTGGTATTTTGCACTGTTGATCTGAATTTCCATTTGTTAATTTAGCCACTGTTCTAAACAATACCCGAGGATTTTTATTATTGCTATCTATTAATGTAGAATAGTATTCTGAGCGAGCTTTAAAGAGGGCTTTTTAATATTTATTAACACTCTCTGTCCATGCAATTTGAAAGACATGTAGCTTTGTTGTTCTCCATCTATGCTCCCATTTTCGACACTCTAATTTAAGAGCTCGAGTGTTTTCATTAAACCAGGATGAGTTTAAATACTTGGGATCAGCAGTACAGAGTAATGGAATTATGGAAGAGAGGTGAAAATGAGAGTGCAGGGAGGGTGGAATGGATGGAGAAGAGCGTCAGGAGTAATTTGTGACAGACGGGTATCAGCAAGAGTGAAAGGGAAAGTCTACAGGACGGTAGTGAGACCAGCTATGTTATATGGGTTGAAGATAGTGACACTGACCAGAAAGCAGGAGACAAAGCTAGAGGTGGCAGAGTTAAAGATGACAAGGTTGCACTGGGCATGAGGAGGATGGATAGGATTAGAAATGAGGACATTAGAGGGTCAGCTCAAGTTGGACTTTTGGGAGACAAAGTCAGAGAGGTGAGATTGCGTTGGTTTGGACATGTACAGAGGAGAGATGCTGAGTATATTGGGAGAAGGATGCTAAGGATAGAACTGCCAGGGAAGAGGAAAAGAGGAAGGCCTAATCGAAGGTTTATGGATGTGGTGAAAGAGGACATGCAGGTGATGGGTGTAACAGAGCAAGATGACGAGGATAGAAAGATATGGAAGAAGTTGATCCGCTGTGGCAACCCCTAACGGGAGCAGCTGAAAGAAGAAGAAGAATTAGACTGACAGTCAGTTGTTAGCACTTAAAGAAATATTTAGTTGAGCTAACATTGGAATGTTTGTTGTATTATGAATTGTAACTAAAAGTGATCAAAATACTTTGTGTTGTTTAAACATTTGCATTTTTCTGTCAAACTAAAAAAAAATCTATGTATTCAAATCTTAAATTGTTGCTCCCTGCGCAATTTTTTTCTAAGTTGAGCTAACAAAAAATGCTATTTTAAATCTTTACAATGGGTTTTACTATTAATCCAAAGAAATCAGTTAATACCAAACAGTTCAGGCAAGAAGTATTTCCATTCTACTAATAATCTTCAGTAGCTGTAGTCACAGTGTCAACTAATGCATTAAACAAAAAACAATTTCTGGTGTCATTTTTTTCTTTTTGAAAAACGTAGTGTTCTAGCTCAAAAATTGTCAAGAAATACTCAAGAAAATCAGACAAAAAACATTAACATAGTTAGCAACTGTCATTACACCGCTCCATCTCCAAATTCAACATACAACAGTCACACCATTTTTGAAACGCATTTTTTGCTGCACAAGGGTTTACAAGCAATCTTTTATAGATCTGAAACATATTTGATTGTATCTTTCAAAAATGCAGGCAATAAATTCACAGAGTGGTGTGAACAGTGCACTAGCTATAAGAAATATTTTTAAGTACATTTAACACATTCTGCAGGACAGTAATCTATGAACATACAAACTCAAAAGAGATGTTTTGTTTATCTAGAACATTAACCCTTTAACCGCCAACTCCCTAAATATTCCCCACGCCAGGCGAAATCTGAACAATTTTCGTTTTTTTTACTTTTTTACATTTTTTTTTACATTTTTTACATTTATTCAAGCAGTATTGACCACTAAATGTTGTGCAAGTTCTAGAAATGGGCAAACACATAATAAAACACAAAATGTACCTTTTCTCAGGCTTCTGGATTTATTGTCTACAACAAAACGGAACAGTCAAAAGTAATTCAAAAGTCAAAAGTAGTTCAGTCAATCATAGTTTCATTCCCAGTATTTGAGTTTGCTGTGCCACAGGCCAAAGCAGGGAACTGCACAAAGTCCTGGATTGCTGGGACACTTTGAGCAGAAGGTCTTGACGTTTCTACGCTGACCCTTCTTTGAACAGACACGACAGCGTGCCTGTGGCTTGGTCCAAGTTGGTGTTGGTTCAAGTTTGTCTGGAAAGTGACGTTCTGTGAGCCTCACCACTGCCTCTACTCTATCTGCATGTTGTTCCTCACCAGAGAAAATGAAGGCTGCAATGACGTCATGTTCAAACTGCAGAAATGTTTTTGTGCCTCCATTTTTCTGGTACAAAATATGAGCATTTAACATTGCCATTTGGAGCAGATGAACTGATAACTTTTTGTACCACTTCATAGTTTTTCTTGCAGCCGAATAGGGTTCCAATATTTGGTCCTGCTTGTCAACAGCACCCATGTTGCTGTTATACTCAATGATGCATTGAGGCTTGTAACGGACATCAGTAGGTGATGGGCGTCCTCTTCTGCGGGGAGCCTCCTGCACAGACTCATTGTGCTGAGTTGTTAGCATGTGAACATCTTTTTTGTCTCGAAATTTCAGGCACAGCAATGGGCCACTGCGGTATGCAATGTGCTGACCCGGTGCTGGCGCTGAATTGCGAACTTCTGGAGGGACCCTGTTAGACCGAATTGTGCCACATGCTGTAGTTTTACGGTGATGAAGGTAATGGAACAGCCTACAACTGGAGTACCAGTTATCCATCCAAATGGTGTACCCATTGTCCAATAGTGTTAGGGCAAGGTACACAACAATTTTTTCTGAAAGTCCAAAGTCCTTACATTCATCTGGCAACACTGCTGAAATACTACTCATAGGATCCTCTTTGCCAGTGTATATAAGCAAAACATCTTGATACCAAACCGTGCCCTTTTCAATGGTAGATACTGTCGAAACTGTAAGCGGCCCTTCCACAACAATAAACTTTCATCAACTGCAACTGACGGTCCTGGCATGTAGGGCAACTGAAATGCTTCAAATAAATGATCAATCAAAGGACGTAGCTTGAACAAGTGGTCGCGGTTTGGATCTTTCTTATCTGGCTCATTTCTGTTGTCATTCAAATGAAAGAATTTCAGCAGCAAAGAGAATCGGTTACGTGTCATGACAGCTGCAAAAATAGGTGTTGCATACATAGGATCTGTAGACCAGTACATCTCAATATCTGGTTTTCTGATTATTCCCATCAACATCAAAATCCCAATGAATTTTTTCATTTCGTTTTCATCAGTGTCAAACCAAGCACGAACACGGGAATGTGGAGGTAAATTGGGATTTTTCTCAATAAACTGTGCTGCATACAGATTTGTCTGATGAACAAAATGTCTGATCAAATCAGGTGACACAAACAGCTCATAAAACTGCTCAGCAGTGTAATTGTTTACATCAACAATAAAGCCAGACGTTGCCTCAAACGGATGCAGAAAAGGTAGTTCACCACGGGCAGCAGTCCAGCTGAGGTGCTGGGGATACACCCACTCATCGCCGTCATCCGATGCGTCTTCATTCACAGTATCATGCAGCGCACGTTGCTGCTCATCATTGTCGCTAAAATCTTCTTCAGAACTGCTACAATCATGATCAGAACTGTCCAAAATCGCCTGCAAAGCCTCACTTGAAGTCAGTTTACGTTTCGCCATTTTCACAGCTGTCACATGCGAATCACGTCACATGACCGGCCAAAACAACCACAGACTTGTCGAAATGCAATGTAGTAATAATACCCACGCCTAACCGTCAGTTATACTACTTGCCAGGCATTCATATAACCACAGGCAAATGTGCCGGATAATTCCGGCAGTATGGCGTTAGCAATAAAACAACGGTGCCGGATATATCCGGCAGAGGGCGGTTAAGGGGTTAAAAAGTCCTCACCTCAAAATCGCCTCTTTCTCAAAACAGTTACTGTAATGAGGCCTTTCCTTACCTATTTCAGTGCTATTGGTAATTTAGTTTAGTGTTCATTTGACAGAGTTATTAACATCAAAACACTAAGGATATCAAAATTCTACACACCCTTGCAGAAATTAAAGTCTACTGTTGCAACAATAGAATTCAAGGAACCTGCTGTATGACCATAAGGAGGTAATATCCATTTAGTTTATGTCATCCAATAATAGTCTAGCCCGTGAAGTTAGGTTTCTACACTGGAACGTCCAACTCTCTTCCTGGAGATCTATTGTGGCTACAGATTTTCACTCTAACCCTTTTCTTAATTAGTGACCAGTTTCTCCTGCTAATTAACGTCTTTCCCATTTTATTTTAATTGCCTTGCTTTTTATGGTTCAGTCTTCTGAATTGCTTTCTTTTCCCTTAAATGGAAGCCAAATAAAAATGAAATGTGAAGCAAGCCATCAGATGAACAGCTCAGTTGGACCCTCAGACTCCAACCAGTTCCACACTAACCAGTTTCTTAATTAGAAGCCAATTCTTGTTGTTAATAAATAATTTCTTGGCTTATTGGTGCTCTCATTCTACCACAGCAGACATTTTCAAAGATAACTATCAAAATGTTTTGTGGACCCAAGCAGATCAACATTATTCAACCCTTTATCTTTCAGATATTGTATGATGGACATAGGTTAGCAGATCATGTATTGGTCCCATTTTGTGTTGTTATTATTTGGCTACTAATTAAGGAACAAACAAACAATTAAGGGGTCTTAATCTTAAATGGCAAGTCAATTCAAATCAATACAAAAGAAGTTATTTAGCAGCAAAAACTGGTCATTAATGCACCAAATACTGCTCATTAAATTAAAATATAGTTAGAATGAAAACCTGCAGCCACTGTAGTCCTCCAGGATCACAGCTGGACACCATCATTTAATAATTTAACATGTTTTATAGGGAGTCAAAGTAATATTACTGAAAACTCACCAAACAGGTCTTTGTAATACATTCATGCTCCCGAAGATACAATGGCAAGATAGATCTGTGTAGCTGTAAATCCTATGAGATATTATGTCTGTTGTCTGAAAGACAGAAAAAACATTCAGTTTTCAATTAGCATGTTATTACGTGCATTTTTCATACAGAATTTGATCTTATTCCTGAATTTGTATAATCAGTTCTTCAGGCTCTATGATGACTCTGCTTCTCAAAAGCTTTCTAAATGCTCAGTATTCATTGTACATGTAATTTTACTTAAATCTCCAACACTTTCAAACTGAATACTATTCTTTCGGACAGTCAACAATGAGTTTAATATCTATTTACCTGTTCATCGAGTTTTTGTAGGAGACATTTAATTTCCTCTGCAAGGTCTTCAGTCTTAGCACGATACATTTAAATTACGGTTGTGGAATGCATATCAAGAGATATCAAGAAAGCAGTTTTAAGGTTGACACATTTTATCCTCTTGAATTCTACAAAAACTTTAAAACAAATTAAAATTTCAAACTCAGTTTACAAATGTTTTCAATACAACACCACATTTTCAGTCAAACTCTACCATGTACAAATCAGTACTTACCTGTTGCTCCTTGAAGAGGCCAGGCCACCATTCTTTGATGACATACTGTATAAGAGGGTGCCCCACTTCTAGAATGTGTGTATGTGTGTATACTCGCATAGGCCAAGAATCGATCACTGGCTTTCCCCTCAACTGCTCAATTGCCTTCCTCTTGTTTGTCTCACACCATGACAACTGTTATCAAAGAATCAAGTGAATAGAGACCACCCAGCCCCCTCTAGGAATTCTACCTAACATAAATGACATCAGTCAGTCCTCATTGTGTTCAGGGTTGTCATGGAAGGACTTGATGATGACGGTCACGTGGACTTCTTGTCTTTAATCCATCAATGGGGGGACAGCACGGTACTTTGATTAGGTGGTGGTGGCACAGATCGCCACCACAGAAAACCGGAAAAAGAACAGAAGAGAGAGTAGGGGTTAGTACGGATTTTCGAGCCACCATGAATAGTAATGATAATTAATTGCATATACACAGCATCAGAATTTAACTAAAATGAAGCTATGAAAAAGCCATGTTAAAGTAATGTGTTTTCAGCAGTGTTTTAAAGTACTCCACTGGCAAATTCCTATTGGCAGGCTATTCCAGATTTTTAAGGTACATAAAAGCAGAAGGTCACTTCACCACTTAAGTTTAGCTTTTGGAATTCTAAGCAGACACTCATTTGAAGATCTAAGGTTACGATTTGGAGTGTAAGGTGTCAGACATTCTGAAATATAAGATGCAGCGAGATTATTTAAGGCTTTATTAAACCATAAACTGTATTTTAAAGTTAATTCTGAATGACACAGGTAACCAATGTAGTGACATCAAAACTGGAGAAATGTGCTTGGATTTTCTTTTCCTAGTTAAGATTCTAGCAGCTGCATTCTGCACTCGTTGCAATCGATTTATATCTTTTTTGGGTGGCCCTGAGAGGAGTGCGTTACAGTAATCTAGTCGACTGAAAACAAAAGCATGAACTAATTTCTCAGCATCTTTCAATGATATAAGAGGTCTAACTTTGGCTATGTTTCTTAAGTGAAAAAATGCTGTCCTAGTGATCTGATTAATATGCGATTTAAAACTCAGATTACAGTCAACAGTTACCCCTAAATTCTTTACCTCCTTCTTGACTTTTAATCCTAATGCATCAAGTTTATTTCTAACTAGACAAAGAGTCCATTTCGACAACGTAAAATGAAACAGGCACGAGTTTGTGTCAGCATAGCATGAAGAACAAATGATAAGTAACGAAAAAGTTGTTTTGTAATGATTGTAGTCCGCTTTACTTATTATTGTACAGGCTTGTACTGTTAGTTGATGAATTTTCCAGGCCTATAGTATAATATTGAATGATGAATGTTCCAGTACAATATGGAATAGTAATAAGTATAAGCACCACAAACCTGATATAGGTGTATTGAATGAATGCGTAATTGAATCAGAATGTGTAATTAGGCCTCGAGCTGTAGTCGAAATCACCTTTCAGGCCTCTAGAGCTTTAACACTAAAATTACCAGAGCCTACGAAAAAACTCGTAGATCAGGCCCACCTTAAATCGCTTCTTAAAACCGTTCTCACCTCTCCGCCAGCGTCTTTTGTCATCTAAATGTACTGATAAAGACAAGCTGCCAGCAGCCGGCTATTCCATCCCCCCAACGACTTAGAAAGTAAACAAGCTTTTCCCAGCTCTTGCCTTGATTGATTGTCTGGGAGTGAAGTGGAGTTTTAGAGTAGAAATAATAGATTGTTATTTGAAACACACGCATTGCATATGTGTTGCATTTCTACAGTAATCTGTGTAAACACATTGTTAAAACAGAAACGTTTTATATATTCTAGTAGCAAATGACAAAATGTAGGCATAAACTATATAATGTATGAAGCCTGAAGTCCAAATATCAAAGAAACACTTTCACAAAAGGTACAAAAAAAAAGCCACCGCCAAAAAAACCCGCCTTAGTGTGAGACATTGACATGAATTAACTATCACTGCTTCCATGGCGCAACAGTATCAGTCGCTGACTGGGAATCAGAAGGTCATGAGTTCGACCCTGCACAACTCCCTTTTGAGAAGTGTTCTTATTTTCACTATTTTAGAATAAAAAGATATATTTGATTTCAGTCTGTAACAGCTGGTGTAATTTATGATATTTGTAAAGGTTAGGTTTATTTTTTTTTAAATTCACTTTTCATTGTCTCAGTCGCGTTCAGGATCCATCCCTACCGCCCCCCACCTGACACTGCTGTTTTCACATAAAGACGCGCTATACTTCTGCAGTGTATCACGATACATATGACCGCGTGTTTTTTTCCCCCAATATTGCCAGTCCCCACGTGTTGCTGTATGCTGTTTCTTTTGTACTCCAGGACATGCAGAGGAAAGCATAGTAAAGAGCAGTAACTTCAGCGCTATATGCAATCATCAGACACTCCCCATCTGATGCTGTTTTCACATAAAGACGCGCTAAAGCTCTGCAGTGTACTTGTGACTGCATTGTCGTATCAATGCTTGCGAACTGAAGTGTCTGCATGCACTTTTCGTGGCATTATACGTGTATTTTTTGAGTATGCCTATGTAGCTCAAACACAGGAACATATGTTGATGTAAAAGTATAACAAAACACTTTTATTCAAGACTATAACCAAAGAAAAAAGAAAGCAAGTTACAGTAGGAGGTTGATAAGACAGCTTGCATGGTGCAATACTAAGAACTGCTGATTTCCATTCTGTGCTATATAACTGTTAACATTTGAATCTGATGATTGCATATAGCGCTGTCTTATTCAGTGTGCGCAAGAACATGCAGGTGGCCAGTTGCTGAGTGCTACAACGCACATTTTAAAAAAAGAAAGAGACAAATATATGTGACGTTTTGAAGAAATCATTTTATGACGCGAATAGTACCAATCAGAAAACATCGTCGAAGTAATGCAATATTATTTGAAAACGAACAGCGTCAGATCGGGTGTGAAGTTATACTGGCGCTGTTTGAGTCAGATCAGAAGCTGAATAAGCTGAAAAAGCTCCTGTTCTGACTCAACAGAAATAACCGCAATTGACATTTTAAAGTTAACGATTTACAGTGCATACCAATTTATAAATTCAATGTCCGTTTGAGGAAAAAAAAAAAACGCTTTCTTCAAAGCTGGGAATCGAACTCGCGTCTCTGTGGCACAGTAAGGCAGCGGTGCTCCAAGTCAGCAAACTGTAGCGTTAAGCCACGGAAGCTGTTGTATCATCCTTGAACCTTTTGTAAAAGTGTTTATTTGATGTTTGGACTTCAGGCTTCACAGATTCTATAGTTTATGCCTACATTTTGTAACATTTATTACTAAAATATGAAAAAGTTTCTGTTTTAGCAATGTGTTTACACAGATTACTGTAGAAACGGAACACGCATGAAATGCATGTATTCCAAATAGCGATCTATTATTTCCATTCTAAAACTCCAGCACTTCAGTCACTCCCAGATAATCAAACAAGGCATGAGCTGGGAAAACTTAGTGAACGTTCTGCGACGGTGGGGGATGGAATAGCCGGCTGCTCGCTGCTCCTCTTAATCGGCACATTTAGAAGACAAAAGAGAGGTGAGAACGGTTTTAAGGTGGGCCGGATCTATGAGTTTTTTCGTAGACTCTGGTAATTCTAGTGTTAATCGAAGTCGCCTTTCTCTTTGAATTTTTGTGGCTGTAAATCTGCTGCCTGCCACGATGTTGGGGTTGGATGTCGGTATTGTATGGTTTTTCGGGCAGCTGCGCAGAAGGCGACTGCGCAGAAGGCTTCGGACAGACGTGAGTGAGTGAGTGAGTGAGTGAGTGAGTGAGTGAGTGAGTGAGGAGGCAGGTGAATTATGTATTAAGACAACCTGATTATATCCATTATTGCAAATCATTACAATTTCAGTTTTCTCTTTATTTAGTTTGAGAAAATTACTACTCATCCACTCAGAAATACAAATAAGACATTGTGTCAGTGAATCAAAAGAGTCGGGGTCATCAGGTGCTATTACTAAGTACAGTTGTGTGTCATCAGCATAGCTGTGGTAGCTCACGTTATGCCCTGAGGTAATCTGACCTAATTGAAGCATGTAAATCGAAAAGACTCAGGATAGATCCTTGTGGAACACCATATAGAATATCATGTGTCATAGAAATATGATTACCACAACTATCAAAGAATTTTCTACCTGCCAAGTAAGACTCAAATCCATTTAAGACCCTGCCAGAGAGGCCTACCCACTGACTAAGGTGATTTCTAAGAATATTGTGATCAATGGCATCAAATGCGGCACTCAGATCTAAGAGGATGAGAATAGATAGACGGCCTCTGTCTGCATTTACCCGCAAGTCATTGACTACTTTAACGAGTGCAGTTTCTGTACTGTGATTTGTTCTAAAACCTGACTGAAATTTGTCAAGAATGACATGTTTATTGAGGTGGTCATTAAGCTGCATAATGACTGTCTTCTCTAGAATTTTATTTAAGAAAGGCAAGTTAGAAATGGGTCTAAAATTTTCAAAAGCAGAGGGGTCAAGATTATTTTTCTTGAGTAGGGGTTTAACTACAGCAGTTTTAAGACAGTCTGGGAAGACCCCTGTATCTAATGACAAGTTTACTATGTCAAGAATACTATTACAGTGGAACCTCTAGATACGAGTTTAATTCGTTCCAGCACTGAGCTTGTATAGCGAATTTCTCGTATCTAGAACAAACTTCCCCATTGAAAATAATGGAAATCCAGTTAATCCGTTCCGCACCCCAAAAATATTAACATAAAAATCAATTTTCCTAACAAATAACACTTATAAATACTATATACTGTAGTCTACCTTTAATAAATAACACTGGTAAATAATATAACTGATTATTAAAAGAATCAAAACAGGTGTCCAAAGTGCAGTACAGCATTCAATAAATCTTTAAATAAATAATCCTTAAAAAGGTTGTGAAGTGGAGGTTTAAAATACACAAGAATAACAATCCTTTAACACAATGTTTAAACGTCAACAGGAAGCAGTCTTTAAAAAACAGATGACAATCCCCGGTGCTTCTTCTCTGTTAGCCTCAGCGTCTCATCTGCTTCTCCCATGCGGGCTCTGCAACAGGCGAGACACTCTTAATGCAGCTGACCATCTCTACACCGTCCTGCTTCAGCTGTTTGGCTCACCTGTTCAGCTCACTGTTCAGCTACACGCGAGCCTGCACTCGCTCGCTCTCCTGCACCGACTTCCTACTGCTGCTGCTTCCTGCCTCCTCCTGCAACCTCCGTTCTCTCTCCTCTCCTCTCCTCTCCTCTCCTCTCCTCTCTTTTACTTCTTCTCCCCCTTAACCGGCTCGCGCTTCTAGATATATGCGGGAAGGACATGGCAGCTGCAGCCCATCAGCCACAGGAACAATCATGGATGTGGGCAGTTTCCCACCTGTGCACTTAGGTGAGAAACGCAGACACCGCAGATCGCCCTGCGGCTCGCTACTGCTACCACGCCCCCTCGCTAAGCCGCGAGCTATACCCACAGCCTGGCTCGTGGCTCGTTACGCGAGCCAATGCTCGTATTTAGATCTGAATTTTTCACTCATACTTTCCTCTTATCTTGAATTTCTCGTATACAGAGGTGATCGTATCTCGAGGTTCCACTGTAATTAGGATGCCCGATGCTTCTTTGAAAAAACTTGTTGGTATTGGGTCAAGGAGGCAGGTGGAGGGTCTCAGTTGAGAAATTATTTTATATAAATCAGGTAAATCTATCCTGGTGAAAGAATTTAATTTGTTTATAATGGAGTACTGGGGCTTAAGAGGATCAGTGTTGGGGAGATGTACTATATTGTTTCTAATATCATTAATGTTTTGATTAAAAAATACAGCAATAGCCTCACAAGTTCCCCAAGAAAACCAAAAATAAGAAATGCACAATGTTGTTGAAAAACTGAAACATAGGCTGTAGCCTTCTCTTAAGTATTGCAGGTCTTGTCTTTTTATGGAGTCCTGTCTGGCTTGACTCAAAGTGAGATTCTGGGGGTGCTTGGTTTTATAGTACTTTGTCCAGGATTTGCGGATTTAGGTACCCTCTAGGCAAATCCTGGGGTCTGCCAATTAAGAAGTCTTAAATTCAATTGCAGTTGGTGACATTAAGTCCCAGTTTATGATGTTGGTGAACAAACCTTTTGGAATAAAAGTGGTATGAAGTACAAGATATGGCATTTTCTTTGGACCAATTGTAATAATGTAAACCGGAGAGGTCCCAAACTATGTTTAATCTTCCTGGGCACCAGTCTCTCAGAACATTTGCATCATAATGAGAGTGACTGCCACTCACCAAGACAGTCTTTTTTTCTTGTCTTTAGCTTTGGTAAAACTGATGTCTTTCTGAAGTAGGTAGGCAGTAACTCTGTGAGGCATTAAAAATGTGGATGAAAACGCCATCTGTTTGATCACGACAGATTGTACTAGCAAAGTCCCCAAATATACTTCATCTGGATCAACTGCTTTGTGAACATTGGCTCTTTTAAAAAATACTCCTAATGTGATTTACTGAAGCAACAAGATCTGAATCTTACCGTCTTGTGGGAGCTCACACAGGAAGGACTTTGTTGTCCAAGTAAAAGCAGAAACAGAATGTTCACTTGGGAGTGTTGTAATTCCAATGTGTAAACAGATGAACAGAAAAATTCCTTGACACATACTGTTTATCTATTAATCAACGGGTGATTGTGATAATAATCCTGAACCCTCAACTCCATGCTCCAATGTACATTTGCATCGGCACCTTGGCAGTGATAGACCTAGCAAACGGCTCAATTCTTATCCCTAAGGTGCTGTCTGTCCTTCTGCTCAGCTCTCCAGTGGTGCCTTATGCAGCCTGTGTGTTGCAGGTGTTTCTTTTTTTGCATGTTAAGGAAATGGAATCCTTTCTCTTAGCTTTTATAGCCTTTGATTGCTACATTGCGGTCGTTTACCCCTATGCAATACGATTTATCCATTACTAATAAAACAACTGTGATTGGTGTCTTAGTATTAAATATGTTTGCAGCAATTTTCAATTTGCAAACCCTTATTTTTGTTTCTGAGCTTTCATTTTGTCATACTAACATCTTGCCTTTCTATTTTTGTGAGTATTCTACCATGGTTCATGTGTCTTGTTCTGAAGATCCTAAATATTTGATACCCATGTCTTCTGGTCTAGTTGTCTATGGTGTCTTCCCAGTAATTTTTATTCTCATTTCCTACACTAGGATTGCTATTGAAGCTCTGAGGATTTCTTCAGCAGGAGGGAAAAGTAAAGTTTTCAGCACTTGTGTGACCCACCTGCTTGTGGTCGGACTCGTTTATATTCCACTTTCATTGTTTTATTTATTGCCAGGTGCAGGAGTGATGATAACAAGAGAAACTTACAACGTTATGTTTATTCTTGGAAATGCATTGCCATCTATGATGAACTCTGTTATCTACAGTTTTAGGAATAAAGAAATAAATAAAAGAATTCATAAACTCTCTATTAGGAAAAGGTCAACTCTATAAATGAGGAAAGTATATATGCTATATATCTAAATTATACTATACTTATTAATGCATTAATGGAATTAAAGTTTATTATAAATTTATGTCCGGACTGTTGAATGTCGAAGATTGTCAAATAGCATTTTTTTAATGTTATGTCCAGGTAATGTGTTACATTAAAATATTAGATTATATTTAATAACTGTTAACTGTCTAGATATGCTGTTTTCTATCATGCTGACCAGATCCATACACATGTGCACCACTTAACTAAGATTATGAAAAATAAACCTCTGGTCTTTATCACAAAATGCTACTTCCAGGTTTCCAGCACTATTTAAGTCATTGATAAAGTGTCTTCAATTAAGTAGTGACTTACATATACAACAATGGCAGTAGAAATTAAGACAAAGTGCTTTCAAGAAGGAATTCAGGAGACACTCCTTCACACAAAGGGTTGTGGGAATATGGAAGAAACTACTAAGTCATGTAGCTGAAATAGAAATTGTAAAAATGCTTTAAAAGTATCCTGATAAAATGGAACATCTTAGCGATTATCTAATTAAACCACCTCGATGTACTTAAAAGTAGTGCTGAGCAAAACAGGCAAATTTCAATTTGCATCACGTATCATGAAACTCAGATGATTTTGCTAGGGAGAAACATGAAACTCACTAAAGAGTCTTTTGGTGTTTCAAAGGGTTTCTAGGTGGAAAATGCAGAATATGTTTTTGTAAACCTCATTCTCATTTTCAGGATCATCTGTATTATTATACTGATAATTATATAATCTGTATCTGTATTTTATTTCTGCAGCTGCATAAAGTTTGTAATTCATAGCACACCTGGTAAAATCAATTCTATGTATGCCTGTCATTCCCATCACCTCGGAGAAGTGCGGTACGTCTTTACTCAAAGACACGGCCTAGCAACCGCCTCGTCCTAGATGACGATATCCACACTTCTATTCATTTTCTTCTCAATAAAGATCTTTATTTAGGAACTAAATGACAAGGAGACACACTCAGAACTAATGTATGAAAATGATTCAAGACAGGAACTAAATGTCTGTGAATATTAGACATTTCACTGGATGTGAAATACAAATTATTTAGCAATTTTTGAATTATTCAAATGTGCAAATGCCATTTCACACAAATAGTTTCACTTATCACTTCTAAACAGCCTCTTTATTTGATGTGCTCTGTGACTTTGTCAATATGTTTTCTTCTGTGCATTTATCCTAAAGATGATGAAACTGAATGTACTACTATATTTTCCTAATTTTTCACAGGAGCTGTTTCTCACTACAATTTTTTGGGGTTAATGGACAATTAAACACATCGCACTTGTTCAGTTCTAGTGGTGATGTTTTCAATACGTTGACAAAATATTGTAGTGTCATTAAATAAGAGAATTAACATTTGTCAGAGGACTTGAATGTGTTCCTGTTAGTTTGACATCTGCAACAAATGTGCATTTGTTTGAGCCAATTCTGCACCCATTTACACATCACACCCTGAACTCTCACTTCTTTTAGTCTGTTGTCCAACTTCTCATTTAGCATCTTATCAAATGCTTTCTGAAAGTCAAGATGAATACTATACTCTGCTCCATTTTGATCCTTTTGTTGCTTTCTCATAGAATTCCAGCATGTTAGTTAAATATGATCTCCCACTTTTTGCCATTTTTCTTCATAATTCCTTCCATTATTTTACCCGTGATGCATGTTAAACTTATTAGCTCATAGTTTCTTTGATCTGCCCAATCACCGCTTTTATATAATGAGATATTATCCATTTTCCATTTTTACAGACTATACAGAGAATATTATAATATTTTCTCTGATTTTTCAGATAAAGAAAACAAAAATTTTTAAGTAAGTTAGATTTATTGACTAATTATAGTACCAAAGAGTATCAGCATGTTGCGCCTTAATTAGCACATGCATGCAACTTACTTACAGTCACAATCAGAAAGGGAAATGTGACTTGGGAATTCTGAAATTTTTGAGAATGCAGACAAATTTAGAGCTGATGTACCAAACAAGGTCATTACACAAAAAGATAAATGACTGTAATGTCAAACGTGAGTACTTGAAATGGTGTGGCTGACTCTCAGCACAGCTACTCTCCATCTTCATTTTCATTTTTAGTAAGTCTCTTTGAATAGCCTGCTAACAAAGTTAGGCAGAGCAACTGCTGGATGTTATTTGCAACAGACTTGGAAATAGGTATAGTTTTAGAAACGAAAGACAGAGGTCAGGTCAGTTTGGGGAACATGCACTGGTACAGAGTGTTGCTGCAGCCATCACATGACAAAACAGCTCGGTATCCTGGTTGGCAATACCCCTAAGTAAACACACGGTCCAGTCTCACCCTCCGGAAATGGCTCTCTATCTGCTGCAGCCAGGTGTTACATGGGCGTCCCCTTGGCCTGGTCCAGCCCACTCAGATCCTCAACAATGAGGATGCTGTGAGCCAGATCACCATCTGGGAATCTCACCACATGGCCATAATGCTGTAACTGACGCTCCCTTACAATGCAGGTAATATGCCTCATTCAACACAAAGTCAAACCAGAGGAATCTAAGGATTCTCCAAAGAAACACAATATTGAAGGAGTCCAGTATTCATCTCAGGTCACTGGATAGCATCCATGTCTCACAACCATATACCAAAACATGAATCACCAGGAATCTAAAGACTTGGACCTTCATCGTTTGACAAAGATATCACATTTTTGTTTATTATATTTTTTTGTAACAAAGAGTCATATTAAAAAATGATAGCGATTATAGAATTTAAATTTGCTGGTTAAATAAGCTTGTGGTGGCTCAATAGTTTTCATGTGCGACAGATTCCAAATCAAGTGAACATTTCATTGATCAATGTGTGTTAATGGCGGAGGGTCTGTGACTACCTGTTGTGAGATTTTCTTAAACATTTCTTTTTATATTTTTGAAAGTAATGTGACGTGTCTTGCCACTGCATGGGCTGTAGGGAGTGAAGGCAGTGTTGGGATGGTATCTTGGGGGAAGACACTTTGTAAGGGCTCGGGAGGCACCTCCCTAGAGAGAGACCTGAGTGACAGGGATCAGTGTTAATTAACGGTACATGGAGAAATGGGGAAGGGGTTGTCAAAAGAGGTAGCTGTTGTTGGACCGAGAGGGAGACAGCATCAGGTTGAGAAGGGAGAGAACAGTTAAAGAGCAGGCAAAGGGTAGACAGGACGAAGGTAAATTATTTTTGTTATTTTGGAGGTGTTCCCTTGACCCAGACAATAGACATGTGAAAGGAGAAGGAGAAAAGCAACTGATATAAGTTCCCCATCAAGCTATTTATATTAGTTAAAACATAATTCATTAAAATTATATGAATAGGTAAGAAATTGGAAAGGAACTGATTTATTATATAAGGGGAATACAAAAGGTGACAGTAATCTTAATGAGGGTGAAGAATAAGCTGCATATATGTAACCAGAATCTGTCTTATGTAATTTTAAAGACTTTAATTCCAGAGTGAAGATACAAACATATAAAATTGGCTCTTCAGTTATGGATAAACCATAACATGCGCTCAGTCTTTTGTGTGTTTTACAATCAGTACCGAGTAAACATTAATCCTGCCCCACACTCACTATGGTCTGATCTTCTTCCACATATCAACTACCGTTCCATTTCCAGGCGTCTCTGGGGCGGTGAATAGTTTCTCTTTCTTCTCTTCCTCCCAGTTCCTCTACATCCAGGTAGTGTTGTGCTCTACTTCCCGAATGCTTCCCGAGATGAGGCTGAGGGCTCCTTTTAAGCTAGACCCTGGAGGTACTTCTGCTGTTTGGGGAAAGTCTGGAGGAGTTAATATCAGGTCAGGTGGAATTGTCAAGCCTGCAAAACCTCCTTGTGGAATCCAGGACACCTAGCAGGGTTATCACACTGGATTATGATTTCTAGCCTGCGCAGTTGTCTGAAAAATTAGAGCAGTGACACATGGCTGCTGCCACTCTAGCATGTCGAGGGGAGTGTATATTCTGAACAGGCTAACACCCCCTAACCTTCCATTATTCTGGACTCCCTTCCTTGCAAGGGGCTACGTTTCCTCCAGGTCAGGATGCCAGTCCATCCCAAATGGCATTTATGACACTGTTATAATATTTTGTCCAAATTTTTTAATATCATTATTGAAACAAACGGTAAGGATTAAAATTTTTATGAAAGTAACAAAAACTACAACTAAATGGTGGAGACACAAACTGAAATATATTATGACTTACATTAAACAATACAGTTTGTTTGGTTATCAAATGACTAAATTCTCCCATGTCCAAAATACATTTTAAAATTTATCAGAGTTTCCACTGCAGCCACATCACTTTGTCGTTTCTTCCATATTTCCATAACTCTTTCCCGATTACTAATTAAATGCACTTTTCCTAGATTTCATGGGTTAAATGCATATTAATCACTATATAAATTAGGACATTTTGCTAAATTCAGTTTCAGAATTAGGTTTCCATATTTCTTTGACAGTGAAGACATGTCCTTTAGCCAATTGGTGTACTTGTGTGAAGGTCTGGTCACCACATTAGAAAAAAGATGGAGTAGCTCAGGAAGCCCGACAAAAAACAACATTCCATACCCCTGATGTGGCATTATTCAGACATCGCAGTGTATGAGCACAACTTGCCTTGAAATATAACATTTTATTTGAAATTTTAACTGGATTGACACATTACCTGGACTGAGAATTGAGAAAGCACTGCTTTGTGAATTTCCCATTGGGATTAATAAAGTATCTATCTAAGAGTCTAAGTATCAATTTGTAAACGATACACTTCTATTAGTTTATCATTAAGTTAACCCTAACCCTAACCTAAGTCTCCACAAAACATACAGTATATTTTTTTATTTCCTTCTTATATGAGTTAATCTTCTCTGAATTAAAAGTGTTTGAATGCTTTTATTTATCTCTTTATTCCTAAAACTGTAGATAACAGGGTTCATCATAGACGGCACTATATTTCCAAGAATAAACATAACGTTGTAAGTTTCTCTTGTTATCATAACTCCTGCTCCTGGCAAGATATAAAACAATGAAAGTGGAATATAAAAGAGCCCAACCACAAGCAGGTGGGTCACACAAGTGCTGAAAACTTTACTTTTCCCTCCTGCTGAAGAAATCCTTAGAGCTTCAATAGCAATACGACTGTAGGATAAAAGAATACAAATAACTGGGAAGACACCAAAAGCAACTAGAGCAGCAGTCAACGGTATCAAGTATTTAGGATCATCAGAACAAGATACATGGACCATGGTAGTATAATCACAGAAACAGAAAGGAAGGATATTAGTACGACAGAATGAAAGCTCAGAAACAAAAATGAGGTAATGCAAATTTAACATTATTGCAAGAATATTTAACAGTAAGACACCAATCATAATTGTTTTATTAGTAATGACTGAAGGGTACTGCAACGGGTAAACAACAGCAATGTAGCGATCAAAGGCCATAAAAGCTAAGAGAAAGGATTCCATTTGCTCAACATGTAAGAAAAGAAACATTTGCAACACGCAGACTGCATAAGGCACCACTTTAGAGCCAAGCAGAAGGACTGAGAGCATCTTAGGAATAAGAATTGAGCCGTTTGCTAGGTCTATCACTGCCAAGGAGCCGATGCAAATGTACATTGGAGCATGGAGTTGAGGGTTCAGGATTATGATCACAATCACCAGTAGATTTCCAAACATGGATAAGCAGTAGATGATTGCAAGAGTACAAATTGTAATCGTCTTCTGGTTTGAATCAATGGCACATTGAAGTATAAATTCGGAGACACTGATGGTAGCATTGTTCATCTTCATAAATCTAAAGAGTGATAAAAGAAACATTAGAATATCTGCCATGTAACCCTGTAGGAAACAGTTTTCTGTATGAATGTTTGAAGAAACAGTAGATACTAAGTGAGAAACTAACAGAAAACCATACAGCAACTCTTAAACCTCACAAAATGTATGTCTGACTGTGAAAAGGATTGCTTTAGTCATCCTGCAGGGCCAGATGATTTCCCAACATAGCTTTTGCTTATGTGAAAAATTTAAAAGTATGAGCTTCTAGATTTCTTCTTTAGAATAAGGTTTGTCAACATTTGTAAAATGTAACCTGCACGGATATAAAACCCCTAATTTGATGAATACTTGCACTAATGTATTTTAAATTGGAAGTATTTATATCTACAGAAAACACAGGCATGAACTAAGGAATACATTAAAACATGCTAAAAGTCAGTAAGTTAACACTAGAATCCTTGAAGCCTACGAAAAAAGTCATAATGCCAGTCCACCTTAAACTCCTTCGCACCTCTCCTCATTAGCGTCTTTGTTTTGCAAATGTGACAATCAGCACAAGCAGCAAGCAGTCTGCTATCCAATCCCCCCACCAATGCAGCTGAAGTCCTATTAGCTCAAGTCTCTTTATCATGGTGTGAGGTGCCTGGAGTTGAATAGGGTAAATAATATATTGTTATTTGGGATACATGGGTTTCACATGTGTTTCGTGTCTACAATGATCTGCGTAAATGGTGACAGGAAATGCAAGGCAAGAAATGTTGAACACATAACTAAAACAGAAACTTTTTCCATGTTATAGTAATAATGACATGAAGTCTGTAATGTGTGAAGACTTTAGTCCAAATATCAAATAAACATATTCAAAAAAGGTATAACAAAACAAATGCACTTTTAGTCAAGAATATAACACTAAAATTACCAGAGCCTACGAAAAAACTCATAGATCTGGCCCACCTTAAATCCGTTCGCACCTCTCCGTCAACGTTGGCTCATTTACAGGACAAATTCTATAACAGACAGCACAGGAGTTTGGGGCACCATTCACCATCACAAGGTTACTCAACTGCCATTTGTACTGACCACTGCATGAGTCTGATCAATGTGGGTTTCTTCTGTATTTCATGTGTCAGTTGTTTGTCATCCGCCACTGTGATACCACTGGGGGGGGTGGTTGGCATGCAAATAAGAATCTCCTTCTACTCAGAACTGAAAAAATAATCTTTAGGATTTATTGATTTGAATTTTGGACATTGTTTCCACATGAATGGATAGCCTTTACAGTGCCCTATACCTTTCAACACTTAAATACTTAGCGACTTCATTTTAACTTATTGAAGTAAATTATGCATATTTTGATAAGTTACTTCTACATTAATTTGTAGTTTTACGGTACTATTTTTGGCCATATGTTTTGATTCAATTCATTTTCCACAATTCAACTATTTTGCATCATTCTTTCAATCAGCTTTATTGCCTTGCATTGCTGTGTAACTAGCTATGATACTTAATTTTGAATCACTGGAAATGCAACGTTTACTTACACATAAAAAATTACTATAATTAGACTGCACACTTTTAATGAAAAAGGAAAAAAGCCAACAGTTAAGACACTTTTGCCAACTGGTCTTGAGGAGAAGGAAAGGTTGCTTTTGTAGTGTACAGATTTGTAAATTTATTGAAAACCACGCACTATAAATCGGCTTCAGAGAACCTGCAGCACTTGAGTAAAAGGTCAGTGTTGTAACTCTATTTAACTTTCTTTGCAAATTTGATAATTTGCAGTATTGCACCTGAAAACTGTACGAAAGAATTCTGAAAAATTGCATCATACTATGTATGTCAGCCTACTGAAAACACCAGCATTCCACAGACGCACATTACTCCAAAGTAATATTCTTAGAAATAGCCACTTAAAGACATTAATGAGGATAAGTTTGAATTTAATTCTTTATACAGCTACCTTGGATTAAAATAACTCTGTGAGTTAATTTTTGAATAAATATTTTTTCAATAAGTCAGTCATAGTATTGTAATTCAGACTTTATGGCACTACAACTTTTGTTCCTGACATACATAATTGAAATGATTGATATTGGCAGCTACAGCACTGTTCAAATGTAAACACATTAACTTAACTATTTAAAATTATTGTTTTAACTGTTTACCATATTTTTTTACTGTGAAAAGGTATAGTCAATATTGTGTAATTTTATGGGTTTTTTTTTGCATGGTTTCTTAATTTCAGTCCTTGGGCTCCATTGCCCAGCATAATTTGAAGTGTTTCCTGCTCAGATACCCGAGGTCCAGCTCATCAGCTAATTATTAATACTGGATGACAATACCCAGTGACCTTTCACCATCTTAATCATCTTCGTCTAAACACCCTCCACTAATTGATTTGTTCCATTTGAATACTTAGTTACAATGTTATCAAATCACTTTCTTCTGAGCAGGTTGTGTTGCATTTTGACCTAACACAATATATTCACATTTTAAATTCAAACATGAAAGTATTAAATTGAATCCATCTGCTTTAGCATATTCTGTAGACGCTCATACCTACATGGACATTAATTAAACAATAATGGTTAAGCAGGATTAGGGTTACAGTTAATTTTGGCCCTCACAAACAGTGCAATTAGTATTAAAATGCTATATAAAAATATACTTTATGTAATTAAAATACACAATCACGCAATACATATGCAGACTTAAACACCTACTTTTTGGTCTGTTGATTGTTGTACACAGCAAAGTTCCAGTTGTCTAAATAATATGTAGAACTACAGAATAAAATATTTGAAAGCAGTTTAAGAAATAAAGTTACCATAGACAACACTAAAAATAATATGGGGTAGGATTATTTTTCCTTAAACAACTATTTTAATCGAATCAAAATGCCAAAATAACAAAAAAAAAAGCACAGGAATAATAAATAAATACTGTAATGCATGCACACATCAGAGAGTCACCTTCCACACTGCTGCTAACTTTGTAACCTGTTTCTACCTAAACAGCTCTGAGGAGACGGCCAATGACACAAAAAAATGCAAAAAAAGACAAGATCTACTCAACCGAGCAGCACTATTGAATTAAGAGGCTTCACCCTGTGTTTTAGTTTTGCAACAACATCATGTGTATGTTTTGTTTGGTTTTCTGTTGAAAGAATTAAATGGAACCACCCGGTTGCTGTTCCAACATTTGTTTTGACCTTGAGTTTTTCAACCTTTTCTCAACATTAGATATATTAGTATTTAAAACAAAAATAATTTAAAAATCCCTAAAGAAAAAAATAATGTTTTAAATAATGGGAGCTGCACTGATAATACAACAGAGAGCTGTGTCTGTGGTGAATGCACAGGATAAACTGATAGGAGCAAAATTAAGTCATTTTTTAACTTATTTGTTGAATTAGAGGTGCTCTCACGTTAACAGATACTGGTCACAAACCCTAATTCTAATCCTAACCCTTACAAATAATTTTGTATAGGTTAGGTTCTCTTCTAATATATATCCTGAAAATATGTCCACATTTTTATTAAGCACAGGTATGTAACTTTGGAGGAGGTGATGAACAAGGTTGAATGAGTGCAAAGAGTCAGTGATCAGTTCACAAAATGCAGTTTGGTTTCATTAGCCTAGAAACTAAACAACAGATGTGATTTTTATATAAGAGGTCAGAGTGTGGTTCAGAGTTTCTGTAGCTCACCTTCCCCATACTGTATAATAGCATAAGTACGGAACAATTAGAAGATAAATTTAAGAAACAACTGCTACTTAAGTACTATTTATGTAAAATAAATAATTAGCCGACTAGTGTGCTGTATAATTTGGCAAGTATTATTTATACCTGAGCATTGTTCATGCATTCTAAAGACTCACACTAGCCATAAAATGGCAGTTAAACGGCAGAGACAGAGGGAGAGTTTGAAGCTCTCCTTAGCTGCTTAAAAACAGCAACTGCCAGTCAAAACAAATGAAATTGTGACAGTTAAAACTGAGAAAAAAAAATAAACCTTTAAAACCGTTTTCCTCTGTTTCTTCTTTGTTCATCGCCTTCTCTGCTCCTGATAGAAATGATTTTTGGTGAGATCGTTGATATCTAAGGGACATTGTAATGAAATTTGCAATTTGCCACAAGCATTGGTTGAAGAAATTTCAGTATCTTATTTTTTATGTGTCATCTTTTACAGTAAAGAAGTAGAGAAAGATGTCATCCTGGAGCAAAAAAGTTGTGCAAAATCAAAAAAGGGAAGTGGTGGCATCTGGCTAGCCTGAGTAGAACAAGTTAAAATAAAAAATCGGTACAAAATAATAGTACTTGGGTTGAATGAAAAGAAATTCCTTCAGTTTCATATGTCATAAACAGAAGAAAGCACTGATATGTAGATGTGTTTTTTAGGCTCTTCTCTATCACCTCAGTTAGCAGCAGTTCATTACAGTGAATGTTTGTTTTGCAACTGTCTAAGAAATGAATGGAGATAAGTGCTGGTTTGTTGTCAGTGCATTTTAAGCAATGTGCCGAGAATGATGTCCTGTCCTGATGGCAGAAGGTGTTGCTACTAAGTATGCAGGCTGTTAATGGTGATGACTATTTTCTGTCATAAAAAGAAGATCTTCGTGAACATCAGTACACATCCAGTAAAAAAGACGAGAATGCTGTCAGTACGTGTTTGCGGAAATAGAGTGTAGACTTCTACCATGAGAACTTCACAAAACTTTTTAGCATCGGCAAACATTTATATAGTTATCTGGTGACTATGTTAAAAAATGATTATACACAATAAAAGAGCATGTTCTAAAAATTATTCTTCTGTTTAATTGATTAAAATATTTCCATCCAGTCATATGTAAGCACTAAAGCAAAGAAATGGATACATTACTTTTCATTCAACCCCTATTTAAAGTTGTTAAATACATTACAGTACCTTTCAGATGTTTTCTACACTTCCTGCTATGGTCTCCAATTTTCTGAAGCTGTGTGTCTTTGTTCATCTTCTAAGTTTTGAACTGCCTCCGCTAAATCCGTCTTATTGCAATTCTATAATCTTTGTGCCTTCTTCACTTTTCAGTTGCTTGATAAACCTGATAATTTAACAGAAACATTAGAAATCTAATTTTTCCCTGCTGCAAATAGAAAGTATCTGATGAAATAACATGAAACAGGAAAGCCCAAGATGTCATAGATTGTCCTGTGTTTGTTTCTTATGGCTTAGTTATTTTATTGAGAAGCGAACACACAGGAGATCTGAGTCACTGTTGTGTTTTAAAATGGTTTTCTCTGGTGGCTTCTTCTTGTTAATGACAAAGTGGTTTCTAAAAACACATTTAATTACAATGCTGAAGAAAGCTGCCATCTAGTGTCTTGGGGGAAGCAGTGTTGGAAAGTAGCTGCCTTCCCCCGTCCTTCTATTCCATGGGCGTCCCGGCCGGGTTGAGCTGCTGGCCATCCATCACACCATCTACTATTCCAGTTGTGTAGAGCAGCAGTATGTCACATATCCTTTTTTGTGTCACTTAATTCAATGTCAAACCAGAGCGCAGATGTCATTACGCACCACTGAAATGTGGTGAGTCAATGACACAGGCCATCATGAATTCTCACTTCATAATATTGGTCATTTTTCCATTTAAATGGCATATTTATGAATAATGTGTATCAATGTAAACAAATGAAGACATGAAGTTTTAGGGTCTATGCTGGCACAACGTTTAATAAGGACAAAGCAATTATGGGTAAAAACAACAACAATAAGGACCATTTGGTGTTAGATAGGACTTGTTCAGTCTGAAATTTGAGCTCCATCCTGTAGTTCTGTCTGAATCAGTTGTAGGTTCATGAATTACTGCTGACCTCCAGTATGATTGATTCTTAACACTAGAATCCCTGAAATATACGAAAAAACTCGTAATCTCGGCCCACCTTAAATTCCTTCACACATCCTCATCAGCGTCTTTTGTATTGTAAATGTGTCAATCAGTACAAGCAGCAAGCAGCCTTCTGTCCCATCCCCCCTACCAACAGAGCTAAACTGGGGAATGAAGCTCTCCCAGCTCAAGCCTTGTTTATCTTGGTGTGAGGTTCCTGGAGCTGTATAGGGTAAATAATATATCTTTATTTGGAACACATGCATTTCATGTGTGTTCCGTGTCTATAACGATCTTTGCAAGTATAGGATGACAGGAAAAGAGAGAAATGCAGAAAATGTTGAACACATAACTAAAACGTAATCTTTTTCCAAGATTTAGTACTAACAACAAAATTTGGACATGAAGTGTATAATGTGTGAAGTCCAAATATCAAGTAAACATTTCAGAAAAGGTACACATATAACAAAACAAGTGTGCTTTTTTTCAGGAATATAACCGAAGAAAAAGAAATCAGGTTAGAATACAACACTGACACGACCGCTTGGGTGGTACGTTGGTAAGAACTGTACTAAAACATGAAAAAAAGTTTGTTTTAGGTATGTGTTTCTTGCATTTCTCACATTTCCTGTCATCCTGCACTTATATTGATCGTTGTAGACACGGAACATACTAATACTGTATTGATGATTTTGGGTCTGAAAGACACAAAAATGGCAAAACTAAGTTGCAAGAAAAAAAAAGTTTAATTACCACCACTCTAGCGTGTAATACAGACGTGAATCAAAAGTTGTGCGTGACCAGAGTGACTACAGTAGAAAAGAAGTTCCAGTGTAAATAGATAGAACTTTATTTGTCCCCAGGGGGAAATCTGACTTTTTACAGGAGCTCTTTAAATAAATAAATACATGAAGAGTTAGATAAATAAGTAAATAAATAAATATACACACGTTTTGGTCTGAACACACATAAGAATTACCATAAAGCAAGAAATTCAAAAGAAAGAGAAGGTCTAACTTCGCTGTCACAGTGAGGCCTTATGCAGACATATTGCTGTTGGCATAAAGATGCCCTCGTCGCATTTCTTGACATATTTCTGCTGAATAATTCATTGGCTGAAAGTCCTCAGTGTTGGTGTGTCACAGAAAGAATGTTCAGCATTATTCATGATGGCACTAAGTTTTGTTTTGGTTCTCTTCTTTGCTACTACCGCCATGTAGGTGTTACTTTGGTTGTTGCTCTGAGTGACCAATAATACTTTCATGATGTTAATAATTGAAATAGATGTGGACCTCTTTCAGTGTGGTTTTAATAATAATAATTGTAAGAGACAGTCTTAAGTGAATTTTAACATTACCATTCTAAGTCTTTAATTTGAATAGAAGTTTTACATAGTTACCTAGATTATGATATAATCTTTTACCCCCTTTGAAATTTAACATGTAATAGAATTTTCTAAGCTAATTCTGGAATCACCGAATGTTAATTATCCAGTTAGGAAATAGTCCCTCTTCTAGAAGCATGGACAGTTTTGTTTTTTTAATTGAATGTATTAAAAGCAAGTAACATTCCATACAAAAAAGTCAAACTTAACAAAGCTAAATACAGTTCAATCCCAACCCAAGAGAAAGAGAGGAAGGCCAACAGCCAGAGTAAAACTATAGGAGTAGAAAAGGAGGAAGGAAATCCTTTACCCCAATATAAAAGCTTATTCTAAAATGTTATTTGATTTGATCCTGCCAGGTGTTTAAAAAGTTTTTAACAGTGAGAATTTCATTTTTTCCAAATACAAATAGTATATAACATCAGTTACCCACTGACTTAAAAGTGGTGGACTAAGATTCTTCCAGTTGGGCAAGATAAGAGTGCATGCTAGTAGTTAAGTGAAGGCAATTACAGCTAGTTTGTCCTTCTCCACTTTAACACTAGAATTACCAAAGCCTACGAAAAAACTTGTAATCCCGGCCCTCCTGGTGGAAACAGGTAGCTGTCTAACAACAGGCGTGTCGCTGGAAATAAAAAGAATCACAATAGTGTCAGATCTTTCCAAAGGTGCCAGCAGTTTACACTTAACAACATCTTTAACATTTGAAGACAGCAGGTCCAGTGTGATTTATCCTGAAATGGAGCAAAACACAAACTGACTGTAATTTGTCCAACAATTCATGTTAAGATGAAAGTATGAGTTATATATTATTGGTGTTCAGAACTTTTTATTGAATCATTTGTCTCCAAAATTAATACAGACAAAACACAAACATTAAAATGAAATACATTTATTGACATGACTGAAATACACCATACTATCTCAAACTCACTTCCAGTTTAGTGGAAGAAGACCACCATGTAGATGGCACAAGGCCATTTCAGGGTCCGCACACACAGATGACAAAATTTGACCTATTCAAGATGTCTATTAAATATGTGAGAGGGAAACCCATACTGACATCGGGACAACATGGAAATGGACAATAAGTGAATGGAGATTCAAAGCCAGGACAATGGGTTTGTGAAACCGAAACACTAACTACTACACTTCCATGTTGCCCACCCAGTTGGACATTAAATTAAGTGACAACAAAACAGGATATGTGACACACTGCTAATCAATACAACTGGAATGGTAGATGGCCTTTAGATTATAAATAAATGTCCAATTCAAACAAGGCAGGTCAGGTGTGTTAACAACATTGCAATTAAATGTGTTTTTAGAAACTGCATTGTCATTAGCGAGAAGAAGCCACCAGAGAAAAATCGTTAAGTACAGCAGTGACTCAGATCTCCTGTGTGTTTGCTTTGCAATAAAAGAACTAAGCAGCAAGAAACAAAGAGAGACGGGACATTCTAGGGCATTGTGAACTTTTCCGTTTTATCGGATTTTTCTATTTGCTGCAGTAAAAAAATCAGATTTCTAGTGTTCCTGTTAAAATGATCAGGTGTATCAAGCAGCTTAAAAGTGAAGAAGACGCAAAGAATACAGAATTGTAATAAGACAGATTTCACTGTGGCAGTTCCAAACTTAGAAGATGAACAACACACACAGCTTCGAGCAATAGCATAGAAAAAAATCTGAAAGGTAACTTAATATATTTATTTAACAACTTATATAGGAGTAGAATGAAAAATAATGTTTCCATGTCTATGCTTTTGCGTGGTTGGATGGGGATACTTTAATGAATTGAACACAGAAATAATTCCTGGAATATGCATATTTTTTCTTTAACTGCATATACTCATTTTGCAATGTAGTCACCAGATCGCTATATACAGTGTTGTCAGTGATAAACAACTATTGAGAAGCCGCAAGGGTAGAAGTCTACACTCTGTTTCTGCAAACACTAACAGCATTATCAATTTCTTTAGCGGGTATATAGTAATGTCTATGAATTTCTTCTTTCAATGCTGAAAAACTGTTGCACCACCATAAACATACTTGCATACTTCAGTGAATTTTGTTTCAAGCAAAGCTTTCTGCCATCAGGACATCAATCACAACATTTTGCTTGAATCGCACTGACGAGAGACCAGCACATGGCTCCATTTCTTAGAGTGCAGCAAAGCAAACATTCACTGTAATGATCTGCTGCCAACTGAAGTGGCAGAGGAGAACCTACACATCAGCACTTCCATCTGCTGACGTGATATGAAGTTGAAGGCATTTCTTTTCATTCAACCCTAGTGTTATTATTTTGTATTGAATTTTTATTTTAACATGTTCTACTCAGGCTAGCCAGATGCCCACACTTCTCTTACTTGATTTTGAACCTGCTTTCTACCTCCAAAATGACATCATTCTCATGTATCTTTCTGTATGCCGTAAAAGGTGATAACATAAAAAACGAGATACTAAACATTTTCACCTGACACTTGTGGGGAAACTGAAAATTTTATTCCAATGCCCCATTAAATATTAGCAATGTTATCAAAAACATTTCTATCAGGGGGAGAAAAGAAGAAAAAAAGAAGAAGAACCAGAGGCAAAAGGTTTTAATTTATATTTTTCAATTTTAACTGACTGTAAGAGCCATTTTCCAAGTTCTATAAGATTCATGAATATTTATTAGATGACAATGCATAATCTATGGGGGGTTCCAATAACCCCCGTAAATAGTCGTATTGGTATATTCTTGCCATTTCTAACAGCTTGGAGTAAACATTATTCTTCAGTTAGTTAGTGACAGCCTTGCCATGGGTAAGGTGTAGAAGGCATAAGGTTTTAAACCGTGCCTGGGCAAATGCCTATGTGCCAACCGGCCTAGGGGCTATTTCGAATGCGTGAAGTAAATATGTAAGAAAACAGCACTTAATGTATGTGCTGTGCCTTATGTTTAAAACGTACAGAAGAAGAAGGTAAGAATCTTTAAGTAGAGAAGAAGAAATAAAGAACCTTTAAGTATAGAAATAACTAAAGTTTTTCAAGAAAAGCTATGTTTATAGAAGATACATTTTTCCCTTTTTTTTTGTCTTTTATTCTACATGTGTAACTATTTTTTCTTTTATTCTTGTGTGGATTATTTGCTTTTAACTTTCACTAAATATTTTTAAAACAAACTTTTGGACTTTGACTTTTCTTACGGAACGCGTTTCACACGTGTTTGACCACACCTATATCTCGGCAGCTACACCAACGGTGTTTAATTTGTTTTGACGTGGATTTGCTAAATGAAAGAGAAATGAAATTTACTGTTTTTAAGCCACTAGTTTTAGCTTCAAACTCTCTCCCTGTGTCTCTATGCTTTAACATCCATTTTACGGGTAGTGTGACTCTTTAAACTACATTAGCAGGACTCATAAATATTACTTATCAAATAATAAAACACACTAGCCATCTAATGATTTATATATTTTGCATAAATACTACATAACTAGGCACCCTGTCAAGAGGTTGTTTCTGGCTTGAACCCTATGCTAGCTGGGATAGGCTCCAGCACCCCCTGTTTTATTGACTAAGTGGGTTTGAGAATGACTGACTGACTACTTCTGAAAGACATGTTTCTTGAATTTATCTTCTAATTGTTCAGTACTTATGTTGTATGTCCATGGAGAAGGTGAATTTTTGTATGTGCTTAAACCTGTCTTAAAGAACAAAGACGTAGCAGTGCTAGAGAAAGCCCGGCGAAGAGAGATCTGGCAGATTCTGGGAATAAAAAGACATGAGCTATGAGGAGAGATTGAATGACCTCAACTTTTTCAGGTTTTACAGTAGAATTCCTGAAGCCTATGAAAAAACTCGTAATCCCAGCCCACCTTAAATCCCTTCGCACCTCTCCATCAGCGTCTTTTATGCTGTAAATCAGCACAAGCAGTAAGCAGCCTGCTGTCCCATCTCCAGCCTTGATGGAGCTCAACCTGGGCAAAAAGCTCTCCCAGCTCAAGCCAAAGCTCCTTATCTGCGTGTGAGATCTGAAGTTCTATAGGGTAAATAATACAGTATATCGTTATTTGCAATACATGCATTTCATGTGTGTTCTGTGTCTACAAAGATCTGGGTAAGTGCAGGATGAAAGGAAATACGAGGCAAGAAATGCTGAACACATACCTAAAGCAGAAACTTTTTCCATGTTATACTACTAATGACGTGAAGTGTATAATGTGTGAAGACTTTACTCCAAATATCAAATGAACACATTCACTTTTATTCAAGATAATAACCAAATAAAAAAAAAGCATTCGATTTACATGTGGCTGTCAATGAGTTAAAAACTTAAACTCAAATGTCAATCGACAGGGGTTTTAAACGTATTCTTCAATGGTGCAGAGGTAAGAACTGCTGCCTTATAACCCAAAGGTCCCGGGTTTGAGACTGGGCGCTCCATGTTTTGAGTAGTGAGCTGCTATTATTATTATTATTATGATTATTATTATTTCTATAATATAATAAAAACAAACATTTCATTTGAGTTTGTAACACCCAGTGTTGTTTTTAGCTATTTGTAAAAGTTACAGCTTGTTTTTTATTATTCAGTTTTATTCTCTCAGTGATGTTCACATGGTACAACAAACTTGCCTCACTCTCTCTGAGTTGATGGCATTTATCTCCATTCTTTTCACAAGAGCAGCGCTGTGGCTTATGCCTGCTCAGAACTATTTGTTGTACCGGCAATCAAAGGTATGATGTCCCTTGATCGCTATCAGAATGGACAAAGGCAGGACCGTAACAACAGACAGCTTCTTCAGAGCGCTAGACATGGAACACACATGAAATGCATGTATTCTAAATCATGGTAAACTATATTGTTTACCCTATAGAACTCCAGGCACATCACACGCAGATAAGGAGCCTTGGCTTGAGCTGGGAGAGCTTTTTGCCCACAGCCTGAGCTCCGTCAAGGTGGGGGATGGGATAGCGGGTTGCTTGTGCTGATCGACGCATATACAAAACAAAAGACACAGAGGGTAGAGGTGTGAAGGAATTTATGGTGGACTGGAATTACGAGTTTTTTCATAGGCTTCAGGAATTCTAGTGTTTAGCAAATGTAGATTAAGAGGAGACTTTATTAAAGTGTTTAAACATATTAACAGAATTAGTACAGTGGATCGAGAAAACCCTGAGGTTGTGGTTTTAAATCAAACTACTTTCACAAATCACTTCAGCTGTCTTTGCTCCAAGTGGAAAAACAAAGGAAATGTAACCAATTGTATCTTGACTTACAGCATGATTGAAAATATTTATTTAATTATTAACAGACCTAATGCATTAGACTGTTAGTTTATAGTAATAGTATAAATAATGACTATATTTTTGCCAATTGCCACTTCCACTTCTCATACTATACACATTGGAGAGGTTGCACATAACACACTAGTGAGGCCTCACCTGGACTACTTTGATCAGTTTTGGACTCCATATTACAAAAAAGACATAGCAGCAGTAGAGAGAGTCCATAGGAGAACAACTAGCTATGAGCTATAGGAGACTGAAGAGGCTGAACCTTTTCAGATCAAGCAAATGGAGATTAACAGGTGACTTCAATGAAGTGCTTAAAATTAATAACAGAATTAGTACAGTGGATTAAAAAATCCCCGAGTATGAGGTCTCAAATCTCACTACTGACACAAATCACTCCACCTGTCTACCTGAAACCTATTTTATCTCAGTTTACAACATATGGAGACACTGTTGTAAACTTAAGAGCCATTTTGCACAAATATAAAGTTTTTCTTCATGCAAAGAATCATATCCACATATATAAATTGCAGAGTAGGATGGTGCAGAGTAAGATCGTAGGTAACTTCAAATCTCAACTTGATGTTATTTTGGACAATTTAGGTCATTCGGATTAACAAGCTTCTTGGGCTGATTGGTCTTTTCTCATCACGGTTGTTCTGATGTTGTAAATATCGCATCTGTTGTTCCCTTCCTAGACTAATGAAACGAAACTGAATTTCTCAGACTTTAACCTGATCCTTGATGCTTTTCTCTAGCACTCTCTCAATCATCACCTCCTCCAAAAGTTACATACCTGTGCTCAGTAAAAATGCGGACATATTTTCAATAGATATATTAGAAGACATCCTTTAAATAATATGTGGAAGGGATTTATGTTCAGTATTTGTTAATGTGAGAGCGTTTTCCATTCAACAAATAAGTTAAGGAATTATTTAAATTTGTTCTAAAAAGTCTGATATAGACAACACAGACATGGCTGTCTGTTCTGTTATCAGCGAACCTCCCATTATTTAAAAAATAACTTTTAATTTAGGGATTTGTAATTATTTTTGTTTTATTACAATTATTATGTACTATTATGTTGTGATTGAACAATAAAGAAACCCAGGTTCAAAAAACACCAATTGTGTGGTGCTGTTTAATTCTTTTTAACAGAAAACCCAAAATAAAAAATACACAATGTTGTTGAAAAACTGAAACATGGACTGTAGCCTGCTCTTAATTTAGTAGTGCAGGTCTCGTCTTTTTATGGAGCCCTGTCCTTTGGTCTGGCTTGACTCAAAGTGAGATTCTGGGGGCGTCTGGCTTTAGAGTACTTGGCACTGGAGGGCCGGAATTAGGTACCCTCTAGGCAAATTCTGGGGTCTGCCAATTAAGAAGTCTTAAATCCAACTGCAGTTCATGGCAGCAAGTCCCATGTTTATGTTTTGGAATAAAAGTGGTATGAAGTACAAGATATGACATCTTCTGTGGACCAACTATGATAATATGTAGACCGGAGAGGTCCCAAACTATGTTTAATCTTCTCAAGCACCAGTCTCTCAGAACATTTGCATCATAATGAGAGTGAGTGCCACTCACCAAGACAGTCTTCTTTTTTGTCTTTAACATTGGTAAAACTGATGTCTTTTTGAAGAAGGCAGTAACTCTGTGACAGATTGCACTAACAATGTCTCCAGATGTGCTTCATCTGTACCAACTGCTTTGTGGACATAGGAGTATTTTTTTTAAAAGAGCCAAATGTGATTTATTGGAACACCAAAATCTGAATCAAGCCATCTTGTAGAAGCTCACACAGGAAGAACTTTTTTGCCAAAGTAAAATCAAAAACAGAACATTCACTTAGGAGTGTTGTAACTGCAATGTGTAAACAGATAAACAGATAAATTCATTGACACTATTTTTCTATTCTGCGTTAGGGTTAGGGGTAGGGTTATGGTTATTGACTTTAAGCACACTTTAATATTTTCCTTTGCTCATGTCTGCTTTTTTTCTGTAGATATAAATACTTCCAGTTTAAACTGCATTAGTTCAGTAAATTAGGGATGTTAAGTTCATGCAACTTATATTTTACAAATGTTGAGAAGCCTTTTTGTAAAGAAGAAATCTAAAAGCTCATACGTTTTTATTTTTCATATAAGCAAAAGCTAAAATCATACTTTGGGATATTCTCTGGCCATAGACTGTGGGATAGCTAAAGTAATCCTTTTCACAATCATTTGTACGTTTTGTGAGGTTCAAGAGTTAATGCGCAATGTTCTCTTAGTTTCTTACTTGGTATCTTCTGTTTCTTCTATGATTCATACAGAAAACTGTTTCCTACAGGGTTACATGACAGATATCCTAATGTTTCTTTTTATCACTCTTTAGATTTATGAAGATGAACAACGCTACCATCAGCGTCTCAGAATTTATACTTCAATGTGCCATTGAATCAAACCAGAAGACCGTTACGATTTGTGTTCTTTCATTCATCTACTGCTTATCAATGTTTGGAAATCTACTGGTAATTGTGATCATAATCCTGAACCCTCAACTCCATGCTCCAATGTACATTTGCATCGGCACCTTGGCAGTGATAGACCTAGCAAATGGCTCAATTCTCATCCCAAAGATGCTCTCAGTCCTCCTGCTTGGCTCTCCAGTGGTGCCTTATGCAGCCTGCGTGTTGCAGATGTTTCTTTTTTTGCATGTTGAGGAAATGGAATCCTTTCTTTTAGCTTTTATGGCCTTTGATCGCTATGTTGCGGTCGTTTACCCTTTGCGATACCCTTCAGCTGTTACAAATAAAAAAATTATAATTGGTGTGTCAATGTTAAATATTTTTGCAATAGTTTTCAGATTACATATCCTAGTTTTTGTTTCTGAGCTTTCATTCTGTCGTACTAATATCCTTCCTTTCTGTTTCTGTGATTATACTACCATGGTCCATGTATCTTGTTCTGAAGATCCTAAATACTTAATACCATTGTCTGCCGCTCTAGTTGTCTATGGTGTCTTCCCAGTAATTTTTATTCTCATTTCCTACACTCGGATTGCTATTGAAGCTCTGAGGATTTCTTCAGTAGGAGGGAAAAGTAAAGTTTTCAGCACTTGTGTGACCCACCTGCTCGTGGTTGGGCTCTTTTATATTCCACTTTCTTTGTTTTATATCTTGCCAGGAGCAGGAGTGACTATAACAAGCGAAACCTACAACGTTATGTTTATTCTTGGAAATGCGATGCCGTCTATGATGAACCCTGTTATCTACAGTTTCAGGAATAAAGAAATAAATAAAAGCATTCATACACTTTTTATTAGGAGAAGATAAACTCATATAAGAAGGAAATAAAAATATACTGTTGTTGTGTTGAGATTAGGGTTAGGGTTAACTTACTGATAAACTATTGGATGTGTAACTTGTTACAAATTGGTGCTTAGACTGTTAAACTGTAAAACTACTTTGCCAATACTTAGTCCAGATAATGTGTTAATCTAATTAAAAATTTAAATAAACTGTAGTATTTCAATGGAAATTGCTTTCATACACTGCAAAGACTGAGTGATGCCACATCAGTGGTATGGACTGTTGTCCTCCATCCAGCTTTCAGATCTACTCTCTCTTTTCTATCATGGTGACCAGACCTGCACAGAAGTACATCACTTGGCTAAAGGACACTTCCTCACTGTCATGAAACCTAATTCTGAAAGTGAATTTAGCAGAATGTCCTCATGTATGTTGGAAATTCAGTGCATTTAAGAAGCAATCCAGAAAGATTTACAGAAATGTGAAAGAAACTACAAAGTCATGTAGCTGTAGTGGAAACCCTAATTAATTTTAAAATGTATCTGGGTTATGGGAGAATTTAGCCATTAGATAAGCAAATAAGCTATATTGTCTTATATAAGTCATTAGTTACTTCAGTTTGTGTTTTCACTTTCAGATGATGAAATTAAATTTATGAACGTGATATTTAACTTTTTTGCAGAAGTTGTATTCTCATTACAAATTTTGTTACTTTCATAAAGGTTAATCTTTTGTTTTTACTGATGGTGTTGAAAATGCTGACAAAATATTTCAACAACAAGTGTCATAAGGCCACAGGTTTCTTGTTATCCTTTTATTGTGTCCTTTCATCAGCTCCATATTCTGGGTTATGATGCATAGCTCTTAAGCAATTTTTTTGCAGAAATTGCTCATTTTGTTACTTCCATAAAAGTCCTTGCTTTTTTGTTTGCTGTTGAAAATTCTTACAAAATATTGTCACAACCATTGTCCTAAAGCCACAGGTTTCCTGTTATCCTGTCAATGTGCCCTTTCATAAAGCACATCTCTGAAACAATGAGGAGCTCTGCCTCTGTTTTGGCTTATCCCGATCATCTCACATTCTGTTTTCTTTATAACTTTAAAAGGTTACTGTAACTACTCCTAACTTCTCTCTGCAGTCTCTTGAATCCCTCAATCCCTTTGCTCTTCCTTCCTTTTTTAAACATCATCTCAGTTACTCATCCCCTCAGAGGACTGTCCACCCTTTTGAAGTCAAAATCTCCCATGTCAGCCCAATCAGTTAAAGTATCCCATAATTCCTGCCCTCTCATAGTTCATTAGCAGCTGTCTGTCCATCACAGAACTTCACATTATATTGTTAATTCTCTAATTTTACATTTCTTTGCCAAGAGGTTGAATGAAACTGGACAAATTCCATCATGTCTCTGTAAGCCAACCAATAAAGATGTCCTCATTAGCTGGGCAAATAAAAAATAAAAAAGAAAGCATAATCTAAGTTGGATGTCTAATATTACCTTGGACTGGCAGAAGTTACACATCAAAGTGTATTATTCTAGGGTGAATGGGGCTCACTAGATTTATTATTGGCACACACTAAATTGAAGACACACAAACACACACATAGTAAAACACTAACTATGCCTTTTAACTGTTACATTTCTGCCCAGGGTTCAATTCCATGTTTAATGTTAATTTTTTCTTTGCTGAGCAATTTTTTATGTTAACCCTTTGAACCCTGCCCTCCTCTGTGTTTCAGCAGTATAATAGAATGCTCCCCATAAATTTTCAATAATAATGGAAATCAAAAGCTTAAAATTTATAAAAGTAAAATTTTATTACATGATTCTAATATGATAATATGAGCAATCAATGGTTTTAAAAAAAACAGATTGATACTATAGAACATGCTGTATCACTTACGGTCTCAGTTTTCTTCATTTTGTACCATCCATTGCATAGAACACACATCAAAACTATACCTTTAAGTGGTATACTTCAGTACCAGAAGCAATGGACAAGAACACTTTGCATGATTTACACCAATACACAGTTTTAGAGTGCTTTGGCAGGTCCTTGTCCTTGGCTCCAAGATTCTGCTTGTTTATATTTCTCTGTACACACTACGTATCTATTCTCTCATCTGTGCCGTGGTGCAGTGGTGAATCTCTGCATTTTCAGCTGTTGCTTAACACCAAAATTCTTCTGGAGAGTGTTTGACTGCTAAGTTCACCATGTTTTTTTGATTTGATTTTCCACTACCTACTGCTTTTTTAGAACACAGAACATAAGTAATTTGACAAACGAGCATTCAGTCCATCAAGCCTGTTTGTTTAGCTAATATCTAAGCTGTCCCAATACCTCATGCAGATTCTTCTTAAAGGTTGTCAAGGTTTCTGCTCCAACTCCATGTCTCGGTAGTTTATTCCAGAGTCCCACAGCTCTTTTCATAAAGAAGTGCTTCCTGGCTTTGGGTTTAAATGCACCTTCCCTTAATTTTCACTGATGTCCTCAAGTTATTGAGTTTTGACCTCACTTGTCTTATCCTTATGTTTTAGCTCGATGAGTAAATCAAAACTAAAGTACAACTCAAGCCTATAAGCAAAAACAAACCTGCAATAAAAAAACAGCAGTACAAGTAGCGTAACAACGTAACTACACAGCAGTATATTATGTGTGTTAAATTGTAAAGGCCGGTGTGCCAGTAAGCTGGGTTATGATGGTAGATTGGTGTAGCAGCCTTTTGGGAATTTGTGTCCACGGCAGCAGACTGCAAGATTTACAGCATAGTGTATAGTAACAGTAGTATATTGTAACAAATACCGTATATACTCACGTATAAATCGGGTCTTGATACCTGAAAAATTGGACATAAAATCAGACCCCAACTTATACGCCCATTCAAAAATGCAACACTTAATTTTTTTTTTTTTGAACATCTTCTTGTCTCCTCCAATCTCACATCATTTTCTCAGACGCATCAAATTTTGTTGCAGCAGCACAGTTACCAACCTTATTTCAACGACGTTTAATTCAAAACCAGTTTCATATTTTTTTCTGATCAAACACTCCATCGTAGGAAAGGGATGTTCTTACAATAAAGGTGTATGAGGGTGTGAGACACAAAAAACACAAATCAGTGCAAACGTCGTTTCAGAATTGTTTGGGTATTCCCATATGGTCACGTAGGCACAATACATAGAAAAAAAAAGGTAGTGTGCTCCGTGGTTACTGTCTCATGTGGCGTTAGCATATCATAATCTCTTGGACCAATAGCGTGAGTTTTCCGCATTCGACTTATACGACCGACCGACATTATAAAATACCAGAAGTTATACGGTAAAATCAAGTACTGACTTATCCGTGGGAGAACTTACCCACGAGTATATACGGTATGTGTAGGCCATTATTCAGACCTGCAGGGATCTGACAATAGATAAGTGGGCTATTTTAGATAGATAGATCGAACAAACGAACTAACTAACTAACTAACTAACTAACTAACTAACTAACTAACTTTGTCCCCGGGGGAAATTTTGGTGTTTTTACAGAAGCTCTTTCAATAAATAATTACATAAATAGGAAGAAAAGTTAATAAATAAACACACACTTTGGTCTGAACACACAAAGAAAGAAAACTTCTGCCTTGGCAGTCCCAGTCCTAGTGAGACACTATAGAGTCGTACTGCTGTTGGTGTTAAAGAGCCCTTTGTCACATTTCTTACACACTTTTTGCTGAATAATCCATTGCCTGAAAGTCCTCAGTGTTGGTGTCAGAGGAACGATGTCTAGCATTGTTTATAATCGCACTCAGTTTTGTTTTAACTCTCTCCTTTGCTGCTAGGTTGGTCCGTATACAACGCTATGAAGTTGGCATGAAAGTTTGCCTCCTGGGTTCACAAGGTTAGTGTTACTTTTGTAATTATCTATTGTATTTTCTTTGCCTGTGTTATGGGGGGGGGGGTCCCAAGAGGTGGGGCCACCTGCCAATCACTACCAGGAAGTGCCCTTCACCCTATAAAATAAAAGGTTCCAGTAGTTCATTTGAATGCACTCGAGAGTTGGTGAGTCACTGTGATTTTTCTCTGCCTGTGCTATTGTGTTTTCTGGAATTTTTGACCTTCTGCTGTGTTTCTTTGACCTTGTCTTGAATTACTGTATTGGGACTTTGTTCACCTTGGATTGCCTTGCTGGCAACTCCTTTATGCTTTTTGTGCTCTTGGAACTTCACAGGATAAAAGATAAATAAAGCTTTTGTTTTAATAAGATTCTGTGTTTGCCCTCTTACTAGCCAGGGTTTTTATAGCAATATTCCCCTTTCGTGTGCATTTTTGAGACTTTTTGGGACTCTCAGTTCATAACAGTAACTTTCTTTCACTTACCAATGGTTCTGTTCAGCTATTGGAGGTGTCCCTCCTCAAACAGTTAACACTGTGGGAGAGAAGGGACAGTACGTTACAAGTGACAGCCTGGATCCATTGTACTAATTCCTTTTGTAATTTTAAACATTTTATTTATGTTACCTCTTAAACTCTTATTAAACTGAAAAGGCTCAACTCCTTCATTCTTTCCAAATATCTCATAACTCATAGTCCCATATCAGCCTAGCTGCTCTTCTCTGGACTTTAGCACTGCTACATCTTCACAATGTGTCCCGGATGTCCATATCCATCCATAATTGTTATTCATTTTAAACACATATATTTATAGGTACATTTGTGATATAGTTTTGATTGGTGTTTTCGTCCACTGTACCTTTGCTGATTGCAGTTGTATGTTGTAATGTTGAAATGTAAGATTCTGTACATTGCATTGGCGTTTGTGTTTTGTTATTGTTGTAGACAAACTCCTAGCAAATACAACATCTGGCAATTAAGTTTAATTCAAATTGATTCCAATGATGTTCAGGTTAGATTGATTGGTATTTGAAAATTTGCTCAGTGTGGTTTATAATTGTGACCTGCAATGGACTGGCAGTTCATCCAGGATGTTCCCTACCATCAAACTGTGCGATCTAACAAAAAAATGAAACCATGTGCATTTTCTACATTTCTACTGCTTTTTCATATTTATAAATTTGTAGGTGCACCCTGGGACTGTTTTCAGGTAAGAGTACAATCAAAGAATGTCTTGAACTGAACAAATGTTCAAACCCTTCTTTAAAACCTAATGTCAGATGTGCACACCTAGAGAGCACTTTATGGGTTTGCTCAGGTAGCAAAGGGGGACTGAGCATGGTGGGATTTTCTCTCCATTTTTACATCCAAAGTGGTTGGTAGGTAGATAGATAGATACTGTAGATAGATAGTGGAGGACAGCAAGATTTACTTATTTCCTCGTGGGTACCAGAATACCCATTTTTCTGCTCTGCACCCTGTTAAAAAATTGTTAGACCAGAAGTCCACATTCATTCTCGATTCATCAACTGATTGAGACAGAACTCTACCCGCAAGAGCTCCAATTTCAGGGTGAAGGAGCCCAACCTCAGAATGAACAGTCTTTTTTTCTTTATTCTTTGCCTATGATAACTTTTTACCCATTAAACAGGGTGCCACGGCAGACCCCTTGCCAACTTCCAGAGCGTGCGTGATGACATCCTTCCTCTTTTTAGAAGTTAACATAAGCGACACATTAACAGCATATGTGACAAACTGCTGCTCTGGACAATTAGAACGGTAAGTAACCATTAGACTGTAGATTCCCAATTCACACAAGGCAGGTCAGGTGTGTTAAAAATATTGCAGTTAAATGACTTCTGAAACCACTTCATCATTAACAAGAACAAGCCACAAGAGAAAACTGTTTTAGGTACAGCAGTGTCTCAGGTCCCCTGTGTGTTTGTTTCTCAATAAAAGGACCGAGTCAAAACAAATAGAGATGGACAAACCGAGGCCATGTTGGGCTTTCCTGCTTTATGTTATTTTATCAAAATGTTTCTAATTGCAGCAACAGAAATGAGGTTCCTCATGTTTCTCTTAAATTATTAGGCTTATCAATTAAATTAAAGGAGGAGAACACACAAAGAATACAGAACTGTAATGAGACGGATTTCACTGAGACACTTCAAAACTTAGGAAATGAACAAGACGCACAGTTTTGGAAGAACTGGGATTGTAGAAAAAATCTGAAAGGTATCTTTATGTATTTATTTAACAAGTAATGCAAGAATAGAATGACAAGTAATGCCTCCATATCTGCTACTGGTGACTGTATGGTAATGTTTTAATAAATTATCCCAGAAAATGTTCTTTAATTATGTATACTAATTTTTCTACATTGTCACCAGATAACTGTACACATTTTTGCCAACTTTAAACACATTTTGTGAAGCTATTGAAGTCCATTCTGTAGAAGTGTCCTGAATGCATTCTTAGTTTCTTTGTTGGATGCGTAGTGATGCCTACAAAGGTCTCCTTTAAATTTCAGAAAACAATTATCACCTTAAACAGCTTGTATACGTCAGTAAATTTCAATTGGAATAATATCATCTGCCATCAGAAACTCAATCACAACACGTTGTGTAAATCGCACTGATGAGGGTCCAGCACAGGTTTGCTATTTTATAGCAAACAATAAGAAAACAATCATTCATAATGACCTGCTGTGAACTGAGATGATAGCGGAGAACCACATAATGTATCACATATCACTGCTGCCCTCTGTAGATGAGATATGAAATTAGAAGTATTTGTTTTCATTCTACCCTCATACTATTATTTTGTACTGATTATTTTTTCATGTGGTCTAGTCAGGGTAGTCACTTTCCCATCGCTTCTCAGTCATATCTGCTAGAGATAAGTTCAAACACACTGTGTTGCTCTCTTTCTGCTGCTTTAAAAGCCATTTTCTGAATAGTTTGAATCTTTAGCAGGTATTTACAGTATTCTGTTATAAGTATTACTTGTCAAACTATAGAACACACTAGCAAGTTTGTGATTTATATATTTTACAGAAGTATTTTCCTGTTTATTGAAGTTGTCTTCTAATTGTTCAGTACTTATGTTAATGAATGTCCATGATACTGCGGTGGGTTGGCACCCTGCCCGGGATTGTTTCCTGCCTTGTGCCCTGTGTTGGCTGGGATTGGCTCCAGCAGACCCCCATGACCCTGTGTTCGGATTCAGCGGGTTGGAAAATAGATGGATGGATGGATGTCCATGATAGCAATAATGGTATGACAATGGCATTGTTTGAGTTACCTCTTAGGGAAGGTGAGCTACAGAATGTCTGAACCACATGGTGAAAAAAATTATTGGAGGTTCACCATCTTGTACATACATAAAAAGCTATCTCATACATTACTAAAACTATCTTGTAAAACTTCAATCAGTGCTAGAATAAAGTCCAGAGGAGAGCAGCAAGGCTGATTCTGGAATTGTGAGGTATGAGCTATAAATAGTTGAACTTTTTCATTGTAAGCAAACAAAGATTAAGAGTTGTCAAGAGTAAATGCTGGAAGAGGTGTTAGCGATACCTGCAGTGGGCACTCACCCTGTGGTCTGAATGTGGGAAATGGGCAAACTCTGTGAAAAAATGGCACCGTCCTCCAGATGAGACATAAAATTGAGGTCCTGACTCTCTGTGGTCACTCCTTTGTAAAGAGTAGGGTGTATCCCAGTCTCCAGACTAAGTTGCCCATCATGGCCTAGTCATTCTGGCCTCCTAATCATCCCCTGACTCTAACTGGCCAAGTGTCTCTCACCCCTTCACCACTTAACAGCTCATGTGTATTGAATGTACTGGTGAAAAATGGCTGCCGTCGCAACTCACAGGTGGAAGTTCCTCAATGGTGGTGGTTAAGTGACTCCCTACTCATTACAACAACAACAACAACATTTATTTATATAGCACATTTTCATACTTAAAAGTAGCTCAAAGTGCTTTACATAGTGAAGAAAAGAAAAATAAAGGATATAATAAGAAATTAAAATAAGACAACATTAGTTAACATAGAATAAGAGTAAGGTCCGATGGCCAGGGAGGACAGAAAAAACAAAAAAAAACTCCAGACGGCTGGAGAAAAAAATAAAATCTGTAGGGGTTCCAGGCCACAAGACCGCCCAGTCCTCTCTGGGCATTCTACCTAACATAAATGAAATAGTCCTCTTTGTATTTAGGGTTCTTATGGAAGGATTTGATGATGATGGTCATGCAGACTTCTGGCTTTTAATCCATCACTGTTGGAACATCACGGTGCTTTGAGTAGATGGTGGTGGCACCAGCCATCACCAAAAGGAAACCGGAAAAAGAAACAGAAGGGAGTAGGGGTTAGTACAGATTTTAGAGCCACCATGAATAGTTATTATAATGAATTGGATATACAGAGTATCAGGGTTTAAATTACAGTGAAGTTATGAGAAGGTCATGTTAAAGTAATGTGTTTTCAGCAGTTTTTTTAAAGTGCTCCACTGTATTAGTGAGGGTGAATTCCTATTGGCAGGCTATTCCAGATTTTAGGTGCATAACAGCAGAAGGCCGCCTCACCACTTCTTTTAAGTTTTGCTCTTGGAATTCTAAGGAGATACTCGTTTGAGGATCTGAGGTTACAATTTGGAATATAAGATGTCAGACATTCCGATATATAAGATGGGGCGAGATTATTTAAGGCTTTATAAACCATAAGCAGAATTTTAAAGTCAGTCCTGAATGACACAGGTAACCAGTGTGGTGACATCAAAACTGGAGAAATGTGCTCGGATTTTCTTTTCTTGGTTAGGATTCTAGCAGTTGCATTCTGCACTAGTTGCAAACGATTTGTCTTTTTTGGGTGGTCCTGAGAGGATTGCGTTACAGTAATCTAGTCGACTGAAAACAAACACGTGAACTAATTTCTCAGCATCTTTCAATGATATGAGGTCTAACTTTTGCTATGTTTCTTAAGTGAAAAAATGCTGTCCTAGTGATCTGATTAATATGCGATTTAAAATTCAGATTACAGTCAACAGTTACCCCTAAGCTTTTTACCTCTGTCTTGACTTTTAATCCTAATGTATCCAGTTTATTTCTAATAGCCTCATTGTATCTATTATTGCCAATCACTAAAATTTCAGTTTTCTCTTTATTTAGCTTGAGAAAGTTACTATTCATCTATTCAGAAATACAAGTAAGACATTGTGTTAGTGAAACAAGAGATTCGGGGTCATCATGTGCTATTGATAAATACAGCTGTGTGTCATCAGCATAGCTGTGGTAGCTCACGTTGTGCCCTGAGATAATCTGACCTGACGGAGGCATGTAGATTGAGAAGAGCAGTGGACCCAGGATAGAGCCTTGTGGAACACCATATAGGATATCATGTGTCTTTGAGTTGTAATTACCACAACTAACAAAGAATTTTCTCCCTACCAGGTAGGATTCAAACCAATTTAAGACGCTGCCAGAGAGGCCCACCCACTGACTAAGGCGATTCTTAAGAATATTATGATCAATGGTGTCAAATGTGGCACTCAGATCTAAGAGGATGAGAACAGATAAATGGCCTCTCTCTGTCATTTACTACTTTAACGAGTGCAGTTTCTGTGCTGTGATTTGTTCTAAAACCTGACTGAAATTTATCAAGAATAGCATGTTTATTGAGGTGCTCATTTAACTGTATAATGACTGCCTTCTCTAGAATTTTACTTAAGAAAGGCAGGTTAGAGATGGGTCTAAAATTTTCAAGAGCAGAGGGGTCAAGATTATTTTTCTTAAGTAGGGGTTTAACTACAGAAGTCTTAAGACAGTCTGGGAAGACCCCTGTATCTATTGACGAATTTACTATGTCAAGAATATTATCAATTAGCACGCCCGATACTTTGAAAAAATTAGTTGGTATTGGGTCAAGGACGCAGGTGGAGGGTTTCAGTTGGGAAATTATTTTATGTAAATCAGGTAAATCTATCCTAGTGAAAGAGTTTAATTTGTTTATAGCGGAGTACTGGGGTTTAGGAGGATCCTCAGTGTTGGGGAGATATACTATGTTATTTCTAATATCATTAATTTTTTGATTGAAAAATACAGCAATAGCCTCACAGGTTTTACTGGAAGTACTTAGGAGGCATTCCTTTGAGTTACCTGGGTTTAACAGACGGTCAATCATCGAGAATAAGACTCTGGGATTACTAGCATTGTTATTTATAATCTTAGAGAAATAGCAGCGCCTCTCAAGATGGACTGTGTTATTGTATTCTGTTATTTTAACCTTTAATATTTCATAGTGGATAGTTAAGTTTAGTCTTCCTCCATTTACGCTCAGCTCTACGGCATGTTCTCTTTAAATCAGACACTCTTTGGGTCTTCCATAGTATAACAATGCTAGAAGATTTTTTAACTGTCTTTTCAGGTGCAACTATGTCAACAGCAGCTCTCACCTTAATATTAAATCTTTCCACCTTACTATTTACATTATCCTCGCTATTATAGTTGGCACTATAAACGGAATGATTGCTTAGAATGTTTGAGTTTTAAAGCTGCTGAGTCAAAGAAGTGTTTAACAATATGTTTCTCATGAATGTTTTCTATCAATATTTCTATATTAAATAGTAGAAGAAAATGGTCTGATAGACCAATATCAATAATCTGCTTTACATCAACCTTTAGTCCTTTAGTAATTACTAAGTCTACCGTATGACCTGCTTAATGTGTAGGCTGATTAACGAGCTGTCTCAAATCAAAAAAGTCCAGGAGGTTCATGAATTCTTTTACTTTTTGGTCACACTGATTATCTAAAGGATAGGGATATCTCAAGCTCCCTTAATTTTTTTTTTTTTTTTTTTTTAGAAATGTGATTTTAGTTAATATTATTTTCATGTGATTTCCACCTCAGAAAGGTTCAAATAAAGACTGATAGCCTGCAGCAAGACCACCTTATGCTGTTGGAAAGCAACTTTCAGCCCGAGGCACAGATCAATAGAATAATAGCAGTGAAGTAGTTATGAGAATGTGTGCCCTAATGTAAAAGATGAAAAAAAATGTCACAAAGGACCCGAGATATTTAACTATTACTGTGAGGAAAAAAAGTGGCAATGCTGTGGACACCAGTGCATGAGCAACAGAAGTAAGGAGAACCTTTCTCAAAGGCCACTGATGTTGACCAAGCTCAATGGCGATTGCTTGGCACCCAATGCGACTCCTGGTGCAGAAGGAACTAAGTCTAAGTAAGTTAAGTGATTTTCTACACTGTGGTGTACTGGGTTGGTAACATCACTTTAAGAGTGGCCCACCAAATCAACAAGCTAATTAAAAGGGCAAGCTTAGTTATATATGCACTTTGGACTCCCTGAAGGTCGCAGCGAAGAAGAAAATGAAGAAAAACCTAAGTGCAATTATAAACAACGCTGCACATCTTCTCTCTGACACATTAACACTGAAGATGTTCAGCCAACAAATCATCTGTGTATTATATTCTGCCTTTCACGTCTATCTATCTATTGCATTAATTGGGGTGGGTTTTAGGTGGGAAAGTAAATAGGTATTTGGAGTTGTATTTTATTTTTAATTTTCTAATATATATTAATATTTTTCATTTATCTTCATTTTGTTTTTTCTGTATTTTGGTGTGAGACCCGAGTGGACATTGTGTTGGTCACTGGTTTTTAATTAGTGTTGTTGCTGCTGTAGGGGTGACAGCATATCATTCTTGTGCCTTTAGTTTAGTGATTTGAACATACATATTGAATAGCCCTTTTCTATTCTAAAGAAGAAATCTAAACGCTCATACTTTTTAGCCTTTCATTTGAGAACCAGCTGAAATCTTAATTTGGGCAGCAAATTGTAGGATAGCTAAAGTAATGCCTTTCACAATCAGTCATACATTTTGTGATATTAAACGGTTGGTCTAAGGCAGGGGTCACCAAACTTTTTTCACAGCGGGCCGGATAAATGAAAGAATGACAAGCGCGGGCCGCATAATCATTCTGTTCAATACTTATAAACCAGAACAAAAGCTCTGGAGAAAAAAGAGAAAAAACTAAGTTTAGATTTCCATGTTAATCATGGGTGAGTGGCATGAAATGCACAAAAAACAAAGACACTTAACATATTTATTTACTAAAATGTTATCAAAGAAGGCGACGTTAGCAAAAAGATAGTTACATCAGACCTAGTGTGCACATATCCGAATCTCACAGACTAAGCAGCAAAAAAGGTTAGTGAGATTTGTGAAACTGATGTTTGGCTTTCAAGATATCTCAATGTTCGGTTTGGAATTGCTGCATCCAATCAAGAGAATTGCTTTCAAATGTTCATCAGTCAATCTCGTTCGATGTGTTGACTTCACATACTTCATTTTTGAAAATGTTTGTTCACAGACATAAGTTGTTCCAAACACTGATGCCATACCAGCGGCAAATTTCTTCAGTTTCGGAAACTCAACATCAGGTAAGCAGTGGTAAAATTCAACAAGTTTTCCTTCTCTGTGCCTCTCTTTCAACACGTCATTTGCTTGCAAATCAATGAGCTCCAACTGTAGTTCAACTGGCACATCATCAAGGTTACAATCAAACAGATTCTGGAACAGAAGAATGTCACTCTCAATTCTGTCGAGATCTGAAAATCTCACCAAAAAATGCTTCTTCAAGTCACGAATAATCTTTTTCGGAAAATCGAGGTCGACATCTTCAGCGATTGTAGCGCAAAATTCTTTGAAACAGTGAAAATGAGAGACGTTTTCTCCTTCCAGTTGTGCTTCAAACAATGACGGCTTTCTCCAAAATCCTTTGATTCTGTACAGATCACAGACAAGGTTATCCTTTCCCTGAAGTTTCAAGTTCAGTTCATTCATGTGGGATGTGATGTCGACCAAAAATTACAACTTTGACAGCCAGGTAGAATCTGACAGTTGTGGATCAGCTCATTCTTTTTCAGTGAGAAAAACACCTATTTCGTTTTGGAGCTTGTAAAAACAAAACAGGACTTTACCACAACTGAGCCACTTCGCTGCTGTGTGATAAGGCAAGTCACAGAAATCAGAATCAATTTCTTCAAGAAAGGCCTGAAACTGACGGTGATTAAGTGCATGTCCCCGAATGAAGTTCACAGCAGAAACTACTGGTTTCAGTACACAAGAAATATCTAAGTCTTTACCACAAAGTGCTTGCTGATGTATGATGCAGTGTATGAACAGAGCGTCCGGAATTTGCAAATCTTCCAACTGAGTCCGGATCTGCCCCACCAGAACCTTCCTCACTCCAGCCATGTTTTTTCCTCCATCAACTATAACACCTCGAAGCTGATTCCACTGAAGGTTGTAGTCTTGCAAAGTTTTCTGCACTTCCAGTTGTTGTTCCATGCATGCTGCAAATGGATGACAACTCTTCCGTTATCTGAAAGTCCAAATTGACACCATGAATGAACACGAGAAGTTGTGACATACTCGAGAGATCAGTAGACTCATCCAGCACCAGAGAATACAACAAGAAGTTCCTAGCTTTCTCGCGTATCTGTAGCATTATGTTCTCCAAGTTCTTCTATTCTCTGCACAACTGAACTTGCCGAAAGGCTGATACTTCCAAACAAATCGTCTTTCTCAGGACACAAGTCATTTGCTGCTTCCATCATACACTCTTTGATGAAGTTGCCATCAGTAAATGGTTTTCCTCGCTCTGCCATCTTATGCACTATTTTGTAACTTGTACGAGTGACAGATTCATTTTCAGCAAACTTTCTCGTGAAGAGATTTCTTTGAGTTTCTAAACCACGTTTCATGGACTCATATTTCTCAGCCTAACTTTCCAGATAACCTTGAATATGTTGATAGATGTTTTGTTTCATAGTGATGCTGAAGATTGTTCTCTTTCAAAACGACAACACTTTCGCTGCATACCACGCAACTAGCTTTCTGGTTATTTGTTTCCACAAAGAAGTACTTTACTCCCCATTCTTCATTGAAAACGCGACACTCGGCGTCTGCTTTTCTTTTCTTAGTAGCCATAACAAAGGGTGGAGAAAACGGGATCTGAAAATGAAAAAGACATTGAATTAGAAAAATAAAGAATTTTTACAAATATTTTTTTATACTATATTTCAATTTACACCTATATATATATACAGTAATCCCTCGCTATATCGCACTTCGCCTTTCGCGGGTTCACTCCATCGCAGATTTTATATGTAAGCATATTTAAATATATATCGCAGATTTTTCGCTGCTTCGCGGGTTTCTGAGGACAATGGGTCTTTTAATTTCTGGTACATGCTTCCTCAGTTGGTTTTCCCAGTTGATTTCATACAAGGGACGCTATTGGCAGATGGCTGAGAAGCTACCCAGCTTACTTTTCTCTGTCTCTTGTGCTGACTTTCTCTGATCCTGACGTAGGGGGATTGAGCAGGGGGGCTGTTCGCACACCTAGACGATACGGACGCTCGTCTAAAAATGCTGAAAGATTATCTTCACGTTGCTATCTTTTGTGCAGCTGCTTCCTGAAACGACATGCTGAATGGTGCTTCGCATACTTAAAAGCACGAAGGGCACATATTGATTTTTTTATCTGTCTCTCTCTCTGCTCCTGACGGAGGGGGTGTGAGCTGCCGCCTTCAACAGCTTTGTGCCGCGGTGTTTCGCATACTTAAAAGCCAAACAGCCCTATTGATTTGTTTGCTCCTTTGAAGAGGAAGATATGTTTTGCATTCTTTTAATTGTGAGACTGAACTGTCATCTCTGTCTTGTCATGGAGCACAGTTTAAACTTTTGAAAAAGAGACAAATGTTTGTTTGCAGTGTTTGAATAACGTTCCTGTCTCTCTACAACCTCCTGTGTTTCTGCACAAATCTGTGATCCAAGCATGACAATATAAAAATAACCATATAAACATATGGTTTCTACTTCGCGGATTTTCTTATTTTGCGGGTGGCTCTGGAACGCAACCCCCGCGATGGAGGAGGGATTACTGTGTATATATATATAAATAACTCTGCCATAATTTTTTCTGAAAGATTCAAAAAATACTCAGTAAACTGTGTTCTTTCGAATGGTAGTATGAATAAACCGAAAAAAACACCTTTAATTTTTCAGAGGATCTCCCCCTTAATGTGATATATAAAATATATAATATTCATATTATATATTTGTAACAAATAAATTAAATTTCTAATTAATAAAATACTAATAGGAAATATCTCCTAATATTCTAAACATAATATTTAAATTTAAATTGTATCACCACATCTCATGTTCCATACGTTTTATCAAGCAAATTCAAGTACCGTCAGCAAGCCTGATGAACAGACCTCCGGCCCACGGGCCGTAGTTTGGTGACCCCTGGTCTAAGGTGTGCTGTTAGCTTCTCACTTGACATCTACTGGTTTCTCCAAAGATTCATAGAGTATACCATTTCCCATGAGGTTATGTGACAGATACCCTAATATTTGTTTTTATTATTGTTTAGATTTATGAAGATGAATGACGCTACCATCGCCGACTCAGAATTTATACCATTGAAACAAACCAGTAGACCTTTACGATTTGTGTTCTTTCATTCATCTGCTTCTTTTGAATGTTAGTTTGCGGTGTGCTTTTAGTGTCTACTGTTTCTTCAAACGTTCATATAGTATACTATCTCCCACCGGGTTACGTATTAGATATTCTAATATTTGTTTTGATTGCTTTTTAGATTTATGAAAATGAAGAACGCAACCATCACTGTCTCAGAATTTATACTTCAATGTGCCATTGAATCAAACCAGAAGACCATTATGATTTTTGCTCTCGTATTCATCTACTTCATATCCATGTTTGGAAATTTACTGGTGATCTTGGTAATAATCCTGAACCCTCAACTCCATGCTCCAATGTACATTTACATCGGCACCTTGGCGGTGATAGACCTAGCAAATGGCTCAATTCTCATCCCAAAAATGCTGTCTGTCCTTCTGCTCAGCTCTTCAGTGGTGCCTTATACAGCCTGTGTGTTGCAGATATTTCTTTTAATTCATGTTGAGGAAATGGAATCCCTTCTCTTAGCGTTGATGGCCTTTGATCGCTACATAGCTGTTGTTTATCCTTTGCAGTACCCTTTAGCCATTACTAATAAAAAAGTTGTCATTAGTCTCTTAGTGTTAAATATTTTTGCAATATGTTTCAAATTGCATATCCCTGTTTTTGCTTCAGAGCTATCATTTTGTCATACCAATATCCTTCCTTTCTGTTTTTGTGATTATACTACCCTGGTCCAGGTGTCATGTACTGACGATCCCAAATACTTAATACCCATGATTACTGGTGCAGTTGTCTATGGTGTCTCCCCACTGATTTTAATTCTCTTATCTTACAGTCGGATTGCTATTGAAGCCCTGAGAGTTACTTCAGCAGGTGGGAAAAGTAAGGTCTTCAGCACTTGTGTGACCCACCTGCTTGTGGTCGGACTTTTTCACATTCCACTTGCATTTTTTTATATATTGCCAGGAGCGGGAGTCACAATTACAAGAGAAACTTACAATGTGATATTTATTCTTGGAAATGCAGTGCCGTCTATGTTGAACCCAATTATCTACAGTTTTAGGAATCAAGAAATAAATAAAAGCATTCACAAACTCTTTATTAGGAGAAGATCAACTCCTATAAGGAGGAAATAAAATATTTACTTCATCTTGTGTAGAGATTTAGTAAACTTAGTGATAAACTGATAGTAGTGTAGCTTATCACAAACTGATGCTTAAACTCTCAAAGAGTACTTTATCAATACTAAGTCCAGGCAGTGTTTCACTGATTCAATAAAAAAGTTAAATAAAATGTTGCTATATTTGAAAGGAAACTGGTAACTTAGACACTGCAAGGTCTGAATGAGACCACATCATGAGTATTGACTGTTGCTCTCTGTCCAGCTTCCTGAGCTACTCCATGATTTTTCTAATGTGGTGACCAGACCTGCACAGAAGTTCATCACTTGGCTAAAGGACACATCTTCTTTAACAAGAAAACATGGAAACCTAATTCTGAAGAAGAATTTAGCAGAATGTCTTAAATTAGATAATGATTGATAGCATTTAACCCCAGGATCCTGCTGGAAATTTAGGAGGAGTGCATTTAAGTAGCAATCTGGAAAGAGTTGTGGAAATATGAAAAGAAACTGCAAAGTCATGTAGCTGCAGTGGAGACCGTAATAAATTTCAAAATGTATTTGGCATTAGATTTCCAAACAAGCTGCATTGTCTTATGTAAGTCATTAAATATTTCAGTTTTTGTCTGTTTACCTTTCAGATGATGAAATTAAATATATGAATGTGATATTCAAATTTTTGGCAGAAATTCTTCTTAAATTGCTAATTTTGTTACTATCATAAAAGTCAAATTTGTTACTTTGTTGTTTTTTCGGGATTAAAATTAAAAATGATGACAAAATGTTTCAACAATCAGTGTCATGATGCCACAGTTTTCTTTTTTATCATGTCATCCTTTCATCAGCTCCATATTCTGGGATATGAAGATACAGTTCTGAAATGATAAGGGGGTCTATCTCGCTTTTCACTTATCCTGATCATCCCTCGTGCTGTCTTCTTTATTAACTTTAAAGAGTTACTGTAACTATTCCTAACTTCTCTCTGATCTCTCCAGTATACTGAATCCTCAACCCTTGCTTTGTGTTCCTTTTATAAACATTCTCTCTGCTATTCACCTCCTCAGAGGACTGTCCACCATTTTGAAGTCCAAATCTCCTGTCTCTGCCTCATCTGTTAAAGTATCCCACAGGTTCTGTTCTCTCATAGTCCATTAGCAGTCGTGCACCCAACACAGTATTTCATAATATATTGTTAATCCTTTATCTTCACATCCTTTCATCAAGAGTTGGACTGAAACTGAACAAATGCCACCTTGACGTTAGGTGCATCTATAGGCCAACAAATAAAAAGGTCATCAGCCAGCTGGGTGAATAAAAATAAAAAAGAAAGCAGAATCTTTGCTAGATGGCTGATAATAGTTTGGACTGGCAGAAGTTACATGTCTAAGTTTGTTAACCCGAGGTAAGTAGAAATGGTTGGCTTATTCCCACACACACTAAATTGAAGAAACATACACACACTACACACGCTTCTTCTTTTAAAATCTTACCTTTAACCTTTGACTTAATTCTTCGATCACACAATACTCCTGATACCTTCTTCCAATTATTCCATCCACCCTGCAGTATTAGGGTTATCTCTGCATCTAGCTTTCCATCTTGGGCTGTCACTGATCCTAAATGTTTAAACTTATCCACGCTTTTCAATAGCTCTCCCTGCAGACTAACTTCTGAACCCTCATCATCATTAAACCTCATATATTCTTCAACCCTCTGTCTTCCAAAACTGTTTTCCATTCTTCTAACTTACTCTACTCTTCCTAATCTCTGGTGCTACACAACACAATGTCACCAGCACAAAGCCTGCAACAGGGGAATTGGTCTGTTATCCCATGAGTCAATACATGTATCACCAGATCAAAGAGGTAAGGACTTCTAGAAGATGTCTGGTGCAGACCTTCTCTAACTGGGATCTAGTCTGTAACTCCAGCAGTTGCTTTTAACCCAAGTCCTCATTCCCTCATACATATCCTGGTTAATCCTCATGTACTTCTTTGGTAGTCCTTTCTGTATCATGCACCACTGGACCTCATGACATTGTACTCTGTTATAAGCCTTCTCCAAATAAATTGTACGTAAACATTTTTGTTTTTCTCAGTATTTCTCTCTTAGTTGTCTTACATCTTTCCTGAAGAAGAGGCCTGAGTTGCATTGAAAGCTTGTATATTGTAATCTTTTTAGTTAGCCAATAAAAGGGTGGAATTTTTGCTTGAGTTCTCACTAGATTTCATAATGGCTACACGGTACAACACCCTAGTACTACAGGAATAAAGAAATTAATAAAAGCATTCATACACTCTTTATTAGGAGAAGATAAACTCATATAAGATGGAAATAAAAATATACTGCATGTTGTGTTGAGATTAGGGTTAGGGTTAACTTACTGATAAACTATTGAATGTGTAACTTGTTACAAATTGATGCTTAGATTGTTAAAATGTGCTTTGCAAATACTTAGTCCAGATAATGTGTTAATCAATTTAAAAAACTTAAATAAACATGTTGTATTTCAATGAAAATTGCTCTTATACACTGCAAAGTCTGAATGATTCCATATCAGGGGGTATGGACTGTCATCCTCCATCCAGCTTTCTGAGCTACTCCATCTCTTTTCTGTCATGGTGACCAGACACCACTTGGCTAAAGGACACTTCCTCACTGTCAAGAAACATGGAAACCTATTCTGAAAGTGAATTTAGCAGAATGTCCTTGTGTATATAGTGATTAATATGCATCTAATCCAAGAATCCTTGGAAATACAGTGCATTTAAAAAGCAGTTTGGAAAGAGTTACAGAAATGTGAAAGAAACTACAAATCATGTAGCTGCAGTGGAAGCCCTAATTAATTTAAAAATGCATCTGGGATATAGGAGAATTAGCCATTAGATAACTAAGCAAGCTACATTGTCTTATACAAGTCTTTAATTCCTTCAGTTTGTGTATCCACCTTTCAGATGATGAAATTAAATTTATGAACATGATGTTTAAATTTTTTGTAGAAGTTGTCTTCTCATTACAAATTCTGTTACTTTCATATAAGTTCATCTTTTGTTTTTACTGATGGTATTGAAACTGCTGACAAAATATTTCAACAACCAGTGTGATAAGGCCACAGGTTTCTTGTTATCCTGTTATTGTGTCCTTTCATCAGCTCCATATTCTGGGTTGTGATGCATAGCTCTTAAACAAAGTTTTTGCAGAAATTGCTAATTTTGTTACTTCCAAAAAAGTCCTTGCTTTTTGTTTGCTGTTGAAAATTCTTACAAAATATTGTCATAAAGCCACGGTTTCCTGTTATCCTGTTGATGTGCCCTTTCATAAAGCACATCTCTGAAACAATGAGGAGCTCTGCCTCTCTTTTGAATTATCCCGATCATCTCACATTCTGTTTTCTTTATAAATTTAAAAGGTTACTGTAACTACTACTGACTTCTCTCTGCAGTCTCTCAAACCCTCAATCCCCTTTGCACTTCCTTCTTTTTTTAAAACTCCTCTCAGTTACTCATCTCCTCAGAGAATTGCCCACACTTTTGAATGTCAAAATCTTCCATGTCAACCCAATCAGTTAAAGTATCCCACAATTCCTGCTCTCTCATCGTTCATCAGCAGCTGTCTGTCCATCACAGAACTTCACACTATACTGTTAATCCTCCATCTTGACATCTCTTCGCTAAGGTATTGAAAGAAATTGAACAAATTCCATCCTGCCTCTGTAAGCCTACAAATATAGAAAGCTTAATCTGAGCTGGATGGTTGGTATTACCTTGGGCCTGGCAGAAGTTACACATCAGAGTGTATTATTCTAGTGTGAATGGGGCCTCACTAGATTTATTATTGGCATACACTAAACCTGCAGTAATGGTGGTCCTCCAGGACTGGAGTTGGCAACCCCTGCTATAGAACATGCTGTATCACTTTTGGTCTCACAGTTTTCTTCATTTTGTACCATCCATTGCATAGAACACACATCAAAACTGCACCTTTGAGTGATATCCTTCAGTACCAGAAGCAATGGTCAAGAACACATTGCATGATTTACACCAATACACAGTTTTAGAGAGCTTTGGCAGGTCCTTGTTGTTGGCTCCGGATTCACACTCTTCGCTTGCTTGTATTTCTCTGTATGCACTACGCATCTCTTCTCTCATTTGTGCCATGGTGCAGCGGTGAATCCCTGCATTTTCAGCTGTTGTTTATCACCAATATTCTCTCCACTTCAGGAGAGTGTCTGACTGCTTAGTTGACCATGTTTTTTTGGATTTCATTCTTCACTACCTACTGCCTTTATTAGAACATAGTACATAAGGAAATTTGACAAACGTGAGGAGACCATTCAGTCCATCAAGCCTGTTTTGTTTAACTAAGAGCTAAGTTGTCCCAGTATCTCATCCAGACTCTTCTAAAAGGTTGTCAAGATTTCTGCTTCAACCCCATGTCTCGGTATTTTTTTTTTTTGCATAAAGAAGTGCTTCCTGGCTTCGGTTTTAAATGCACCTGCCCTTAATTTTCACTGATGTCCTCGAGTAATTGAGTTTTGGCCTCACTTGTCTTATCCTTATGTTTTGGCTCAATGAGTAAATCAAAACTAAAGTACAACTGAAACCTACAAGCAAAAACAAAAAAGACCTGCAGCCAAAAAATACATCAGTGCCTCCAATGTAACTTCACAGCAGTATATTATGTGCGTACTATTGTAAAGGCCGGTCTGCCAGTCAGCTGGATTATGATGATAGATTGGTGTAGCAGCCTTTCAGGAATTTGTGTCCCTCAGCGGTGGACTGAGAGATTTAAAGCATAGTGTATAGTAACAGTAGTATAGCGTAACAACTATATGTAGGCCATTAATCAAGCCAGCAGGAAAATGGCAATAGATAAGTAGGTCATTTTAGATAGATAGATAGATAGATAGATAGATAGATAGATAGATAGATAGATAGATAGATTTTTTACAGTTGCTCTTTCAATAAATAATTACATAAATAAATAAATAAATAAATAAATAAACACACTTTGGTCTGAACACACAAAGCAAGAAAATTAAAAAGAAAGAAAACATCTCCCTTGGCAGGCCCAGTCCCAGTGAGGCACTATAAAGTTGCATTGCTGTTGATGTTAAAGAGCCCCCTGTCGTGTTTCTTGACACACTTCTGCTCAATAATTCATTGCCTGAAAGTCTTCAGTGTGGGTGTGTCAGAGGAAGGATGTGCAGCATTGTTCGTAATGACACTCTGGTTTTGTTTTAACTCTCTCCTTTACTACTGTGAAAGTTGTGTGAAAGTTTGCCTCCTAGGTTCACAGGGTTAGTGTTACTTTTGTATTTTCTTTGCCTGTGTTATGGGGGGGTCCCAAAAGGTGGGGCCACCTGCTAATCACTACCAGGACGTGCCCTTCACCCTACAAAATAAAAGGTCCCAGTAGTTCATTTGAATGCACTAGAGAGTTGGTGAGTTACTGTGATTTTTCAGTGCTTGTGCTATTGTGTTTTCTGGAATTTTTGACCTTCTCCTCTGTTTCTTTGAGCTTATCTTGGATTACTGCTTTGGGATTTTGTTCACCTTGGATTCCCTTACTGGTAACTCCTTTGTGCCTTTTTGTTCTCTTTGAAGCTTTACAGGGTAAAAAAGTAGATTCTGTGTTTGCCCCATTAGTAGCCAGGGTTTTGACATCAATATTCCCCTTTAGTGTGCATTTTTGGAACTTTTTTGGGACTCTTGTGCTTTGGGACTCTCAGTTCATAACATTAACTTTCTGTCACTTACCAAAGGTGCTGTTCAACTACTAGAGGTGTCTTTCCTCAGAGAGCTAACACTGAGGGAGAGAAGTGACAGTACGTTACAAATAACAGCCTTGATCCATCGTACTAATTCCTTTTGTAATTTTAAACACTTTGTTTATGTTACCTCTTAAACTCTTATTAAACTGAAAAGGCTCAAAACCTTCATCCTCTCCAAATATCTCATAACTCATAATCCCAGATCAACCTAGCTGCTCTTCTCTGGACTTTAGCACTGCTACATCTTCACAATGTATCCTGGATGTCCAAACACCATCTCCAACCATAATTATTATTCATGTTAAAGACTTCTATTTATGGGTACATTTGTGATTGTTTTTGATTTGTGTTTTTGTGCACTATACTTTTGCTGGTTGCTGTTGTATGTTGCAATGTTGAAATGTAGTGTTCTGTACATTGTATTGGTGTTTTGGTTATTGTTGTAGACAAACTCCTAGCAAATACAACATCTGGCAATTAAGTTTAAATCAAATTGATTCCATAATGTTCAGGTTAGGTTGATTGGTATTTGAACATTTGCTCAGTGTGCTTTATAATTGTGTCCTGCAATGGAGTGGCACTTTATCCAGGATGTTTCCCTACCATCAAACTGTACCAAAAAAATGAAACCATGTGCATTTTATACATTTCTACTGCTTTTTCATATTTATAAATTTCTAGGTGCACCCTGGGACTGTTTACAGGTAAGAGTACAATCGAAGAATATCCTGAACTGAATGAATGTTCAACCCATTCTTAAAACACTAATGTCAGGTGTGCACACCTAGAGAGCACTTTATGGGTTTGCTCGGGTAGCATATGGGGGACTGAGCATGGTGGGATTTTCTCTCCATTTTTATGTCCAAAGTGGTGGAGGACAGCAAGACTTACTTCTGATGTTATTTCCTCGCTGGTACCTGAATACCCATTTTTCTGTTCTGCACCCTGTTTAATAAATGGTCAGACCAGAGGTCCACATTCATTCTCGATTCATCAACTGATGGAAACAGAACTCCACCAGCAAGAGCTCCATTTTCAGGCTGAAGAAGTCCAACCTCAGAATGAACAGTCCTTTTTTCTTTATTCTTGACTATGATAACTTTTTACCCATTAAACAGGGTGCCACCACAGACCCCAGCACTTCATCTGTGTAGTTGCTTATTTTCTCACACTAAGAAAGAAAAGTTTATCAGCTCACATTATTCATGAATATGCCAATAAATAGTAAAAGGCCTAACAGGACTTGTGATGGCACCGTATCATTGATGTCCAGAGCCCAAAGGGGGCTGGGCGGACTCATGGTCTGGGACCCCTACTTGTTTTATTTTTTTCTCCAGCCGTCTGGAGTTTTTTTTGTTTTTTCTGTCCCCCCTGGCCATCGGACCTTATTCTTACTCTATGTTAATTAATGTTGTCTTATTTTAATTCTTACTTTGACTTTTATCTTTCTTTTCTTCATCATGTAAAGCACTTTGAGATACATTATTTGAATGAAAATGTGCTATATAAATAAATGTTGTTGTTGATGTCATCCCTTGCCATCTTTCAGAGCGTGTGTGATGACATCCTTGCTCTTTTTAGAAGTTAACATAAGTGACACATTAACAGCATATGTGACAAACTGCTGCTCTGGACAATTAGAACGGTAAGTAACCATTAGACTGTAAATTCCCAGTTCACACAAGGCAGGTCAGGTGTGTTAAAAATATTGCAATTAAATGAGTTTTTAGAAAGCACTTTATCATTAACAAGAAGAAGCCACAAGAGAAAACTGTTTTAGGTACAGCAGTGTCTCAGGTCCCCTGTGTGTTTGTTTCTCATAAAAGGACCGAGTCAAAACAAATAGAGATGGACAAACCGAGGCCATGTTGGGCTTTCCTGCTTTATGTTATTTTATTAAAAGGTTTCTAATTGCAGCAACAGAAATGAGGTTCCTCATGTTTCTCTTAAATTATTAGGCTTATCAATTAAATTAAAGGAGGAGAACACACAAAGAATATAGAACTTTAATGAGACGGATTTTCACTGAGACTCTTCAAAATGTAGGAAATGAACAAGACGCATAGTTTTGGAAGAACTGGGGAATGCAGAAAAAATCTGAAAGGTATCTTTATGTATTTATTTAAGCAAGTAATGCAAGAGTAGAATGAAAAGTAATGCCTCCATATCTGCTACTGGTGACTGTAATGTGTAATGTTTTTAATAAATTATCCCACAAAATGTTCTTTAATTATGTATACTAATTTTTCTACTTTGTCACCAGATAACTGTACACATTTTTGCCAGCATTAAATGAGTTTTATGAAGCCACCACGGTTGAAGTCCATTCCACACACATGTCCTGAAGAAATCATCAGCTTCTTTGTTGGATGCATAATGTAGCCCACAAAGGTCTCCTTTAAATTTCAGAAAACAATTATCACCTTAAACAGCTTGCATACATCAGTAAATTTCAATTGGAATAACATCATCTGCCATCAGAAACTCAATCACAGCACATTGTGTAAATCGCACTGATGAGGGTACAGCACAGGGTGCCATTATATAGCAAACAATAAGAAAACAACCATTCGTAATGACCTGCTGTGAACTAGGGTGATAGCGGAGAACGTACATAATGTATCGCATATCACTGCTGCCCTCCGTAGATAAGATATGAAATTAGATGTATTTCTTTTCATTCTACCCTCATACTATTATTTTGTACTGATTTTTTTTTTCACATGGTCTACTCAGGGCAGTCACTTTCCCATCGCTTCTCAGTCATATCTGCTAGTGATAACTTTAAACACACTCTCTGTTGCTCTGTCTCTACTGCTTTAACAGCCATTTTCTGAGTAGTTTGAATATAAGTTATAAGTATTACTTGTCAAATTATAGAACACACTAGAAAGCTTGTGATTTATACATTTTACAGAAGTATTTTCCTGTTTATTGAAGTTGTCTTCTAATTGTTCAGTACTTATGTTAATGAATGTCCATGATAGCAATAATGGTATCACAACAACATTGTTTGAGTTAACTCTTAGGGAAGGTAAAATACAGAATGTCTGAACCACATGATGAAAAAAATTATTGGAGGTTCACCATCTCGTACATACATAAAAAGCTATCTCATACATTATTAAAACTATCTTGTAAAACTTCAAGCAGTGCTAGAATAAAGTCCAGAGGAGAGCAACAAGGATGATTCTGGAACTGTGAGGTATGAGTTGTAAGCAGTTGAACTTTTTAATTGTAAGGAAACAAATATTAAGAGTTATCAAGAGTAAATGCTGGAAGAGGTGTTAGCGATACCTGCAGTGGGCACTCACCCTGTGGTTTGAATGTGGAAAATGGGGACACAGTGTGTAAAAATGGCACCGTCCTGACTCTCTGTGGTCACTCCTTTGTAAAGAATAGGGTGTATCCCGGTCTTCAGAATAAATTGCCCACCATGGCCTAGTCATTCTGGCTCCCTAGTTATCCCCTGTCTCTAATTGGCCAACTGTCTCTCACCCCACTTAACAGCTAATGTCTAGTGAGTGTACTCGTGCAAAATGTCTACCGTCGCAACTCAAAGGTGGAAGCTGCACAATGATGGTGGTTGAAGTGACTCCCCACTTATTATGTAAAGCACTTTGAGTAGTGAGAAAAACACTATATAAATGTAAAGAATTATTATAAAAAAATGTGGACATGTTTTCAATAGCTATATTAGAAGACAGCCTATGCATGGTATGCAGAAGGGATTCCTATCCAGTGTCTGTTAAAGTGAGATTACTTCCAATTACACAAATAAGTCAAAGAATAACTTAATTTTGTTCCTAATAATTTGTCATGTTAAGATACCACAGATACAGCTCTCTGTTCTGTCATCGACTCAGCTCCTATTGTTTAAAATATTCAATTGTATTAATTTACTATTATTACTATTATTATATGTACTTATTTATTGTTTTTTTGTTATTTAATGGCTAAGTTACTCTCTTTTGTTTACTGTACATTCTGATATTTTGCAGTTTGGTGTAATTAATGTGGCTGGTTATTGAAAACATTATTCTTTCCCGTATTATTTTAAGTATTGTCTGTGGTAACATATTCTTTCTTCAGTTGGATTTAAATACTTTTATTATTAACATGTCACGTTATTTAGACAACTGGAATGATACCAGGTACAGCAAACAATAGAACAAACAATAGGTGTTTAAGTGAGCATATACATTGGGTGATTGTGTATTTTAATTAAATAAAGATAGTTGTTGAGTGCTAATTCAACTGTTTGTTAAAGTCCTGGGGCCTCATGCATAACACCGTGCGTAGAATTCACACTAAAACATGGTGTACGGACAAAAGCGGAAATGTGTGTAAGCACAAAAAAATCCAGATGCATAAATCTGTGCGTACACCAACTTCCAAGTTCTTCCGCTACATAAATCCGGGTCTGCATGAGACGTAACGCACGTGCACGCACCTGACGCCACTCCCCAACTCCTCCCAGAATTACGCCTCTTTGAATATGCAAATCAATATAAATAGCCCTTAAGCTCAGCATTCTGTGAAAAGGCAATAACAAAAGTACGGGGGAAAATAGAAGAATTTCAGCGAATACTAAGTGGAGGCAAGGAAAAACGTACTATTTGTTGGTTTAAAACAGTGGTATAAACAACAAAGGAAGTTGATCAAGTGACATAGAGTGTTGGAAAAACTCAAAAGTTCAAGTTCACAAAGTCGCACATTGCCCAAAATAAAAAAGAAGTTGTCAGATATCAAAGTCGCTGTGAAAAGGTGAGTCGTAGCCCACCGTCTGAGAGTCATATGAAAGCTTATTAGAGTATAGAGAGAAGAAAAAAAATAGGCACACAGTGAGGAAAAAAGCATGGAACTTTAATCTCGAAAGTTCCACTTTAATCACGTAGTTTATTTTGTCATTAAAGTAGAACATCATAAACTTCATCTTAAAATCTTTAATTTACTACTTTCTCAAATACCATCGTAAATCAAGAAGCACGTTAAATGCTTTGTATTGTATGTGTTCTTCTATGTGTTCTATGTGTGTGAATCACTACGTGATTCTTAACACTAGAATTACCAGAGTCCACGAAAAAACTCATAAATCTGGCCCACCTTAAAACCATTCTCACCTCTCTTTTGTCTTCTAAATGTGCCGATTAAGACGAGCAGCAAGTAGCCGGCTATTCCATCCCCCACCGTCGCCAAACGTTCACTAAGTTTTGCCAGCTCATGCCTTGTTTGATTATCTGGGAGTGACTGAACTGCTGGAGTTTTAGAATGGAAATAACAGATCGTTATTTGGAATACACGCATTTCATGTGTGTTCCGTTTCTACAGTAATCTGTGTAAACACATTGCTAAAACAGAAACATTTTCATATTTTAGTAATAAATGTTACAAAATGTAGGCATAAACTATAGAATGTGTGAAGCCTGAAGTCCAAACATCAAATAAACACTTTCACAAAAGGTTCAAGGATACTACAACTCTTTCCGTGGCTTAACGCTAAGATTTGCTGACGTGGACCACAGCAACCCTGCTATGCTACAGAGACGCAAGTTCGATTCCCAGCTTTGGAGAAAGTGTTTTTTTTTTTCCTCAAATGGACATAAAATTTATAAATTGGTATGCACTGTAAATCGTTAAGTTTAAAATGTCGATCGCGGTTATTTCTGTTGATTAATTCATGCTTTTTACTTAGAGTCAGAACAGGAGCTTGTCCAGCTTATTCAGCTTCTGATCTGACTCAAAGAGCGCCAGTATAACTTCACACCCAACCTGACGCTGTTCATTTTCAAATAATATTGCATTACTTCGACAATGTTTTCTGATTGGTACTAGTCGCAGCATAAAATGATTTCTTCAAAACGTCACATATATTTGTCTCTTTCTTTTTTTAAAATGTGCGTTGTAGCACTCAGCAACTGGCCACCTGCATGTTCTTGCGCACACTAAACAAGACAGCGCTATATGCAATCATCAGATTCAAATGTTAAGTTATATAGCACAGAATGGAAATCAGCAGTTCTTAGCATTCCACCACGCAAGCTGTCATATCAACCTCCTACTGTAAATTGCTTTCTTTTTTCTTCGGTTATAGTCTTGAATAAAAGTGCACTTGTTTTGTTACATCAACATATGTTCCTGTGTTTGCGCTACATGGGCATGCTCAAAAAATACACGTATAATGCCACGAAAAGTGCATGCAGACACTTCAGTTCGCAAGCATTGGTACGACAATGCAGTCACAAGTACACTGCAGAGCTTTAGCACGTCTTTATGTGAAAACAGCATCAGATGGGGAGTGTCTGATGATTGCATATAGCGCTGAAGTTACTGCTCTTTACTATGCTTTTCTCTGCCTGTCCTGGAGTACAAAAGAAACCAGCATACAGCAACACATGGGGACTGGCAATATTGGGGGAAAAAACACGCGGTCGTATGTATCGTGATACACTGCAGAACTATAGCGCGTCTTTATGTGAAAACAGCAGTGCCAGGTGGGGGGCGGTAGGGATGGATCCTGAACGCGACTGAGACAATGAAAAGTGAATTTAAAAAAAATATAAAGCTAACCTTTACAAATATACAGTAAATTACACCGGCTGTTACAGACTGAAATCAAATGTGTCTTTTTATTCTAAAATAGTGAAAATAAGAACACTTTTCAAAAGGGAGTTGTGCAGGATTGAACTTATGACCTTCTGATTTCTAGTCAGCGACTGATACTGTTGCGCCACAGAAGCAGTGATAGTTAATTCATGTCAATGTCACACACTAAGGCGGCTTTTTTTGGCGGTGGCTTTTTTTTGTACCTTTTGTGAAAGTGTTTCTTTGATATTTGGACTTCAGGCTTCATACATTATATAGTTTATGCCTACATTTTGTCATTTGCTACTAGAATATATAAAACGTTTCTGTTTTAACAATGTGTTTACACAGATTACTGTAGAAATGCAACACATATGAAATGCGTGTGTTCCATATAACAATCTATTATTTCTACTCTAAAACTCCACTTCACTCCCAGATAATCAATCAAGGCATGAGCTGGGAAAAGTTCATTTACGTTCTAAGTCGTTGGGGGGATGGAATAGCCGGCTGCTGGCAGCTTGTCTTTATCAGTACATTTAGATGACAAAAGACGCTGGCGGAGAGGTGAGAACAGTTTTAAGAAGCAATTTAAGGTGGGCCGGATCTACGAGTTTTTTCGTAGGGTCTGGTAATTCTAGTGTTAAACGGTCTTTCTCTTCCTCCGACAGGACACAGAATCCATTACATTCATGATATTACAACTCTCTGAATAATTTAAATACTGAGATGTTATACTTGATATCATTTTCATGATGATAGGAATTAAAGCATGATTATTAAACATGGGAGCATGGTGGCGCAGTGATAGTGGCGCCCAGTCCAGAGATTGTTCTTGCCTTCCTCAAGATGTTTGCTGAGCCATGCGCAACCATCAATGAAATAATTTATTGCAGCAGTACTGTCTCTTTCAAATGTACTAACCTCCAATTACCGGCCTTCCTTTTCTTTCTCCAAGTAACCAATCACCACACAATCAGCCCTGTAATAGACGTTAAGCCATCTGTAAGCTTAGAACGCTGATTTTTCAAAACTTCTAAGGAATATTGAAATATCTTTGTAGTACATGTTTAATTATTCTACCCATCTATCCATCCAGTGTTGTGCCAGCCCCAGCAAGCATACAGTGCGAGGCAGGAACAATCTCTGAACGAGGCGCCAGCTCATCGCTAGCGCTGCAACACCGTGTCCTCACAAGTTTAATTATTAATATTATAGATTATTTAAATATTTTGCTGCATTTAATCTTAAAAATGATATTATCATCATATGTAAATATGTGCTTTATAAAGTGGCTCAGGTTGTGCAATATTATAACTGTATCACAAGTTTTCAGTGAGGTATTGTACTTATAAGTACAAACAGTTCTACAAGGAGCACTTGTTGGACCGATTGAGTGCGTTTACAGTTCTTGGGATGAAACTGTTTCTGATCCGTGATGCCCCTACAGGAAATCCTCTGAAGTGTTTGTCGTATGAGAGCAGTTCAAATAGCGCATGGCTGAGGCATTGTGTGCTTGATGCTGTATACCGATAATTCTCTTTCCGATCAGTTGATGTAGAGCTGTGATTCCACACTCAGATACAGTGGGATAAATACTCTGAATGGTGCATTGAGAGGAACAACACTAAAGCAGCTTTGGTATTTGGAATAGTTTGACCATTCTGTGGACCATTATATTGTTACAGGTAAATTACAATCAGATACCTTAAACTAATAAACAATATGCAGTTAATTTCAGTGTATTTGATGAAGCCGCATCAGGGATCTGGGTCTAAAAAAGAAAGGGAAACCACACTGAAACAAAAGCACTGATTTGACGCTGGGTGCCGCAAGTCTGCAAAACCGAGCGGAGAACTTGCGTACAGCAAGGATTGAGCTGGTGTGAAAATATGCGTGGCTTTATGGCAAGTTTAGGTTTTATACATCGCAATGTCAGCGTGGAAACGGGCGTATGCACAGTTTATACATTAGGCCTCTGGTTTGGGCCCACTAAAGGATAGGGATGGCTCTGGCTCTTTCAGTTTTGTTTTTGGAAATGTGATTTTGCTTTATATTATTTTCATGTGATTTCCACCTCACAAAAGTTGAAATAAAGACTGATAGCCTGCAGCTCTCCTCCTGTCTTCTCTAGCAGCAGGACCACCTTATGCTGTTGGAAAGCAACTCTGAGACTGAGGCACAGATCAATAGATTATAATAGCAGTGAAGTAGTTATAAGAATGTGTACCTTAATGTAAAAGATGAACAAAAATGTCATGAGGGACTCACGATATTTAACTATTACTGTGAGGAACAGTTGCACATTACTGGGCTGGTCATACTCCTACTGGCCTAATTCTTCAATTACAATGAGCGACAGCCACACCAGAAAGCAGTTTAAACACCCTTTCAGGCTCTGCAGCAAACACATTAATAGTGTGTGTGTGGAATCCAAATGTAATTAAATTAAGAAACACATTTAGCACATAAATAATGTGGCCTGCAGGGGGTGCACCAGCTCCCCAAACCCAACACAGACTGACGCAGACACAAGTTCTTTCACACACATGACTTTTATTTTCTTTGGGAAACTCTTGCTTTTGTGTTCCACTAGCCAGCACAGTACACAGCACCAATAATAATGTCCACCACACTTCTTCCTCTCCTTCTTCTTTTTTCTTCTTCTGCCTCCACTCCTCCTCCAACAAGGTTTGCCCCTCTGGCTCTCGGAGCAGTGGAAGCGGGCTTCTTTTAGCTTCCACCCATAAGTACTTCCAAGTGGCCCATTAGCATGGTCTGGAAGCACTTCTGGGTGAAGCGGAAGTAGGTCTCCGTAGTCCCTGCATCACCACCTGGCGGCACCCACAGAACCCAAAAGGGCTGTGCCGAACTCTAACTCCCGTGAAGCCCTGTGGGAATCCAAGGCACTGCTGCAACCCAAGCGGGCTGCCATCTAGCACTGCAGGGGAGATAATGGTCTGTGTATATTCTCTCCCCTGGTCCTTCCATTAAGCAGCCGGGCAGGGGTGCTGGCTGGTCACCACAATACCAATGTAGTGTATATATAAACCTAAACATCCAAAACGTCAGAACCAATACATTGTAGATTACCCAGGAAGATTAATAATTGCAATCAAAGTTTCAGTTCTTTTTTAATTTTTTTTTATTTTATTGATTTTATTTTAATCATTCCATACAAATAGATCAATTTTTACAAAAAAAAAAGGATTGAACACAAATCAAACCCCACCCCTGAGAAAGAGAGCATGGCCAACGGACTAAAACTTAAAAATAATAAAAATGAATAAATTGATGAGTTTATTAGGCGGATACAGATAAATGGAGAAGTAAAAGAAATGGGAAGAGAATCTACTCCCTCAGTGCTTTAAGAGCTTATTCTAAAATATATATATATTTTTTTTTGTTCTTTATTTCGTCCTATACAATTTCTCGTATTAGAAATTTGTTAGTTTTCGCATACCCCTTGGGGTTAGAGCGCAGGGTCAGCCATTGTTCAGTGCCCCTGGAGCAATTACAGGTTAAGGGTCTTGCTCAAGGGCCCAGCAGAGTAGGATCTCTTTTGGCAGTGATGGGGATTTGAACCGGCAACCTTCAGGATACCAGCGCAGATCCTTAGCCTCAGAGCCACCATTATTGATCAGATCCTGCCAGGTTTTGAAAAAGTTCTGCACAGATCCTCTAAGTGAGAATTTGATTTTTGCCAATTTCAAATAATATAAAACATCGGTTACCCACTGACTTAAAAGAGGAGAGTTAGGATTTTTCCAGTTTAGCTAAATAAGTCTGCGTGCCAATAGTGTAGTGAAGGCAATCCCAGTTTGTTTGTCCTTCTCCACTTTAAGCCCATCTGTGAGCCCACCAAACACAGCTGTTAGTGGATTAGGAGGGATTGTGACACCAAGGCTGTCTGAAAGGCACTTAAAAATTGTCAGTTCTTTAAAATCGAAATGGTATTAATTAATCCAACTAGTAGATTGCATTATTACCCCAATTTACAAATATAGGCTCAGCATTCATATACAAAAAGGGAAATGCCCCACATTTTAATACAATTCTGATCAAAATAAAATACAGCATATTACTCTTGACTGTTAATACTGAATAATATTAATAACCTGTACATTTGCAAACAGAAAGGTGGTTATCATGGTCCATTTACATATACAGTACAAGAACTAATTGTTATTAAAATTTAAATATTTGGCTTTAAATTTAAAGTACACTAAACCTGCTAAATATTATAAATCCAACAGAAAATTTACTTTGTCAGCAATCACAACACATAATTAGAAGGTTTAGAATCAAGCACTGAACAGAAAGCACAAACAAGTATGGAGTCTGTGAGCGTACTGGCTCTGCATAAATGATAAACTCGTTGGGTGTGTCTTGCTTAGCTGGAACGCAAAGCAGAGGAATTTTGCATACTTACCATTTACAAACTAATGGAATATTCTGTTCTTGAATAAAAATCAAAATATTGAGAAACAATAATAGCGTAAAATGTACATTTCACTCGCAAGAACAGCCCTGTCTCCTTTTCTATTCACTCTTTACACCTCAGACCTTAAATATAACAGCAGGTAATGCCACTTGCAGGAATTATCTGATGATTCTTTACTTACACCGTTAATTGATAAGGAAGATGAGACAGAAGAGAGGAGTCAGGTAGGGGATTTCCAGAATTATCTTCAACTTAACATAAGAGTACCATTTCACCTACCTTGGCAGCATTGTAGCAAGAAACTATAGGTCCAATCAAGACACCCTATGTCGGATTTGGAAGTTGATAGCTGTTATGTGCTGCTTGGGATCTATCTGTACATTCAACAGCATAGCCCTACCAACTAAGATTCGCCTTCTGAATTTGATTGCAATTCCTACCAATATCTATACCAGTGAAACACAGAAGGCAAATGCAACCATCATGAAATGCCTGAACGTGTTCCAGCAACGGTGCCTCCAACGGATCCATCAGAAATGAAGAAGTATATTGTCGAACCATTACTCGCTCTCTAGGCAATATTGTCACTAAACGCTGGATCTGGTTCGCAAGCCACATTCTCAGCATCTCCCCAGGACACCTACCAAAAGTGGCCATGCTGTGGATGCCAGTGCATGCGAAACAGAAGCAAAGACAAACTTTCTCAAAGACCTTCATGCAGTCAACTTGGCATGGGACAAAACTGAGGCCGCTGATGTTGACCAAGCTCGATGGCGATTGTTCGCCATCCAATGCGCCTTCCGGTGCAAAAGCAAATAAGTCTATCTAAGTTAAGTGATTTTCTACACTGTTGTAGTGCTGGGTTGGTAACATCATTTCCAGAGTGTCCCACCAAATCAACAAGCTAATTAAAAGGGCAGGCTTATCTATGGGATGCACTTTCAGAGGTAGTAGCGAAGGAAAAAATGAAGAAAAACTTATGTGTGATTATGAACAATGCTGCACATCTTCTACCTGACACATTAACACTAAGAAAGTTCAGCCAACAAATCACCTATCTATTTATTATATTTTGCCTTTCACGTCTATCTATCTATTGTTCCAATTGGGGAGGTATTTAGGTGGGTTAGAAAACAGGTATTTGCAGTTGTATTTTATTTTTCATTTTCTAATATATATTTATATTTTTCATTTATCTTCATTTTTGTTTTTTTTATCTATTCTGGTGTGAGACCTGAGTGGACATTGTGTTGATCACCTCATTTTTTGATTAGTGTTGTTGCTGCTGTAGTGGTGACAGCATATCATTCTTGTGCCTTTAGTGATTTGAACAGAGTGATACATATTGAATAGCCCCTTTCTATTCTAAAGAAGAAATCTAAAAGCTCATACTTTTTAGCCTTTCATTTAAGAACCGGCTGAAATCTTAATTTGGGCAGCAGATTGTGAGATAGCTAAAGTCATGCCTTTCACAATCAGTCATACATTTTGTGATGTTAAACGGTTGGTCTACGGTGTGCTGTTAGCTTCTCACTTGACATCTACTGGTTCTTCAAAGATTCATAGAGTATACCATTTCCCATGGGGTTACGTGACAGATACCCTAATATTTGTTTTTATTATTCTTTCAATTTATGAAGATGAGCAATGCTATCATCACTGTCTCAGAATTTATACCATTGAATAAAACCAGTAGACCTTTACCATTTGTGTTATCTCATTCATCTGCTTCTTTTCAATGTTACTTTGTGGTGTCCTTTTAGTGTCTTACATGGTATCTACTGTTTCTTCAAAGATTCATATAGTATTCCATCTCCCACTGGGTTACGTATTAGATATTCTAATATTTGTTTTGATTGCTTTCTAGATTTATGAAGATGAAGAACGCAACCATCACTGTCTCAGAATTTATACTTCAATGTGCCATTGGATCAAACCAGAAGACCATTATGATTTCTGCTCTCGCTTTCATCTACTTCATATCCATGTTTGGAAATTTACTGGTGATCTTGGTAATAATCCTGAACCCTCAACTCCATGCTCCAATGTACATTTACATCGGCACCTTGGCGGTGATAGACCTAGCAAATGGCTCAATTCTCATCCCAAAGATGCTGTCTGTCCTTCTGCTCAGCTCTTCAGTGGTGCCTTATGCTGCCTGTGTGTTGCAGATATTTCTTTTACTTCATGTTGAGGAAATGGAATCCCTTCTCTTAACATTGATGGCCTTTGATCGCTACATAGCTGTTGTTTATCCTTTGCAGTACCCTTTAGCCATTACTAATAAAAAAGTTGTCATTAGTCTCTTAGTGTTAAATATTTTTGCAATATGTTTCAAATTGCATATCCCTGTTTTTGCTTCAGAGCTATCATTTTGTCATACTAATATCCTTCCTTTCTGTTTTTGTGATTATTCTACCCTGGTCCATGTGTCATGTACTGATGATCCCAAATACTTAATACCCATGATTACTGGTGCAGTTGTCTATGGTGTCTCCCCACTGAGTTTAATTCTCTTATCCTACAGTCGGGTGGCTATTGAAGCCCTGAGGGTTATTTCAGCAGGTGGAAAAAGTAAGGTCTTTAGCACTTGTGTGACCCACCTGCTTGTGGTCGGACTTTTTTACCTTCCACTTGCATTTTTTTATATATTGCCAGGAGCGGGAGTCACAATTACAAATGAAACTTACAATGTGATATTTATTCTTGGAAATGCAGTGCCGTCTATGATGAACCCAATTATCTACAGTTTTAGGAATCAAGAAATAAATAAAAGCATTTACACACTCTTTATTAGGAGAAGATCAACTCCTATAAGGAGGAAATAAAATATTTACTTCATCTTGTGTAGAGATTCAGTAAACTTAGTGATAAACTGATAGTAGTGTATCTTATCACAAACTGATGCTTAAACTCTTAAACTCTCAAAGAGTACTTTATCAATATTAAGTCCAGGCAGTGTTTCACTGATTCAATAAAAAAGTTAAATAAAATGTAAAGTCCGAATGAGACCTGACTTTATTAACCTCTATGTCAAGATGCTCATGTAACCTGTATGTGTGTGCTAGATCATAAATTATGTTGTCTGTTAGGCTTTTCTCTGAATTTACTATCTTACTCTTCTTTAATTATTTATTTGGTTTAGTACAATGCTATGTACTGTATACCCTGCCATTCTTTCTTAAACTCTGTGAAGTGCCTTGAGCATGGGAAAGGCGGTATATAAATAAAATGTATTATTATTATTATTATTATTATTATTATTATTATTATTATTATTATTATTATCACATCATGAGTATTGAGTGTTGCTCTCTGTCCAGCTTCCTGAGCTACTCCATGATTTTTCTAACATGGTGACCAGACCTGCACAGACGTTCATCACTTGGCTAAAGGACACGTCTTTTCTAACAAGAAATCATGGAAGTCTCATTCTGAAGAAGAATTTAGCAGAATGTCTTAAATTAGATAATGATTAATAGCGTTTAACCCTGCTGGATCCTGCTGGAAATTTTGGAGAAGTGCATTTAACTAGCAATCCGGAAAAAGTTGTGGAAAGATGAAAAGAAACTGCAAAGTCATGTAGCTGCAGTGGAGACCGTAATAAATTTCAAAATGTATTTGGCATTAGATTTCCAAACAAGCTGCATTGTCTTATGTAAGTCATTAAATATTTCAGTTTTTGTCTGTTTACCTTTCAGATGATGAAATTAAATATATGCACGTTATATTCAAATTTTTGGCAGAAATTCTTCTTTAATTGCTAATTTTGTTACTATCATAAAAGTCAAATTTGTTACTTTGTTGTTTTTTCATTATGAAAATTGAAAATGATGACAAACTGTTTCAACAACCAGTGTCATGAAGCCACAATTTTCCTTTTTATCATGTCATCCTTTCATCAACTCCATATTCTGGGATATGAAGTACAGTTCTGAAATGATATGGGGGTCTACCTCACTTTTCACTTATCCTTATCAACCCTTGTGCTGTCTTCTTTATTAACTTTAAAGAGTTACTGTAACTACTCCTAAATTTACTCTGACCTCTCCAGTATACTGAATCCTCAACCCTTGCTTTGTGTTCCTTTTATAAACCTTCTCTCTGCTATTCACCTCCTCAGAGGACTGTCCACCGTTTTGAAGTCCAAATCTCCTGTCTCCACCTCATCTGTTAAAGTATCCCACAGGTTCTGTTCTCTCATAGTCCATTAGCAGTCGTGTACCTATTACACTATTTCATAATATAATTTTAATCCTGTATCTTCACATCCTTTCATGAACAGTTTGACTGAAACTGAACAAATGCCACCTTGACATTAGGTGCATCTATAAGCCAACAAATTAAAAGGTCATCAACCAGCTGGGTGAATAAAAATAAAAAAGAAAGCAGAATCTATGCTGGATGGCTGATAATAGTTTGGACTGGCAGAAGTTACATGTCTAAGTGTGTGAACCCGAGGTAAGTGGAAATCACTTAATTTGTTAATGGTTGGCTTATTCCCACACCCACACGTCTTATTCTCCTTCCTCTTCATTTTTTCCCACTTCTGTGTCTGGTCAATATTCTTGATTAATGTTCTCCATACAGCTTGGTCCTGCACCTCCTCCCTATTAAGATCATTTTCCTTTAAATCTTCTTTTACTTTATCCATCTACTTCCACTTTGGCCTCGTCATTTTCCCTTCCCCTGTACTTCCATTTTCATCACTCTTTGGCTCACATATTCCTTGTCTCTCCTCATCACATATCCATACCACTTCAAACTACTTTCCTGTACTTAGATTTCTTTCCTACTTTGGTTGTTGTGTCATTTCTTATTCTGTCCTTTTCTGTAACTCCACACATCCATCTCAACATTCTCATTTCTGACACTTCCAACTTCTTTTCCTGCACTCCTTTTACTGGCTGTGTCTCAGCTCCATATACCATTGCTGGTCTTATCACCATTTTAAAATCTTACCTTTAACCTTTGACTTAATTCTTTGATCACACAATACTCCTGATACCTTCTTCCAATTATTCCACCCACCCTGCACTATTAGGGTTATCTCTGCATCTAGCTTTCCATCTTGCACTATCACTGATCTTAGATGTTTAAACTTAACCATTCTTTTCAATAGCTGTCCCTGCAGACTAACTTCTGAACCCTCATCATCATTAAACCTCATATATTCTGTGTTATTATTTATCTTCAACCCTCTGTCTTTCAAAGCCCTTCTCCATTCTTCTTACTTCTTCCACTCTTCCTAATCTCTGGTGCTACACAACACAATGTCACCAGCACAAAGCCTGCACCGGGGGATTGGTCATTTATCCCATGAGTCAACACATGTATCATCAGAAAAGGTAAGGACTTCTAGACAGATGTCTGGTGCAGACCTTCTCTGATTGGGATCTTGTCTGTTACTCCAGCACTGCTTTTAACCCAAGTCCTTTTTCCTTCATACATATCCTGGTTTATCCTCATGTACTTCTCTGGTACTCCTTTCTGTCTCACGCACTGCAGGACCTCATGATGTTGTACTCTATCATAAGCCTTCTCCAAATTGTATGCAAACCTTTTTGTTTTTCTCAGTATTCCTCTTTCAGCTATCTTACATCTTGCCTGAAGAAGGGGCCTGACATGCCTTGAAAGCTTACATATTGTAATCTTTTTTGTTAGCCAGTAAAAGTTGTAATTTTGCTTGACTACTCACTAGCTTATGATTCCAAGGATTAATAAAATAACAGTGGGAGGTCGAGATTTTAGTTACATGGCCCCTAAATTGTGAAATGGTCTGCCTGCTACTATAAGAAATGCCCCTTCGGTCTCAGCTTTCAAATCCCGGCTGATTACTCACTAATTTAGTTTAACACACCCTGCCTAGAGCTGCTGATTAACTGTGCAGACTGCATCTCTGTTGTTAGTCATTAGTACTTAAATATAAGTAATATGACAAAATTATAAATTGTTACCAGCGCTACCCTATTCTTTTTCTCGTCTCGGTACTCAAATGTGGCACTTGGTGCCACAGCCCACCTGCCAGGTTGTTTTGGCTGCCTAAGGTAAAGTCATCTCTGATGGAGCATCACAGGAATCATCAGGTGGATGGGTCTTTTCATCGGATGGCTAGCCCAGCAATGACTCAGCTCTGGAATGGCTAATAGGGGGATACAGCTTGATGGCCAAGGTCTCCAGGACTATGAACAAATCCAAATTGTATTATGTGATATCATCTACTGTTAAATTCTGCTCTGTACTTGTAATATTTCTATTGCACTATTATATTGTATTGAGAGTTACTTGTGTTTTGTTCTGTGTATTGTGTTGTATGTTATTTTTTTTGACACCCACTGCATGCCCAACCTACCTGGAAAGGCGTCTCTCTTTGAACTGCCTTTCCCAAGGTTTTTTCCAATTTTCCCTACTAGAGTTTTTCCTTGTGTTCTTAGAGAGTCAAGGCTGGATGGCTGTCAAAAGGCAGGGCCTGGTAAAGCCCATTGCAGCACTTCTTGTGTGATTTTGGGCTATACAAAAATAAATTGTATTGTATGGTATTGTACTAGCTGCCTTAAAGCAAAGACTGTACACCACACAAACACACACACATACACTAAAACACAAACTATGCTTTTTATCATATTCTAAACTTATCAGTGGTGCATTGATCCTGTCAGTGCTGTTCAATTACTGTCACTTAGATGTTTTAACACCTCCTTCCAGCCTTAATTATGACTCAATTTAAAGGCTTATATTCTACAGGTAGGTGTAGAGTAACACTGTTATACAGTTTGTGCAAAAAATATTATTCTTAGTCACTGTTTTATATAATGTTGTAATGTTAGATTCTGTACATTGTATTGAAGGTCGTGTTTTGCTGTTATTGTAGACAAACTCCAAGCAAATATGACATCTGGCAGTTAAGTTCAATTCAATTTGATTCCAGTGACATTCAGGTTAGGTTGATTAAGGTTTCAAAATTTGTCCAGTGTGACTGAATATGGACAAGGGTATGAATGTGTCCTGCAATGAGCTTGCACCTCATCCACAAATGCTTTCAGACATAAAACTGTGATTTAACAAATAATTAAATCAGGTGAATGTTCTACTTTTCTACTGTTTTTTTATATTTATTAATTAGATAGATAGATAGATAGAAAAGACACTATATAATAGATAGATAGATAGATAGATAGATAGATAGATAGATAGAGTTGCTCTTTCAATAAATAATTACATAAATAGGAAGAAAAGTTAATAAACAAACAAACAAATAAATAAATAAATAAACACACTTTGGTCTGAACACACAAAGCAAGAAAATTAAAAAGAAAGAAAACATCTCCCTTGGCAAGCCCAGTCCCAGTGAGGCACTATAAAGTTGTATTGCTGTTGGTGTTAAAGAGTCCCCTGTTGTGTTTCTTGACACACTTCTGCTGAATAATTCATTGCCTGAAAGTTCTCAGTGTTGGTTTGTCAGAGAGAGGATGTGCAGCATTGTTCATAATCACACTCAGTTTTGTATTAACTCTCTCCTTTGATACTAGGTTGGTCTGTATATAACACTATGAAGTTGGCGTGAAAGTTTGCCCCCTGGGTTCACAGGGTTAGTTTTCTGCCTCACTCCGCACTGTCCATGCAACGCGGCCGCAGAGAGCTTAAACAACTCGGCACATCCACATAAAAAACGACAAGGGGTGAGTCAGCTTTCTTGAAGGCTTTTTACTGGACGTACCTTGTTGTAAACTGAAATATATACAAAAGAAGAATACAGGTATATACAGGTGTACAACCAAAGACAATAAAGAATGATTTACAAAGCAATACATAGCAGACAGTGTACAATAAACAATAAAGCTTTAAAAGACACTTACAAGACAAGTGATTTCCACGGCCAGATCAAGGCAAAGAGAAACGCGTAGACAGAGGTTCAAATTGCTGCATACCACAACTAACCAGACCCAGGGGTTTATATACCCTAAAGATACATTTCAGATGGGACCGAAACAAGAGATAAAGGGGTGCCTACGTGAGACACATGGGGTGTATTGTATTCAAATGTTTATTATGGGACCTACGTGCTTTACGTGAGTTTCATAGACTTTTATAGCACCACTGTGAGTGTGACACGTGACTGACAGGTGTGTTAATACATGACAAGATGAAGGAGGAGCACAGTTCAAAGAATAACAGTCTCAACTAACAAGAAGTGGGGCAGGCAGTTAGTGTTACTTTTGTATTTTCTTTGCCTGTGTTATGGGGGGTCCCAAGAGGTGGGGCCACCTGCCAATCACCACCAGGAAGTGCCCTTCACCCTATAAAACAAGAGGGCCTAGCGGTTCATTTCAATGCACTAGAGAGTTGGTGAGTTATTGTGATTTTTCTTCTGCATACGCTATTGTGTTTTCTGGAATTTTTGACCTTCTGCTCCATTTTTTTGATTTTATCTTGGATTACTGCATTGGGATTTTGTTCACTTTGGATTCCCTTACTGGCAACTCCTTTATGCCTTTTTGGTCTCCTTGGAGCTTCACAGGGTAAAAGAGTATTTCCGTGAAAAATAAAGCATTATTTTAATAAGATTCTGTGTTTGCCCCATTAGTAGCCAAGGTTTTGACAGCAATTTTCCCCTTTAGGGTGCATTTTTTGAACTTTTTGGGAGTCTTGTGCTTTGGGACTCTCAGTTCATAACATGAACTTTCTGTCATTACCAAAGATGCTGTTCAACTATTAGAGGCGAGCTAACACTGCAGGAGAGAAGTGACAGTATGTTACAAGTAACAGCCTTGATCCATCGTACTAATTCCTTTTGTAATTTTAAACACTTTGTTTATGTTACCTCTTAAACTCTTATTAAACTGAAAAGGTTCAGCTCCTTCATCCTCTCCAAATATCTCACAACTCATAGTCCCAGATCAGCCTAGCTGCTCTTCTCTGGACTTTAGCACTGCTACATCTTCACAATGTATCCTGGATGTCCAAACACCATCTCCAACCATAATTCTTATTCATTTTAAAGACTTCTATTTATGGGTACATTTGTGATATAGTTTTGATTTGTGTTTTTCTGCACTATACTTTTGCTGGTTGCTGTTGTATGTTGCAATGTTGAAATGCAATATTCTGTACATTGTATTGGTGCTTGTTTTTTACAATTGTGGTAGACAAACTGCTAACAAATACAACATCTGGCAATTAAGTTTAATTCAAATTGATTCCAATAATATTCAGGTTAGGTTGATTGGTATTTGAACATTTGTTCACTGTGGTTTATAATTGTGTCCTGCAATTGACTGGCACTTCATCCAGGATGTTCCCTACCATCAAACTGTGCGATCTACCAAAAAAATTAAACCATGTGCATTTTCTATATTTCTACTGCTTTTTAATATTTATAAATTTGTAGGTGCACCCTGGGACTGTTTTCAGGTAAGAGTACAATCAAAGAATATCCTGAACTGAATGAATGTTCAACACCTTCTTAAAAACCTAATATCAGATGGGGAATTTTCTCTCCATTTTTACGTCCAAATTGTTGGAGGACAGCAAGTCTTACTTCTGATGTTATTTCCTCGCTGGTACCAGAATCCCATTTTTCTGCTCCGCACCCTGTTTAAGAAATGGTCAGACCAGAAGTCCACATTCATTCTCGATTCGTCAACTGATGGAGACAGAACTCCACCTGCAAGAGCTCCATTTTCAGCCTGAAGAAGCCCAACCTCAGAATGAACAGTCCTTTTTTCTTTATTCTTGCCTATGATTACTTTTTACCCATTAAACAGGGTGCCACCACAGACCCCAGTGCTTCATCTGTGTATTTGCTTATTTTCTCACACTAAGAAAGAAAAGTTTATCAGCTCACATTATTCACGAGTATGCCAATAAATAGAAAAAGGCCTAACAGGACTTGTGATGGCACCGTGTCATTGATGTCACCCCTTGCCATCTTTCAAAGTGTGAGTGATGACATCCTTGCTCTTGTCAGAAGTTAACATAAGTGACACATTAACAGCATTATGTGACAAACTGCTGCTCTGAACAATTAGAACGGTAAGTAACCATTAGACTATAAATCCCCAATTCACACAAGGCAGGTCAGGTGTGTTAAAAATATTACAATTAAATGAGTTTTTAGAAAGCACTTCATCATTAACAAGAAGAAGCCACAAGAGAAAACTGTTTTAGGTACAGCAGTGTCTCAGGTCCCCTGTGTCTTTGTTTCTCAATAAAAGGACCGAGTCAAAACAAATAGAGATGGACAAACCAAGGACATGTTGGGCTTTCCCGTTTTATGTTATTTTATTAAAATGTTTCTAATTGCAGCAATAGAAATGAGGTTCCTCATGTTTCTCTTAAATTATTAGGCTTATCAATTAATTTAAAAGTGAAGCAGGTACAAAGAATACAAAACTGTAATGAGACGGATTTCACTCAGACGCTTCAAAATGTAGGAAATGAACAAGAAACACAGCTTTGGAAGACCTGGGAATGTAGAAAAAATCTGAAAGGTATCTTTATGTATTTATTTAACAAGTAATGTTAACCATATGGTAATGTATTAATAAATTATCCTAGAATATGCTCTTTAATTATGTATACTCATTTTTCTACATAGTCACCAGATAACTGTACACATTTTTGCCAACTTTAAACAGGTTTTGTGAAGCTGTTGAAGACCATTCTGTAGAAATGTTCTAAAGGCATCCTCAGCTTCTTTGTTGGATGTGTAGTGATGCCCACAAAGGTCTCCTTTAAATTTCAGAAAGCAGCTATCCCCATAAACAACTTGCATACATCAGTAAATTTCAATTGGAATAACATCATCTGCTATCAGGAACTCAATCACAGCACGTTGTGTAAATCGCACTGATGAGGGTACAGCACAGGGTGCCATTATATAGCAAACAATAAGAAAACAATCATGCATAATGACCTGCTGTGAACTGGGGTGATAGCGGAGAACCACATAATGTATCACATATCACTGCTGCCCTCTGTAGATGAGATATGAAATTAGAAGTATTTCTTTTCAATCAACCCTCATAGTATTATCTTTGTACTGATTCTTTTTCACATGGTCTACTCAGAGTAGCCACTTTCCCATCGCTTCTCAGTCATATCTGCTAGAGATAACTTCAAACACACTCTCTGTTGCTTTGTCTCTACTGCTTTAACAGCCATTTTCTGAGTAATTTGAATCTTCAGAAGACATTAATAGTATTCTGTTATAAATATTACTTGTCAAACTATAAAGGCACTAGCAAGCTTGTGGTTTATATATTTTACAGAAGTAGTTTCCTGTTTATTGAAGTTGTCTTCTGATTGTTCAGTACTTAAGTTATTGAATGTCCATGATAGCAATAATGGTATCACAACAGCAGTATGTAGTTAACTCTTAGGGAAAGTGAGCTACAGAATGTCTAAACCACATGATAAAAAAATGATTGGAGGTTCACCATCTTGTACATACATAAAAAGCTATCTCATACATTACTAAAACTATCTTGTAAAACTTCAATCAGTGCTAGAATAAAGTCCAGAGGAGAGCAACAAGGCTGATTCTGGAACTGTGAGGTATGAACTATAAGCAGTTGAACTTTTTCATTGTAAGCAAACAAAGATTAAGAGTTATCAAGAGTAAATGCTGGAAGAGATGTTAGCGAGGCCAACAGTGGGCACTTACCCTGTGGTCTGAATGTGAGAAACGGGGAAACTCTGTGTAAAAATGACACCATCCTTCAGATGAGACATAAAACTGAGGTCCTGACTCTCTGTGGTCACTCCTTTGTAAAGAGTTGGGTGTATCCCAGTCTCCAGACTAAGTTGCCCACCATAGCATAGCCTCCTAAAAACATCCCCTGTCTCTAACTAGCCAACTGTTTCTCACCCCTTCACCACTTAACAGCTCATGTGTATTGAGTGTACTGGTGAAAAATGGCTGCCATCACAACTCACAGGTGGAAGCTCCACGATGGTGGTGGTTAAGTGACTCCCTACTCATTATGCAAAACACTTTGAGTAGTGAGAAAAACACTATATAAATGTAAAGAATTATTATAAAAATTGTGGACATTTTTTCAATAGCTATATTAGAAGACAGCTTATGCATGATATGCAGAAGGAATTCCTATGTCTGTTAAAGTGAGAGCACTTCCAATTACACAAACAAGTCAAAAAAAATAACTAGTTTGTTCCTAATAGTTTATCCTGTTTAGATAACACAGATATAGCTCTCTGTTCTGTCATCGGTTCAGCTACTATTGTTTGAAAAATTCAATTGTATTAATTTACTATTATTACTATTATTATACTGTATGTACTTATTTATTGTTTTTGTTATTTAATGGCTAAGTTACTCTTTTTTTTACTGTACATTTTGTTATTTTCCAGTTTGGTGTAATTAAAGTGGTTGGTAGTTGAAAACATTATCCTTTCCCATATCGTTTTAAGTGTTGTCTGTGGTAACATATTCTTTCTTCAGTTGGATTTCAAAACGTGTACATGTTATTTAGACAAGTGGACCGTTACTGGGTACAACACACAACAGAACAAACAGTAAGTGTTTAGGTGAGCATATACATTGGGTGATTGTGTATTTTAATTATATAAAGATCATTTTTCAGTGCTAATTCAACTGCTTGTGAGGGCCCAAGTTAAAGTCCTTTTTAGGGCCCACTAAAGGATAGGGGTATCTCAAGCTCCCTCAGATTTTTTTTTTAGAAATGTGATATCGCTTTATATTATTTTCATGTGATTTCCACCTCAGAAAAGTTCAAATAAAGACTGATAGACTGCAGCTTTTCCTGCAGCAAGACCACCTTATGCTGTTGGAAAGCAACTTTCAGCCCGAGGCACCGATCAATAGAATAATAGCAGTGAAGTAGTTATGAGAATGTGTGCCCTAATGTAAAAGATGAAAAAAAAATGTCAAGAGGGACCCGAGATATTTAACTATTACTGTGAGAAAAAAAAGTGGCCATGCTATGGATGCCAGTGCATGAGAAACAGAAGCAAGGAGAACCTTTCTCAAAGACCTTCATGTTGTCAACTTGACATGGAACAAAACTGAGGCCGCTGATGTTGACCAAGCTCAATGGCGATTGCTTGGCACCCAATGCGACTCCTGGTGCAGAAGGAACTAAGTCTAAGTAAGTTAAGTGATTTTCTACACTGTGGTGTGCTGGGTTGGTAACATCACTTTAAGAGTGGCCCACCAAATCAACAAGCTAATTAAAAGGGCAGGCTTAGTTATGTTTGCACTTTGGACTCCCTGAAGGTCGGAGAGAAGGAGAAAATGAAGAAAAACCTAAGTGCAATTATAAACAATGCTGCACATATTCTCTCTGACACATTAACACTGAGGATGTTCAGCCAACAAATGATCTATCTGTGTATTATATTCTGTCTTTCACGTCTATCTATCTATTGCTTTAATTGGGGAGGGTTTTAGTGGGTTAGTAAATTGGTGTTTGGAGTTGCATTTTATTTTTAATTTCATAATATATATTTATATTTTTTATTTATCTTCATTTTTGTTTTTTTCTGCAGTTTTGGTGTGAGACCAGAGTGGATATTGTGTTGGTCACTGGTTTTTGATTAGTGTTGTTGCTGCTCTAGAGGTGACAGCATATCATTCTTGTGCCTTTAGTTTAGTGATTTGAACAGAGTGACACATATTGAATAGCCCCTTTCTATTCTAAAGAAGAAATCTAAAAGCTCATACTTTTTTAGCCTTTCATTTAAGAACCAGCTGAAATCTTAATTTGGGCAGCAGATTGTGAGATAGCTAAAGTCATGCCTTTCACAATCAGCCATACATTTTGTGATGTGAAACGGTTGGTCTACGGTGTGCTGTTAATTTCTTACTTGACATCTACTGGTTCTTTAAAGATTCATAGAGTATACCATTTCCCATGGGGTTACGTGACAGATACCCTAATATTTGTTTTTATTATTCTTTAGATTTATGAAGATGAATGACGCTACCATCGCCGACTCAGAATTTATACCATTGAAACAAACCAGTAGACCTTTACGATTTCTGTTCTTTCATTCATCTGCTTCTTTTCAATGTTAGTTTGCAGTGTGCTTTTAGTGTCTTACATGGTATCTGCTGTTTCTTCAAACGTTCATATACTGTAGTATACTATCTTCCACCAGGTTACGTATGAGATATTCTAACATTTGTTTTGATTGCTTTCTAGATTTATGAAGATGAAGAACGCTACCATCACTGTCTCAGAATTTATACTTCAATGTGCCATTGAATCAAACCAGAAGACCATTATGATTTCTGCTCTCGCATTCATCTACTTCATATCCATGTTTGGAAATCTACTGGTGATCTTGGTAATAATCCTGAACCCTCAACTCCATGCTCCAATGTACATTTACATCGGCACCTTGGCGGTGATAGACCTAGCAAATGGCTCAATTCTCATCCCAAAGATGCTGTCTGTCCTTCTGCTCAGCTCTTCAGTGGTGCCTTATGCTGCCTGTGTGTTGCAGATATTTCTTTTACTTCATGTTGAGGAAATGGAATCCCTTCTCTTAACATTGATGGCCTTTGATCGCTACATAGCTGTTGTTTATCCTTTGCAGTACCCTTTAGCCATTACTAATAAAAAAGTTGTCATTAGTCTCTTAGTGTTAAATATTTTTGCAATATGTTTCAAATTGCATATCCCTGTTTTTGCTTCAGAGCTATCATTTTGTCATACTAATATCCTTCCTTTCTGTTTTTGTGATTATACTACCCTGGTCCAGGTGTCATGTACTGACGATCCCAAATACTTAATACCCATGATTACTGGTGCAGTTGTCTATGCTGTCTCCCCACTGGTTTTAATTCTCTTATCTTACAGTCGGATTGCTATTGAAGCCCTGAGGGTTAATTCAGCAGGTGGGAAAAGTAAGGTCTTCAGCACTTGTGTGACCCACCTGCTTGTGGTCGGACTTTTTTATCTTCCACTTGCAATGTTTTATATATTGCCAGGAGCGGGAGTCACGTTTACAAGAGAAACTTACAATGTGATATTTATTCTTGGAAATGCAGTGCCGTCTATGATGAACCCAATTATCTACAGTTTTAGGAATCAAGAAATAAATAAAAGAATTCACACACTCTTTATTAGGAGAAGATCAACTCCTATAAGGAGGAAATAAAATATTTACTTCATCTTGTGTAGAGATTCAGTAAACTTAGTGATAAATTGATAGTAGTGTAGCTTATCATAAACTGATGCTTAAACTCTTAAACTCTCAAAGAGTACTTTATCAATATTAAGTCCAGGCAGTGTTTCGCTGATTCAATAAGCTAACACTGATTCAATAAAAATGTTAAATAAAATGTTGTTATATTTTAAAGGAAACTGTAGTTACTCAGACTCTACAAAGTCTGAATGAGAAGACCACATCATGAGTATTGACTGTTGCTCTCTGTCCAGCATCATGAGCTACTCCATGATTTTTCTAACATGGTGACCAGACCTGCACAGACGTTCATCACTTGACTAAAGGATACGTCTTCTCTAACAAGAAAATATGGAAACCTAATTCCGAAGAATAATTGAGGAGAATGTCTTAAATTAGATAATGATTAATAGCATTTAACCCTGCTGCTGGAAATTTAGGAGGAGTGCATTTAAGTAGCAATCTGGAAAGAGTTGTGGAAATATGAAAAGAAACTGCAAAGTCATGTAGCTGCAGTGGAGACCCTAAGAAATTTCAAAATGTATTTGGCATTAGATTTCCAAACAAGCTGCATTGTCTTATGTAAGTCATTAAATATTTCAATTTTTGTCTGTTTACCTTTCAGATGATGAAATTAAATATATGAATGTGATATTCAAATTTTTGGCAGAACGACTTCTTAAATTGCTAATTTTGTTACTATCATAAAAGTTAAATTTGTTACTTTGTTGTTTTTTTGTGATGAAAATTGAAAATGATAACAAAATGTTTCAACAACCAGTGTCATGAAGCCACTGTTTTCCTTTTTATCATGTCATCCTTTCATCAGCTCCATATTCTGGGATATGAAGTACAGTTCTGAAATGATATGGGGGTCTACCTCGCTTTTCACTTATCCTGATCAACCCTCGTGCTGTCTTCTTTATTAACTTTAAAGAGTTACTGTAACTACTCCTAACTTCTCTCTGATCTCTCCAGTATACTGAATCCTCAACCCTTGCTTTGTGTTCCTTTTATAAACCTTCTCTCTGCTATTGCCCTCCTCAGAGGACTGTCCACCGTTTTGAAGTCCAAATCTCCTGTCTCCACCTCATCTGTTAAAGTATCCCACAGGTTCTGTTCTCTCATAGTCCATTAGCAGTCGTGTACCTATTACACTATTTCATTATATAATGTTAATCCTGTATCTTCACATCCTTTCATCAACAGTTTGACTGAAACTGAACAAATGCCCCCTTGATGTTAGGCACATCTATAAGCCAACAAATTAAAAGGTCATCAGCCAGCTGGGTGAATAAAAATAAAAATGAAAGCAGAATCTATGCTGGATGGCTAATAATAGTTTGGACTGGCAGAGGTACATGTCTAAGTGTGTTAACCTGAGGTAAGTGGAAATCACTTGATTTGTTAATGGTTGGCTTATTCCCACACACACTAAATAGAAGAAACATACACACACATGTCTTCTTCTGCTTCCTCTTCATCTTTTCCCACTTCTGTGTGTCGCCAATATTCTTGATGAATGTTCTCCATACAGCTCGGTCCTGCACCTCCTCCCTATTCAGACCATTTTCCTTCAAATCTTCTTTTACTTTATCCATCTACCCCCACTTTGGCCTTTTCATTTTCTCTTCCCCTGTACTTCCATTTTCATCACTCTTTGCCTCACATATTCCTTGACTCTCCTCATCACATATCCATACCACTTCAAACTATTTTCCTGTACTTTCTTAGATTTCTTTCCTACATTTGTTGTACCTCTGATTGTCTCATTTCTTATTCTGTCCTTTTCTGTAACTCCACACATCCATCTCAACATTCTCATTTCTGACACTTCTAACTTCTTCTCCTCCACTCCTTTTACTGGCTGTGTCTCAGCTCCATATACCATTGCTGGTCTTATCACCATTTTAAAATCTTACCTTTAACCTTTGACTTCATTCTTCGATCACACAATACTCCTGATATCTTCTTCCAATTATTCCATCCACCCTGCAGTATTATGGTTATCTCTGCATCTAGCTTTCCATCTTGGGCTATCACTGATCCTAGATGTTTAAACTTATCCACCCTTTTCAATAGCTCTCCCTGCAGACTAACTTCTGAACCCTCATCATCATTAAACCTCATACTGTATATTCTGTGTTCTTATTTATCTTCAACCCTCTGTCTTTCAAAGCCCTTCTTCATTCTTCTAACTTCCTGTACTCTTCCTAATCTCTGGTGCTACACAACATAATGTCACCAGCACAAAGCCTGCACTGGTAGATTGGTCTTTTCTCCCATGAGTCAACACATGTATCACCAGATCAAAGAGGTAAGGACTTCTAGAAGATGTCTGGTGCAGACCTTCTCTAACTGGGATCTTGTCTGTTACTCCAGCAGTGCTTTTAACCCAAGTACTCATTCCCTCATACATATCCTTGTTAATCCTCATGTACTTCTCTGGTACTCCTTTCTGTCTCATGCAGCACCAGACCTCATGACATTGTACTCTATCGTAAGCCTTCTCCAAATCAATCGTACGCAAACATTTTTGTTTTTCTCAATATTTTTCTCTGAGCTGTCTTACATTTTGGCTGAAGAAGGGGCCTGAGTTGCCTTGAAAGCTTGCATATTGTCATCTTTTTAGTTAGCCAATGAAAGGTGTTATTTTGCTTAATTTCTCACTAGCTTATGATTCCAAGGATTAATAAAATAACAGTTTGAGGTCGAGCTTTTAGTTACAGGGCCCCTAAATTGTGAAATGGTCTGCCTGCTACTATAAGAGATAGCCCTTCGGTCTCAGCTTTCAAATGCCGGCTGATTACTCACTAATTCAGTTTAACACACCCTGCCTAGAGCGGCTGATTAACTGTGCAGACTGCATCTCTGTTGTTAGTCATTAGTACTTAAATATAAGTAATATGACAAAATTATAAATTGTTATCAACGCTACCCTATTCTGTTTCTCATCTCGGTACTCAAATGTGGCCCACCTGCCAATTTGTTTTGCCTTCCGAAGGTAAAGTCATCTCTGATGGAGGATCGCAGGAATCATCAGGTAGATTTGTCCTTTCATCGGATGGCTGGCCCAGTATTGACTCAGCTATGGAATGGCCAATAGAGGGATGCAGTTTGATGGCCGAGGTCTCCAGGACTCTGAATAAATCCAAATCATATTATGTGATATCATCTACTGTTGAATTGTACTTGTAATATTGCACTATTATATTGTATTGAGAGTTACTTGTGTTTTGTTCTGTGTATTGTGTTGTATGTTATTTTTTTGACACCCACTGCATGCCCAACCTACCTGGAAAGGGGTCTCTCTTTGAACTGCCTTTCCCAAGGTTTCTTACATTTTTCCCTACTAGAGTTTTTCCTTGTGATCTTAGAGAGTCAAGGCTGGAGGCCTGTTAAAGCCCATTGTGGCACTTCTTGTGTGCTTTTGGACTATACAAAAATAAATTGTATTGTATTGTATTGTACTAGCTGTCCTAATGCAAAGACTGTACATCACATAAACACACACTCACACACCCACTAAAACACTAACTATGCCTTTTATCATACTGCAGACTTACCAATGGTGCATTGATCCTGTCAGGGCTGTTCAATTACTGTCACTTAGATGTCCTAACAGCTCCTGCCAGCCTTAATTATGACTCATTTTAAAGGCTTATATTCTACAGGTAGGTGTAGAGTACTACTGTTATACAGTTTTGTGCAACGAATATTATTCTTAGTCACTGTTTTATATAATGTTGTAATGTTATATTCTGTACATTGTATTGAAGGTTGTGTTTTGCTGTTATTGTAGATAAACTCCAAGCAAATATGACGTCTGGCAGTTAAGTTCAATTCCATTTGATTCCAGTGACATTCAGGTTAGGTTGATTAGGGTTTCAAAATTTGTCCAGTGTGACTGAATATGGACAGAGGTATGAATGTGTCCTGCAATGAGCTTGCACCTCATCCATGAATGCTTCCTGACATAAAACTGTGATTTAACAAATAATTAAATCAGGTAAATGTTCTACTTTTCTACTGTTTTTTTTATATTCATCAATTAGTAGATGCACCATGAAGGAAGCTTCTAGGAACAGCCCAATATAAGAATATAATGAAATGGATAAACATTTATCCCCATCTTGATACTACAATGGCGGCGCGCTTAGACGCTGCGGCTGTGTGCTCTCCGACTCAGATTGTGTTTTTTCCACCCTGCCTGGATAAATACACGTATAGCCGGCAGGATATTTTATCTATCGGTTTACGGAGCGAGAGTTGCTCGACCTCCGAGTTTCTCCGCGTCCACAACATTCCGGACGACATCGCACGAACACCGGGCTCTCCGTGGATTACAATCCCAGCTTCGAGGAGACGGCGGCGGCGCAAAGAACGTAAACAAAAGAGGGGGTGCCGAGGCGGCGTGCTAGTGAGGCTAAGGAAGCAGCCACACAAACCACCGCTTCCAAGCATTTTCTCCTCAAATGTGAGGTCGCTGGCAAACAAACTGGACGAGTGGCAGCTGCGGATTGCAACGGAAAAGATCATCAGGGACTGCTGCATATTGTTGATCACGGAGACGTGGCTTAATCCACTCATACCGGACACGGCGATCGAGATAGCAGGCCACACAGCACACCGGCAAGACAGGACAGAGCAATCCGGTAAGAAGAGAGGAGGGGGGCTGTGCATTTATGTGAACAATAGCTGGTGCACAAATTCCACCATAGTCACCAGACACTGCTCTCCAGACGTGGAGTTTATGACAATTAAATGCAGACCCATATACCTCCCCCGTGAATTCAATGCTATACTGCTAACTGCTGTGTACATAGCACCTGATGCTAATGCTAACTCGGCTCTGGGGCTTTTGCATGACACCATCAGCAGTAAACAGAGCAAGTATCCTGAGGCTGTTCACATCATTTCTGGGGACTTTAATCATGTAGATCTGAAAGCAGTTCTCCCTCAATTCCATCAACACATAAAGTGTGCAACCAGGGGAGTAAAAACACTGGACAAGTTGTACACAAATATCAGACAGGCCTATAGGGCTAAACCCCTAGCACACCTTGGCCAGTCTGATCATACATCTCTGCTTCTAATCCCTGCATATACTCCCCTCAGGAAACAAGCTCCCATTATGACCAGGACTGTTACCATATGGCCCAAGGAGGCCTCCCAACAGTTGCAGGACTGCTTCCAGAGAACCGATTGGGAGGTTTTCTATCACCAAGACTTGGAGTACCACACTACTGCAGTCCTGGATTACATCAGGTTCTGCACGGACAACGTCACCAGGGACAGACGCATAAGGATTTATCCTAACAGGAAGCCCTGGATGACGAGGGATGTCCAGAGTCTGCTGAAAGCTAGGAATACTGCTTTCAGGTCTGGGGATGGGGCTCTTTACAGTGTAGCCAGAGCGAACCTGAAGAGAGGCATCCGAGAGGCCAAGGCAGCATACAGAAGGAGGATAGAAGATCATCTGAGGAGTAACAACACCAGGCAGGTGTGGCAGGGTGTCCAGCACATCACCGGCTACAAATCCAGCAACTCCTTGGCTGCTGAGGGAGACGCTTCTCTGGCAGAGGAGCTGAACATCTTCTTTGCCCGCTTTGAGGCGACACCAACAGCAGCTCCATCACAACAGCCTGTTCACAACAGCAATTTACTCACAGTGGAAGTGTGTGAGGTGAGGCGGGTGATGAGGAAAGTGAACCCGAGGAAGGCTGCAGGACCCGACGGTGTGGCTGGACGGGTGCTGAAAGACTGTGCAGATCAACTGGCCGGAATCTTCACCAGGATTTTCAACCAGTCCCTGTCCCAGGCCACTGTCCCATCCTGCCTCAAGTCCTCAATCATTGTTCCGCTGCCAAAAAAATCCAACATGAACAGTCTGAATGATTTCCGCCCAGTGGCACTCACATCTGTCATCATGAAGTGCTTTGAGAAACTGGTGCGGAGTCATATCATCGCCTGCCTGCCAGCAGACCTGGACCCATTTCAGTTTGCTTACAAAGCAAAGAGATCCACGGAGGATGCTGTGGCCACAGCCCTTCATGCTGCCCTGACCCACCTGGAGCAGCAGGGGAGTTACGCCAGACTGCTCTTTGTAGACTTCAGCTCGGCGTTTAACACCATCCTCCCACAACGACTGGTGTCCAAACTGGCAGATCTGGGACTTCCATCACTCACCTGCAGTTGGATACTGGACTTCCTGTCGGGTCGCTCCCAGAGGGTCAGGCTGGGTCTCCACACATCCACTGCTCTCAGCCTCAACACCGGGACGCCGCAGGGTTGTGTGCTCAGCCCGCTCCTCTACACCCTCTACACATATGACTGTGTCCCCACTCACCATAGCAACAAGATTATAAAGTTTGCGGATGACACGACGGTGGTCGGACTCATCTCGGGCAAGGAGGGTGAGCTAGCATACAGGGACGAGGTGGAGCGACTGTCAGAGTGGTGCACAGTCAATAACCTGCTCCTCAACAACAAAAAAACAAAGGAGCTTGTTATTGACTTTAGGAAAAACAAAACTGACATCCAGCCACTCACCATTGGCGGGGCATGTGTGGAGAGGGTCCCGGTGTTCAGGTTTCTGGGTATGGAGCTGGAGGATGACCTGACCTGGAGTGCCAACACCAAGGAGCTGCTAAAGAAGGCACAGCAGAGACTGTATTTTCTGAGAATTCTCAGAAAGAACCACCTCCCAAAAAATCTGCTCCTTGCTTTTTATCATTGTTCCATCGAGAGTGTGCTCACGTACGGACTGTGTGTGTGGTACGGCAGTTGCACTTCCTCAGAAAAGAAAGCGCTACACAGGGTCGTCAGGATAGCGGAGAGAACAATTGGTTGTACCCTCCCCACTCTGGAACAAATCTACACCTCCCGAAGCCGCAAAAAAGCAATAGACATTTCACAGGACTCATCACATCCCGGTCATTGCCTCTTCCAGCTTTTGCCATCGGGCAAGAGATACAGAGCTATGAAAACTAGGACAAACCGCCTTAAAAACAGCTTTTATCCGAAAGCAATCATGGCCCTGAACTCAAAATAAAACTGCTCTATATTATTCTTCCAATGTGCAATATATACCTTAGGTCAACAAGTGCAATTTGTATATTTATTACTATTCGGTTTGTTATTATATTCTGTCTTTTTGTCATTTTAACCCTTATTCCTCACACTGAGTTGATTGCACCTTCAATTTCGTTGTTCCTTTGTAAAAGTGACAATGACAATAAAGATCTATCTATCTATCTATCTATCTATAACTTAATAAGCACTTTGCAGGCTTTGCGCAGGTAGGACATGATAGGACTGAGAATGGTGTGACTTCCTTTCCTTTTCTGACCCTAAAATGGACACTGCCACTGACCCCTAATGCCACTAAAGCACTGCTTCCACCCAGCACCCTATTTGGATATTCAACATTCATTCACAAACCTGCAAATGATGGAGATGGAAACCTTACCCTCAGGACCTCAAACTTCCAGGCTGACGAAGCTCTATTTTGGACCAAGTGATACTTTTTCTATATTTTTGCCCCAAATTACCTTGTTCTCATTAAACAGGGAACCACCATGAACTCCAACACTGTGTATTTACTTTTCTTATAATCCAAGGAAAGAAAACAATCAGTTCAAATTATTTATGAATATGCCCACACATATAACAATGCTCAACAATATGAATTAAGGACTCATGATGGCACCTTGTCTTAGACGTTGTAGGACAAAGTGGGCATTGCTCATTCTGCTAGGCTTCTGTGGCACACCAGGCCTGTTAAGAAAGCAGATTTAACAAGGATGCAGACATCCAGCTGTGCCTTCCGCCACCTGTATTCCAAACTACAGTAAGTGACTGAACTCCAGCCTGGACCAGGATCTGACTCGACTTCATCTTATAAGGAAGGTGTAAATGAGACTTGAACTGGCATCTCTCCAGAGGTCCCTCTGCAGACCTCTTGAGCCAGAAAATGCAAAATTGACTCAAAGAAGAACAAAGATCTATAATTCAAGAGATGACAACTAGTATGATCGGAAGAACTCTCTTATTACAAGACACTGATTTTGTAACTGGAAGTGATTTTAACCCAATCAGGAGAAGGTTTAACCTTCCTTTAAAAGCACATGCACCTCATCTCTATAAATAAGGGAGAAGGAGCAAAGAATGACAGAGAATCAGGAGGAGCAAAAACAAATCTGGAGAATTGTGAATTGAACACACTCAAATTCTCTAGGAAATCCTAGGGAACTTTGGGACTTTCTAAAATCTTTTCTTAAACTAAAAGCTATGAACCACTCATCCTTGGAATGCCGAATTTGACAAACTCTTGTCTTTGTGGACTGGAAGCTGAGACCCAGTCTATCAAGCCAAAGCTGTGTGCCTATAGTCTAACAAGGCTGAGAAGTAGCCATTACTTCAAGTGTGGTACTTCAGCATCTAAACTCTCGGGTCAGAATGAGTGGCAAAAGACAGCAGTAGGCAAGCTGAAGAAGCAGCAGCAGCAGCAGCAGCACAGCACTGACAAGGATCATGCAGCAAAGAGAAAGAGTGCACTCCAACGCATAAAGAATTCTCCGCTTGAACCCGAACCAACCACAAAGCAACAACTCCACACAACATCGGACATCATCCAAAAAGATTTGGTATCATAAAACTAATTATCACTGCCAAGATTAAAATGAACTCTAATTACCAGTAAACAGCCAGCCTGTATGTTATACTGTATGTTGGTTTGTCTACTCTGTCTGCATGCAGTCTTATATATCATCATATATATGCATTTATCTTACAGCTATAATCCTTGTGTTTATTAATAATTTAAATTATTCTGTTTCTTAAAACGAGTGTGCTTCAGTTACCTTGATATAAGTCTAAAGGCCGGAGACTTCATCCTACAACAGAGAAAGGTAAGGTAAATAAAGTAGGAGCCTTGCTGTATTATTTGATTAATTAGCGATATTGCCGAAGGCAAAACTGATTAGTAAATAACCAAGTTCAAATTTCTTTTTCAAATCCCTAAATATTATGGCATTCTCCTAGGTGGCTGTCTTATTAATTATTAATCACCAAAAATCCTACAATGCCACACTTGAAATCTGACAGTGCATGTGTGATGACATCAGTGTTCTGCTTAGACATTAAATTAAATGACACATAAACAGGATATGTGATGTACTGCTGCTCTGAACAATTAAAATGGTGGATGACCATTACATTATAAATAAATTCCCAATTTGCACAAGGCAATTCGGGTTTGTTAAAAAACAAGTTAAATACATGCGTTTTTAGAAATCATTTTGCCAATAACAAGAAGAAGCCACAAGAGAAAATCATTTTACGTCCAGCAGTCACTCGGGTTTCCTGTGTTTTAGTGTCCCAATAAAAGAACTGAGCCATGATAAACAGAGACGGGATTATCTAAGCCATGTTGGGCTTTGCTGTTTTATGTTATTTTATCAGACATTTTCTATCTGCAGCAATAAAAATCAGATTTTTTGTGCTTCTGTTAAATATTCAGGTTTATCATGTAATTATCAGGTGAAGAAACACATAGAATACAGGATTGTAATGAGACAGATTTTGCTAAAAGAGTTCAGAAGATGAGCTTCGGAAGAATTGGAGAACATAGCAGTAAATGTATAAAAAATCTGAAAGGTATCTTTAACGTATTTATTTATATATTTATATTTATCATGTAATTATCAGGTGAAGAAACACATACATCAATTTTAATGAGACAGATTTCACTAAGGTGTCGTGCGGTGGGTTGGCACCCTGCCCGGGATTGGTTCCTGCCATGTGCTCTGTGTTGGCTGGGATTGGCTCCAGCAGACCCCCGTGACCCTGTGTTCGGATTCAGCGGGTTGGAAAATGGATGGATGGATTTCACTAAGACAGTTCAGAAGATGAACAAGATTCTCAGTTTTAGAAGAACTGGAGAACACAGCAGGAAATGTAGAAACAATCTGAAAGGTCTCTTTAATGTATTTATTTAACAACTTACTGCATACAAGGACTAAATGAAAAGTAAAGCCTCCACATCTTCTTCAGATTCTGCATTGGAATATTTCAGTAAATTAAACACAGAAAACATTCTTAGAATTTGCTCATGAATTGTGTGTTTTTATTTTCTATATGGCTCCTAGATTACTCTACACATTTTTTCCAATGAAAATAAGTTTTATTTTAAGTTTTATGAAGCTGTCAAGATAGAAGTCCACACTCTGTTTTTGCAACCCCATACTGACAACATTCTCAGCTTGTGCTTGTGTAGTGATGTCCAGGAAGGTCTTCTTCCAATTTTAAAAACAGTTATCATCATAAACAGCTTGCAGATGTCAGTGAATGTTGAATGGAGCAACACCTTCTGCTGTGAGTTGCTACAGCATTGGGGCTGTTGCTGCTGCTCTAGGGGTGGGAGAGTTCAATTGTTGCGCCTTTGGTTTAGTTATTTTGGAGGATTACATATTAAGCAGCCCAATTCTAAAGAAGAAATCTAAAATCTCACACTTTTTAATCTTTCATTTGAGAAACAACTAAATCATACTTTGGGCAAAAGATTGTGGGATAGATAAAGCTAATCCCTTTCCCAATCAGTTACAGTATACATTTTGTGATGTTAAACGGTTGGTCTACTGTTTCTTTAAAGATTCATAGAGTATACTATTTCCCATAGGGTTACGTGACAGATACACTAATATTTGTTTTTCTGTTATTCTTTAGATTTATGAAGATGAACAACACTACCATCACCACCTCAGAATTTATATCATTGAATTAAACCAGTAGACATTTACATTTCTGTTCTCTCATTCATCTGCTTCTTTTCATAATTTGGAAATCTGCTGGTGATTGTGATAGTAATCCTGAATCCTCAGCTTCGTGTTCCATTGTACATTTACATATCAACATTGGCAGTGATAGACAAAGCAAACTACTCAATTCTTATCCTAAAGATACTCTCAGTTCTTCTGCTCAGTTCTCCTGTTGTGCCTTATGGGGCCTGTACTGTATGTTGCAGATGTTTCTTATGGCTCATGTAGAGATAATATAATCCCTTCTTTTAGTCTTTATGGCCTTTGATCACTACATACCTGTCATTTACCCTTTGCGGTACCCTTCGCTTATTACTAATTAAAACAGTTATCAATATTCTGTTAGTGTTAAATATTTTAATAGTAATACATTTTTGCAATAAGGTTCAAACTACATATCACCATTTCTGTTTCTGAGCTATGATTCTGTCACACCAATATCCTTCCTTTCTGTTTCTGTGATTATACTACCATGGTCCATGTAACTTGTTCTGAAGATCCTAAATACTTAATACCATTGTCTGCCGCTCTAGTTGTCTCTGGTGTCTTCCCAGGAATTTTTATTCTCATTTCCTACACTCGGATTGCTATTGAAGCTCTGAGGATTTCTTTAGCAGGAGGGAAAAGTAAAGTTTTCAGCACTTGTGTGACCCACCTGTTCGTGGTCGGACTATTTTATGTTCCACTTTCATTGTTTTATACACTGCCTGGCCAAAAAAAAAGGTCACACACTCAAATATTTCACTGGACCGCCTTTAGCTTTGATTACGGCATGCATTCGCTGTGGCATTGTTTCGATAAGCTCCTGCAATGTCACAAGATTTAGTTCCATCCAGTGTTGCATTAATTTTTCACCAAGATCTTGCATTGATGATGGTAGAGTCTGACCGCTGCGCAAAGCCTTCTCCAGCACATCCCAAAGATTCTCAGCTCTGGAACAGGGTAAATCTGGACTCATCAGACCACATGAACTTCTTCCATTGCTCCAGAGTCCAATCTTTATGCTCCCTAGCAAATTGAAGCCTTATTTTCCAGTTTGCCTCACTGATTAGTGGTTTTCTTACGGCTACACAGCTGTTCAGTCCCAATCCCTTGAGTTCCCTTCGCATTGTGTGTGTGAAAATGCTCTTAATTTCACTATTAAACATAGACCTGAGTTCTACTGTTGTTTTTCTTCGATTTGATTTCACCAAACGTTTAAGTGATTGCCTGATCACGATCATTCAGGATTTTTTTCCGGCCACATTTCTTCCTCGAAGACGATGGGTCCCCACTATCCTTCCAGTTTTTAATAATGCGTTGGACAGTTCTTAACCCAATTTTAGTAGTTTCTCCAATCTCCTTAGATGTTTTCTCTGCTTGATGCATGCCAATGATTTGACCCTTCTCAAACAGACTAACATCTTTTCCACGACCACAAGATGTGTCTTTCGACATGGTTATTTAAATAATGAGAAGCAACTCATTGCACCAGTTGGGATTAAATAACTTGTTGCCAGCTAAAAGATAATCGCCCATGCAGTAATTATCCAATAGGAGACTCGTACCTATTTGCTTAGTTAAATCCAGGTGGCGACTTTTTTTTTGGCCAGGCAGTGTATATTGCCAGGAGCAGGAGTGACGATAACAAGAAAAACTTACAACGTTATGCTTATTCATGGAAATGAGATGCCGTCTATGATGAACCCTGTTATCTACAGTTTTAGGAATAAAGAAATAAATAAAAGTATTCATACACTCTTTATCAGAAGAACATAAACTCATATAAGAAGGAAATAAAAATATACTGTATGTTGTGTTGAGATTAGGGTTAGGTTAGGGATGTGTAACTTGTTACAAATTGATGCATAGACTGTTAAACTGTGCTTTGCCAATACTTAGTCCAGATAATGTGTTAATCCAATTAATTTAAAAAATTTAAATAATGTTCTAGTGTATATAGTGTTTAATATGCATATAACCCATGAATACTGTTGGATATTTAGTGCATTTAAAAAAGCAATCTGGAAAGAGTTACGGAAATGTGAAAGAAACTACAAAGTCATGTAGCTGCAGTGGAAACCCTAATTAATTTAAAAATATATCTGGGATATGGGAGAATTTAGCCTTTAGATAACCAAAACAAGCTATGTTGTCTTATACAAGTCATCAATTACTTCAGTTTGTGTATTCACCTTTCAGATGATGAAATTAAATCTATGAACATGATATGTAAATTTTTTGCAGAAAACTGTCTTCTCGTTACAAATTTTGTTACTTTCATAAAAGTTAATCTTTTCTTTTTACTGATGCTGTTGAAAATGCTGACAAAATATTTCAACAACCAGTGTGATATTGTTATCCTGTTATTGTGTCCTTTCATCAGCTCCATATTCTATGTTATGATGCATAGCTCTTAAATAAATTTTGTTACTTCCATATACGTCATAGCCATTGTCATAAAGCCACAGGTTTTCCTGATATCCTGTCAATGTGCCCTTTCATAAAGCACATCTCTGAAACAATGAGGAGCTCTGCCTCTCTTTTGAATTATCTCGATCATCTCACATTCTGTTTTCTTTAAAAATTTAAAAGGTTACTGTAACTACTCCTAACTTCTCTCTGCAGTCTCTCGAACCCTCAATCCCTTTGCTCTTCCTTCCTTTTTTAAAACCTCCTCTCAGTTACTCATCTCCTCAGAGAATTGTCCATCCTTTTGAAGTCAAAATCTTCCATGTCAACCCAACCAGTTAAAGTATCCCACAATTCCTGCTCTCTCATAGTTCATCAGCAGCTGTCTGTCCATCACAGAACTGCACATTATATTGTTAATCCTCCATCTTGACATCTCTTTGCCAAAGGGTTGAATGAACCTGGACAAATTCCATCCTGCCTCTGAAAGTCAACAAATAAAGATGTCCTCATTAGCTGGGTGAGTAAAAATAAAAAAAGAAAGCATAATCTGAGCTGGATGGCTGATATTACCTTTGATTGAATCCGAACACAGGGTCACGGGGGTCTGTTGGAGCCAATCCCAGCCAACACAGGGCACAAGGCAGGAACCAATCCCAGGCAGGGTGCCAACCCACCCACAATGTATCCTGGATGTCCAAACACCATCTCCAACCATAATTCTTATTCATTTTAAAGACTTCTATTTATGGGTACATTTGTGATATAGTTTTGATTTATGTTTTTCTGCACTATACTTTTGCTGGTTGCTGTTGTATGTTGCAATGTTGAAATGTAATATTCTGTACATTGTATTGGCGTTTGTTTTTTGCAATTGTGGTAGCCAAACTGCTAGCAAATACAACATCTGGCAATTAAGTTTAATTCAAATTGATTCCAATAATATTCAGGTTAGGTTGATTGGTATTTGAACATTTGTTCACTGTGGTTTATAATTGTGTCCTGCAATTGACTGGCACTTCATCCAGGATGTTCCCTACCATCAAACTGTGCGATCTACCAAAAAAATTAAACCATGTGCATTTTCTATATTTCTACTGCTTTTTAATATTTATAAATTTGCAGGTGCACCCTGGGACTGTTTACTGGTAAGAGTACAATCGAAGAATATCCTGAACTGAATGAATGTTCAACCCCTTCTTAAAAACTTATGCCAGATGGGCACCTAGAGAGCACTTTGTGGGTTTGCTCAGGTAGCAAAGGGGGACTGAGAATGGTGGGATTTTCTCTCCATTTTTACGTCCAAAGTGGTGGACCACAGCAATACTTACTTCTGATGTTATTTCCTCGCTGGTACCAGAATACCCAGTTCCTGCTCCACACCCTGTTTAAGAAATGGTCAGACCAGAAGTCCACATTCATTCTCGATTCGTCAACTGATGGAGACAGAACTCCACCCGCAAGAGCTCCATTTTCAGGCTGAAGAAGCCCAACCTCAGAATGAACAGTCCTTTTTTCTTTATTCTTGCCTATAATTACTTTTTACCCATTAAACAGGGTGCCACCACAGACCCCAGTGCTTCATCTGTGTATTTGCTTATTTTCTCACAATAAGAAAGAAAAGTTTATCAGCTCACATTATTCACAAATATGCCAATAAATAGAAAAATGCCTAACAGAACTCGTGAATGGCACCATAGCATTTGTGTCACCCCCTGCCAACTTCCAGAGCGTGCGTGATGACATCCTTGCTCTTGTTAGAAGTTAACATAAGTGACACATTAACAGCATATGTGACAAACTGCTGCTCTGAACAATTAGAACGGTAAGTAACCATTAGACTGTAAATCCCCAATTCACACAAGGCAGGCCAGGTGTGTTAAAAATATTGCAATTAAATGAGTTTTTAGAAACCACTTTATCATTAACAAGAAGAAGCCACAAGAGAAAACTGTTTTAGGTACAGCAGTGTCTCAGGTCCCCTGTGTGTTTGTTTCTCAATAAAAGGACCGAGTCAAAACAAATAGAGATGGACAAACCAAGGACATGTTGGGCTTTCCTGCTTTATGTTATTTTATCAAAATGTTTCTAATTGCAGCAATAGAAATGAGGTTCCTCATGTTTCTCTTAAATTATTAGGCTTATCAATTAAATTAAAGGAGAAGAAGGCACAAAGAATACAGAACTGTAATGAGACGGATTTCACTGAGACACTTCAAAATGTAGGAAATGAACAAGACGCATGGCTTTTGGAAGAACTGGGAATGTTGAAAAAATCTGAAAGGTATCCTTATGTATTAATTTAGCAAGTAATGTTAACCATATGGTAATGTATTAATAAATTATCCTAGAATAGGCTCTTTAATTATGTATACTCATTTTTCTACATAGTCATCAGATAACTGTATGCATTTTTGCCAGCATTAAATAAGTTTTGTGAAGCCATCACGGTTGAAGTCCATTCCACACAAATGTCCTGAAGAAATCCTCAGCTTCTTTGTTGGATGCATAATGTTGCCCACAAAGGTCTCCTTTAAATTTCAGAAAGCAGCTATCCCCATAAACAGCTTGCATACATCAATAAATTTCAATTGGAATAACATCATCTGCTATCAGGAACTCAATCACAGCACATTGTGTAAATCACACTGATGAGGGTACAGCACAGGGTGCCATTACATAGCAAACAATAAGAAAACAGCCATTCATAATGACCTGCTGTAAACTGGGGTGATAGCGGAGAACGTACATAATGTATCGCATATCACTGCTGCCCTCTGTAGATGAGATATGAAATTCAAAGTATTTCTTTTCATTCAACCCTCATACTATTATTTTGTACAGATTTTGTTTTCACGTGGTCTACTCAGGGTAGTCACTTTCCCATCGCTTCTCAGTCATATCTGCTAGAGATAACTTCAAACACACTCTCTGTTGCTCTGTCTCTGCTGCTTTAGAGCCATTTCCTGAGTAGTTTGAATCTTTAGCAGGTATTTACTGTATTCTGTTATAAGTATTACTTGTCAAACTATAGAACACACTAGCAAGCTTGTGATTTATATATTTTACAGAAGTAGTTTCCTGTTTATTGAAGTTGTCTTCTAATTATTCAGTACTTATGTTATTGAATGTCCATGACAGCAATAATGGTATCACAACAAAAGTTTTTGAGTTAATTCTTAGGGAAAGTGAGCTACAGAATGTCTAAACCACATGATGAAAAAAAATTATTGAAGGTTCACCATCTCGTACATACATAACTAAAACTATCTTGTAAAACCTCAAGCAGTGCTACAATAAAGTCCAGAGGAGAGCAACAAGGCTGATTCTGGAACTGTGAGGTATGAGTTGTAAGCAGTTGAACTTTTTCATTGTAAGGAAACAAATATTAAGAGTTATTAAGAGTAAATTCTGGAATAGGTGTCAGCGATGCCTGCAGTGGGCACTCACCCTGTGGTCTGAATGTGGGAAATGGGGACACAGTGTGTAAAAATGGCACCGTCCTGACTCTCTGTGGCACCACTTAACAGCTTATGTCTAGTGAGTGTATTCATGCAAAATGGCTGCTGTCGCAACCTACAGGTGGAAGTTGCACAATGGTGGTGACTCCCCACTAATTATGCAAAGCACTTTGAGTAGTGAGAAATGCACTATATAAATGAAAAGAATTATTATAAAAAATCTGGACATGTTTTCATTAGATATATTAGAAGACAGCCTATGCATGGTATGCAGAAGGGATTCCTATCCAGTGTCTGTTAAATTGAGAGCATTTCCAATTACACAAATAAGTCAAAAATAATTTTATTTTGTTCATAATAGCTTGTCCTGTTTAGATACCACAGATACAGCTCTCTGTTCTGTCATCGACTCAGCTCCTAGTGTTTAAAAAATTCAAATGTATTCATTTACTATTATTATTATTATTATTATATGTACTTTTTTTTGTTATTTAATGGCTAAGTTACTCTCTTTTTTTACTGTACATTTTGTTATTTTGCAGTTTGGTGCAATTAAAGTGGTTGGTTTTTGAAAACATTATCCTTTACCATATTAAGTTTTGTCTGTGATAACATATTCTTTCTTCACTTGGATTTAAATATTTGTATTATAAAGGTGTCACGTTATTTAGACAATTGGACCGTTACTGGGCACAACGAACAACAGAAGAAACAAAAGGTGTTTTAGTGGGCATATAGATTGGGTGATTGTGTATTTTAATTACTGTATATAAAGATAATTTTTCAGTGCTAATTCAACTGCTGGTGAGGGCCCAAGTTAAAGTCCTGGTTATGGCCCACTAAAGGATAGGGGTATCGCTAGATCCCTCAGTTTTGATTTTTTGGAAATGTGATTTTGCTTTATATTATTTTTTATTTTAATATTTTTTTCAAATATTTCCAACTCTGAAAAGTTCAAATAAAGACTGACAGTCTGCAGCTCTCCTCCTGTCTTCTCTAGCAGCAGGACCACCTTATGCTGTTGGAAAGCAACTTTAAGCTTGAGACACAGATAAATAGAATAATAGCAGTGAAGTAGTTGTGAGAATGTGTGGCCTAATGTAAAAGATGAAAAAAAAAATGTCATGAGGGACCTGAGATTTTTAACTATTACTGTGAGGAACAGTTGCACGTTACTGGGCTGGTCGTACACCCACTGGCCTAATTCTTCAATTAGAAAGAAAAACAGCCACACCAGAAAGCAGTTTAACACTAGAATTACCAAAGCCTATGAAAAATACTCGTAAACTCAGCCCACCTTAAATCCGTTCGCACCTTTCCATCACCGTCTTTTGTTTTGTAAATGTGTTGATAAGTCCAAGCAGTAAGCAGCCTGCTATCCCATCCTCCCACCACCGCAGAAACAGCAAAAAGCCCTCCCAGCTGAAGCTTTGGAGTGAAGTACCTAGAGCTATATAGGCTAAAAAATATATCATTATTTGGAACACATGCATTTTATGTGTGTTCCGTGTCTGCAAAGATCTATGTAGGATGACAGGAAATGAAAAAATGTTGAACACATACCTAAAAGACAAACTTTTTTCATGTTTTAGTACTAACAACAAAATTTTGACATGAAGTGTATTCTGTGTGAAGACTGAAGTCCAAATATCAAATAAACACTTTCACAAAAGGTACAATATAACAGTACAAGTGTGCTTTTATTCAAGAGTATGACCGATTAAAAATAAATCAGTGTGATTTGCTGTCGCAGCAATAAGAGCTGCTGATTCCTCTTCGAAAGGTTGCAGGTTTGAGCCTTCCTGTGTCCCAAAATACAGTAAATGTTTTGAGTAGTGAGCTGCTCTTATTGTAACTATTATACAATAAAAGCTTACATTTGATTTCAGTTTGTAACAGCCGGTGTAAATGTATAGTAATGTTGGCTTTTTTTTATTCAGTTTTATTCTCTCACTCGCGTTCACGCTCGCCCCGATCTGGCACTGTTAATTTTCAAATAAAGTCAAGCTATAACAGTGGTGAATTCAGATGAGGATGAGGATTCTACATCGGAGAAAGAGAACAGAAGCCCTCCCCACAAGAAACATCCACTCACATATAAGAACAATGCAGCTGCACCAGGCGTAAAGGCAAAAGATGGCACCATTTGGTTGCAGGACGAGGTCCGACGTCATCCTGCCAGTCAGTTCTGCCCCACACCTGTCCTTCAACTAAACAGCACGGCTTACAAAGCTCACCAACATATCGGGCAAAGTCCTGTTTCTGATTATGTTTTGTGATGGTCTTTACATAAGAAACATTTATATGTTACTTATATAAAAGCCAGACTTGAATGTTGTTTACCTTGATTTATTTACTTATCTTTCTACAGCATAAAGTCACAAGTAGACTTCAAAGTTTCCTGTGTTTGATCAACAAGGGCATGCTCACAAATTACACGTGTAATGACACGAAAAATACCTGCTGACACTTCAGACTTCTTTTTTTGATCACATACACCAACCAGATCTAAACACTAGCGTGAAGAGTCGCTCACGTACTGAACAGTCTATACCTGCAGGTGGAAGCTGCCATCGCACTTTTGCCGTCACTGTAATTTGTATATGAAAGTCAGATCGAATGGTATTTACCTTGATTTATTTACTTATCTTCCTAAAGCGTAAAGTCACAAGTAGACTGCTAGACTGCAGATCTTCCTCTGTTTGATCGACATAGGCATGCTAAAATTCATGTGTTCCAAATAACGGTATATTTTTTAGCCTATACAGGTCTAGGTACCCCACTCCCTGATAAACAAAGCTTGAGCTGGGAGAGGTTTTTGCTGTTTCTGCAGCGGTGGGAGGATGGGATAGCAGGCTGCTTGCTGCTTGGGCTTATCGACACATTTACAACACAAAAGACGCTGAATAGAGAGGTGAGAATGGATTTAAGGTGGGCAGGGTTTACAAGCTTTTTCATAGGCTTTGGTAATTCTAGTGTTAAACACCCTTTCAGGTTCTGCAGCAAACATGTTAATTGTGTGTGTATGGAATCCTAATATAATTAAATTAAGAAATACAGCAAGCACATAAATAATGTGGCTTGCACCCAGAAGTACTTCTGGTGACCCGTTAGGATGGTCTACAAGCACTTCCGGGTGAGGCGGAAGCCCGGCAAAGTAGTGCTTCATAGTCCCTGCAGCACTCACAGAACCCAACAGGGCTGTGCCGAACTCCAACTTGCATGAAGCCGAGTGGGAATCCAAGGCACCACTGCAACCCAGGGGGGCTGCCATCTAGCACTCCAGGGGAGATAATGCTCTGTGTATATTCTCTCCCCCGGTCCTTCCATTAAGCAGGAGTCCCAGCTGGGCAAGGGCACTGGCTGTCCACCACAATACCAATGGAGTGCGTATACAATCCTAAACAACCAAAATGTCAGAATTGATACATTGTTGATTAATCCAACCAGTAGATTGCATTGTTATCCCAATTTCCAAAAATAGGCACTGCGTGGGCCCAAAACAGCATTCATATACAAAAAGGGAAATGCCCCAAGTTTTAATACAATTCTGAGCAAAATAAAATATAGCTTCGCTTCCTGGGTCCTCCCTGCGTGGAGTTTGCATGTTCTCCCCGTGGGTTCTCCCCTCCGGGCGCTCCGGTTTCCTCCCACAGTCCAAAGACATGCAGGTTAGGTGGGTTGGCGATTCTAAATTGGCCCTAGTGTGTGCTTGGTGTGTGGGTGTGTTTGTGTGTGTCCTGCGGTGGGTTGGCACCCTGCCTGGGATTGGTTCCCGCCTTGTGCCCTGTGTTGGCTGGGATTGGCTCCAGCAGACCCCGTGACCCTGTGTTCGGATTCAGTGGGTTGGAAAATGGATGGATAAAATACAGCATATTACTCTTGAATGTTAATACTGAATATTATTAATAACCTGCTCATTTGCAAACAGAAAGGTGATTATCATGGTGCATTTATATTTACAGTACAAGAACTAATTGTTATTAAAATTTAAATATTTGGTTATAAATTTAAAGTACACAAAACCATCCATCCATCCATCCATCCATCCTCTTCCGCTTATCCAAGGTCGGGTCGCGGGGGCAGCAGCTTGAGCAGACATACCCAGACTTCCCTCTCCCCGGCCACTTCTTCTAGCTCTTCCGGGAGAATCCCAAAGCATTCCCAGGCCCTCCAGTGTGTCCTGGGTCTTCCCCGGGGCCTCCTCTCGGTTGGACGTGCCCGGAACACCTCACCAGGGAGGCGTCCAGGAGGCATCCTGATCAGATGCCCGAGCCACCTCATCTGACTCCTCTCAATGCGGAGGAACAGCGGCTCTACTCTGAGCCCCTCCCGGATGACTGAGCTTCTCACCCTATCTTTAAGGGAGAGCCCAGACACCCTGCGGAGAAAACTCATTTCAGCCGCTTGTATTCACGATCTCGTTCTTTCGGTCACTACCCATAGCTCATGACCATAGGTGAGGGTAAGAACATAGATCGACTGGTAAATTGAGAGCTTTGCCTTACGGCTCAGCTCTTTTTTCACCACGACAGACCGATGCAGAGCCCGCATCACTGCGGACACCGCACCGATCCGCCTGTCGATCTCACGCTCCATTCTTCCCTCACTCGTGAACAAGACCCTGAGATACTTGAACTCCTCCACTTGGGGCAGGATCTCGCTCCCAACCCTGAGAGAGCACTCCACCCTTTTCCGGCTGAGGACTATAGTCTCAGATTTGGAGGTGCTGATTCCCATCCCAGCCACTTCACACTCAGCTGCGAACCGATCCACACAAAACATGCTCATTATTATAAATCCAACAAAAAATGCACTTTGTCAGCAATGCACAACATATAATTAGCGGGATTAGAATGAAGCACTGAACAGAAAGCACAAACAAGTACGGAGTCAGTGAGCGTACTGGCTCTGCATACGTGATGAACTCATTGGGTGTGTCTGGCTCTGCTGGAATGAGAGGTAGAAGAATTTTGCATACTTACCATTTACAAACTAATGGAATATTCTGTTAATGAATAAAAATCAAAACATTAAGAAACAGCAAAAGTGTAAAATGTACATTTCACTCACAAGAAACAGTTCTGTCTCCTTTTCTGTTCACTCTTTACACCTCAGATTTTAAATATAACAGTAGGTCATCTCACTTGCAGAAATTCTCTGATGATTCTTTACTTATCGGGTTTATTGATAAGGAGGATGAGACAGAAAAGAGGTGTCAGGTGGGGAACTTCCAGAATTTTCTTCAACTTAACATAAGTATACCATTTCACCTGCCTTGGCAGCATTGTAGCCAGTGCAGGATTTACGTATAAGCTACACAAGCTATAGCTTAGGGCCCCCGCCTTCTTGGGGGCCCCCAAAACAAATTGTCCGAGTGAGCAATTGCCATATATACTTAAATATACTACAGCATTATTTGTCCCAATCAGGCCCGGCCTCAGGCATAGGCAAAGTAGGTTACCGCCTAGGGCCCCGGATCGACTCCTTGGTCTAATTTTCACGCATTTCACAGAGCTTCCAGGGGGGCTCCTGGACCCCCCTTTCGCCTAGGGCCCCATAATACCTAAGACCGGGCCTGATTGTAGCGAGAAACTGTGTCTGACCAAGATACCCTATGTTGGATTTGGAAGTTGATAGCTGTTATGTGCTGCTTGGGGTCTATTTGTACATTCAACAGCATCGTCCTACCAAATAAATTCGCCTTCTGAATTTGACTGTAATTCCTACCACTATGTATGCCAGTGAAACGTAGAAGGCAAATGCAACCATCGAGAAACTCCTGAATGTGTTCTAGCCACGGTGCCTGCAACAGATCCTTTGTATCTCATACTGTGACCACGTCAGAAATGAAGAAGTATATTGTCAAACCAGTACTCACTTTCTAGCCGACATTGTCACTGAATGCTGGTTCTGGTTCGCAGGCCACATTCTCAGAATGTCCCCAGAACACCTACTAAAAGTGCTCAGGCTGTGGGCACCAGTGCATGAGAAACAGAAGCAAGGACAAACTTTCTCAAAGACCTTCATACAGTAAACTTGGCATGGGACAAAACTGAGGCCGTTGATGTTGACCAAGGTCGATTGTGATTGCTTGGCACCCAATGTGACTCCCAGTGCAGAAGGAACAAAGTCTACAGTAAGTAAGTAAAGTGATTTTCTACACTGTGTTGTGCTGGGTTGGTAACATCACTTTAAGAGTGGCCCACCAAATCAACATGCTAATTAAAAGGGCAGGCTTAGTTATATATGCACTTTGGACTCCCTGAAGGTAGAAGCGAAGGAGAAAATGAAGAAAAACCTAAGTGAGATTATAAACAATGCTACACATCTTCTCTCTGACACGTTAACACTGAGAACATTCAGCCAACAAATGATCTGTGTATTATATTCTGCCTTTCACATCTATCTGTCTATTGCTTTAATTGGGGAGGGTTTTAGGTGGGTTAGTAAATAGGTATTTGGAGGTTGTATTTTCTTTTTTTCGTTTTCAAATATATATTTATATTTTTCATGTATCTTCATTTTTGTTTTTTCTGTATTTTGGTGTGAGACCTGAGTGGACGTTGTGTTGGTCACTGGTTTTTGATTAGTGTTGTTGCTGCTGTAGGGGTGACAGCATATCATTCTTGTGCCTTTAGTTTAGTGATTTGAACACACATATTTAATAGACCTTTTCTATTCTAAAGAAGAAATCTAAAAGCTCATACTTTTTAGCCTTTCATTTGAGAACCAGCTGAAAAACTTCTTTGGGCAACAGATTGTGAGATAGCTAAAGTAATGCCTTTCACAATCAGTCATACATTTTGTGATATTAAACGGTTGGTCTACGGTGTGCTGTTAGCTTCTCACTTGACATCTCCTGGTTTCTTCAAAGATTCATAGAGTATACCATTTCCCATGGGGTTACGTGACAGACATCCTAATTTTTGTTTTTATTATTCTTTCGATTTATGAAACTGAACAACGCTACCATCGCCGTCTCAGAATTTATACCATTGAAACAAACCAGTAGACCTTTACGATTTCTGTTCTTTCATTCATCTGCTTCTTTTCAATGTTAGTTTGAGGTATGCTTTTAGTGTCTTACATGGTATCTGCTGTTTCTTCAAAAGTTCATATAGTATACTATCTCCCACCAGGTTACGTATTAGATATTCTAACATTTGTTTTGATTGCTTTCTAGATTTATGAAGATGAAGAACGCTACCATCACTGTCTCAGAATTTATACTTCAATGTGCCATTGAATCAAACCAGAAGACCATTATGATTTCTGCTCTTGCATTCATCTACTTCATATCCATGTTTGGAAATCTACTGGTGATCTTGGTAATAATCCTGAACCCTCAACTCCATGCTCCAATGTACATTTACATCGGCACCTTGGCGGTGATAGACCTAGCAAACGGCTCAATTCTCATCCCAAAGATGCTGTCTGTCCTTCTGCTCAGCTCTTCAGTGGTGCCTTATGCTGCCTGTGTGTTGCAGATATTTCTTTTACTTCATGTTGAGGAAATGGAATCCCTTCTCTTAACATTGATGGCCTTTGATCGCTACATAGCTGTTGTTTATCCTTTGCAGTACCCTTTAGCCATTACTAATAAAAAAGTTGTCATTAGTCTCTTAGTGTTAAATATTTTTGCAATATGTTTCAAATTGCATATCCCTATTTTTACTTCAGAGCTATCATTTTGTCATACTAATATCCTTCCTTTCTGTTTTTGTGATTATGCTACCCTGGTCCATGTGTCATGTACTGACGATCCCAAATACTTAATACCCCTGATTACTGGTGCAGTTGTCTATGCTGTCTCCCCACTGGTTTTAATTCTCTTATCTTACAGTCGGATTGCTATTGAAGCCCTGAGGGTTAATTCAGCAGGTGGGAAAAGTAAGGTCTTCAGCACTTGTGTGACCCACCTGCTTGTGGTCGGACTTTTTTATCTTCCACTTGCAATGTTTTATATATTGCCAGGAGCGGGAGTCACGTTTACAAGAGAAACTTACAATGTGATATTTATTCTTGGAAATGCAGTGCCGTCTATGTTGAACCCAATTATCTACAGTTTTAGGAATCAAGAAATAAATAAAAGCATTCACAAACTCTTTATTAGGAGAAGATCAACTCCTATAAGGAGGAAATAAAATATTTACTTCATCTTGTGTAGAGATTCAGTAAACTTAGTGATAAACTGATAGTAGTGTAGCTTATCACAAACTGATACTTAAACTCTTAAACTCTCAAAGAGTACTTTATCAATACTAAGTCCAGGCAGTGTTTCACTGATTCAATAAAAAAGTTAAATAAAATGTTGTTATATTTGAAAGGAAACTGGTAACTTAGACACTGCAAGGTCTGAATGAGACCACATCATGAGTATTGACTGTTGCTCTCTGTCCAAGCTTCCTGAGCTACTCTTTGATTTTTCTAACATCATTTGGCTAAAGGACACGTCTTCTCTAAGAAGAAAACAAGGAAACCTGATTCTGAAAAAGAATTTAGCAGAATGTCTTAAATTAGATAGCGATTAATAGCATTTAACCCAAGGATCCTGCTGGAAATTTAGGAGAAGTGCATTTCAGTAGCAATCCGGAAAGAGTTGTGGAAATATGAAAAGACCTGCAAAGTTATGTAGCTGCAGTGGAGAGCATAAGAAATTTCAAAATGTATTTGGCATTAGATTTCCAAACAAGCTGCATCGTCTTATGTATGTTATTAAATATTTCAGTTTGTCCGTTTACCTTTCAGATGAAATTAAATATATGAACGTGATATTCAAAATTTTGGCAGGAAATCTTCTTTAATTGCTAATTTTGTTACTATCATAAATGTCACATTTCTTACTTTGTTGTTTTTCGTGATGAAAATTGAAAATAATGACAAAATATTTCAACAACCAGTGTCATGAAGCCACAGTTTACCTTTGATCATGACATCCTTTCATCAGCTCCATATTCTGGGATATGAAGCACAGTTCTGAAATGATAAGGAGCTCTAGATAGATAGATAGATAGATAGATAGATAGATAGATAGATAGATAGATAGATAGATAGATAGATAGATAGATACCTCGCTTTTCTCTAATCTTGATCATCCCTCATTTTGTTTTCTTTATTAACTTTAACTTTACTGTAGTATTCCAAACTTCTCTCTGATCTCTCCAGTATACTGAATCCTCAACCCTTGCTCTGTGTTCCTTTTATAAACCTTCTCTCTGCTATTCGCCCCCTCAAAAGATTGTCCACCCTTTTGAAATCCAAATCTCCTGTGTCCACCTCATCAGTTAAAGTATCCCATGGGTTCTGTTCTCTCATAGTCCATTAGCAGCCATGCACCCATTACAGTATTTCATAATATGTTGTTGTTTTCCTGTAGGGGTGATAGCTCACTGTTTGGAATAAGTTTAATTGTGGCGTTTTAAGTAACCTGAACCTAAATAGATATACAGTGGTGTGAAAAACTATTTGCCCCCTTTCCTGATTTCTTATTCTTTTGCATGTTTGTCACACAAAATGTTTCTGATCATCAAACACATTTAACCATTAGTCAAATATAACACAAGTAAAACACAAAATGCAGTTTTTAAATGATAGTTTTTTATTATTTAGGGAGAAAAAAAATCCAAACCTACATGGCCCTGTGTGAAAAAGTAATTGCCCCCTTGTTAAAAATTAACCTAACTGTGGTGTATCACACCTGAGTTCAATTTCCGTAGCCACCGCCCAGGCCTGATTACTGCCACGCCTGTTTCAATCAAGAAATCACTTAAATAGGAGCTGCCTGACACAGAGAAGTAGATCAAAAGCACCTCAAAAGCTAGACATCATGCCAAGATCCAAAGAAATCCAGGAACAAATGAGAACAGAAGTAATTGAGATCTATCAGTCTGGTAAAGGTTATAAAGCCATTTCTAAAGCTTTGGACTCCAGCGAACCACAGTGAAGCCATTATCCACAAATGGCAAAAACATGGAACAGTGGTGAACCTTCCCAGGAGTGGCCGGCCGACCAAAATTACCCCAAGAGCGCAGAGACGACTCATCCGAGAGGTCACAAAAGACCCCAGGACAACGTCTAAAGAACTGCAGGCCTCACTTGCCTCAATTAAGGTCAGTGTTCACGACTCCACCATAAGAAAGAAGACTGGGCAAAAACGGCCTGCATGCAGATGTCCAAGACGCAAACCACTGTTAATCAAAAAGAACATTAGGGCTCGTCTCAATTTTGCTAAGAAAACATCTCAATGATTGCCAAGACTTTTTGGGAAAATACCTTGTGGACTGATGAGACTAAAGTTGAACTTTTTGGAAGGCAAATGTCCCGTTACATCTGGCGTAAAAGGAACACAGCATTTCAGAAAAAGAACATCATACCAACAGTAAAATATGGTGGTGGTAGTGTGATGGTCTGGGGTTGTTTTTGCTGCTTCAGGACCTGGAAGGCTTGCTGTGATAGATGGAACCATGAATTCTACTGTCTACCAAAAAAATCCTGAAGGAGAATGTCCGGCCATCTGTTCGTCAACTCAAGCTGAAGCGATCTTGGGTGCTGCAACAGGACAATGACCCAAAACACACCAGCAAATCCACCTCTGAATGGCTGAAGAAAACAAAATGAAGACTTTGGAGTGGCCTAGTCAAAGTCCTGACCTGAATCCAATTGAGATGCTATGGCATGACCTTAAAAAGGCGGTTCATGCTAGAAAACCCTCAAATAAAGCTGAATTACAACAATTTTGCAAAGATGAGTGGGCCAAAATTCCTCCAGAGCGCTGTAAAAGACTCATTGCAAGTTATCGCAAACGCTTGATTGCAGTTATTGCTGCTAAGGGTGGCCCAACCAGTTATTAGGTTCAGGGGGCAATTACTTTTTCACACAGGGGCCATGTAGGTTTGGATTTTTTTTTCTCCCTAAATAATAAAAACCACCATTTACAAACTGCATTTTGTGTTTACTTGTGTTATATTTGACTAATGGTTAAATGTGTTTGATGATCAGAAACATTTTGTGTGACAAACATGCAAAAGAATAAGAAATCAGAAGGGGGCAAATAGTTTTTCACACCACTGTATTATAACGAGGCGATATCCCTCCCATAGTGATACGGCAGTAAGAAATCACATAAGAGAAAATAATTTAGCTTTCTTTAATGACAATTTACGCAGCATAACAGACGAGGAAGCCAATGGCAAGACAATCAGTCGTTGCGCTGGAAGGGTTTTCACGATTGGATGAAGTAATCTTCCATCTGCCCGTCAACTTCAAAGGTGTGCCGGGCAATGTTCCAAGGCTTTATACTCTTTCTCCATGTGCAGGCCCTTACTCAGGTAAATCATGCCATTCCAAACAAGGCAAAGAGAGGATCCAATGTCATGCTGGCTCTGTCACACAAAAATAGTAAATGCCCATTTTCGTAGTTGTCCCCTTCTTGTGTTCTAATGCTTGCCTAGCAGTTCTAAATGCTGAGCCCCTGTGTGCTAAATCTGGCCTTTAGTTGTACATGTGAAAAGAAGCAGATTTATAAAATATTTTTTGTACAGAGCATTGTGACATATTAAACATATAAACGTATTACAATTGTTGATCCTTTATCTTCACATCTATAAGCCAACAAATAAAAAGGTAATCAGCCACCTGGGTGAATAAAAATAAAAAACAAAACAGAATTTATTCTGGGTGGCTGATATTACCTTGGACTGACAGAAGTTACACATCTTAAGTGTGTTAACATGAGGTAAGTGGAGATCACTTGATGTGTTAATGTTTGGCTTATTGCCACACAATTAATTGAAGAAACATACACATACTCGTCTTCTTCTCCTTCCTCGTCATCTTTTCCTACTTCTATGTGGGGTCAATATGTTTGATGAACCTTCTCAATACAGCTCGGTCCTGCACCTCCTCCCTATTCAGACCGTTATCCTTCAAATCTTCTTTTACTTTATCCATCTTCCTCCACTTTGGCCTTTTTTGCTCACATATTCATTGTCTCTCCTCATCATATGTCCATACCTACGTTCCTGTACTTTCTTAGCCATCTCTCCCACTTTTGTTGACCTCTGATTGTCTCATTTCTTATTCTGTCCTTTTCTGTAACTCCACACATCCATTTCCACATTCTCATTTCTAACACTTCTAACTTCTCCTACACTCCCTTTACTGGCTATTTCTCAGCTCCATACATCATTTCTGGTCTTATCATCATTTTAAAAAACTTACCTTTAACCTTTGACTTCATTCTACAATCACACAATACTCGTGATACCTTCTTCCAATTATTCCATCCACCCTGCACTCTTAGGGTGACCTCTACATCTTTTCCATCTTGGGCTACCACTGATCTTAGATATGTAAATGTAACCAGTCTAACTTCTGAACCCTCAGCATCGCTAAACCTTATATATTCTGTGTTCTTCCTATTTATCGTCAATCCTCTATCTTCCAAAGCCCTTCTCCATTTTTCCAACTTCCTCCCCACTTGCTCTTTTCTGGTGCTACACAACACAATGTTATCAGCACAAAGCCTGCACCAGGGGGATTGGTCTTTTATCCTATGAGTCAATACATTTATCACCAGATCAAAGAGGTAAGGACTTCAAGACATTCTCTGTTGCAGACCTTCTCTACCTGGGATCTTGTGTGTTACCCCAGCACTGCTTTTAACCCAAGTCCTCATTCCCTCATACATATCCTTGTTAATCCTCATGTGCTTCTCTGGTACTCCTTTCTGTCTCCTGCACCTCTGGACCTCTTGATGTGATACTCTATCATAATCCTTCTCCAAATCAATAGTGCTGTTCAATTTTTGTCACTTAGATGTCCTAACACCTCCTTCCAGCCTTAATTATGACTCATTTAAAAGACTTGTACTCTACAGGTAGGTGTAGATTACCACTATTATACAGTTTTTGTGTGCAATGAATATTATTCTTAGTCACTGTTTTATATAATGTTGTAATGTTATATTCTGTACATTGTATTGAAGGTTGTGTTTTGCTGTTATTGCAGACAAACTCCTAGCAAATATGATGTCTGGCAGTTAAGTTCAATTCAATATGATTCCAGTGGCATTCAGGTTAGGTTGATTGCGGTTTCAAAATTTGTCCAGTGTGACTGAATATGGACAGGGGAGTGAATGTGTCCTGCAATGGACTGGCACCTCATCCATGGATGCTTCCTGACATGAAACTGTGTGATATAATAAATAATTCAATCAGGTGAATGTTCTACTTTTGTACTGTTTTGTTTTTATTTATCACTTAGTTAGATGCAACCTGAGCTTATCTTCTGGGAAGACTATATAAGAATATAATGAATTGAATAAACATTTATCCCCATCTTGATATCCTAATGGGCATTTTGCAGGAAGGAAATGACTGGACTGAGAATGGCGTGGCTTCCTTTCCTTTTCTAACCCTAAAATGGACATTGATACTGTCCCCGAATGCCACTGTTTGCCGTCACTGCTTCCACCCAGCACCCTATTAAAGAAACGGTTGGACATTCAGCATTCATTCACAAACATGCAAATGATGGAGACAGAAACCTTACCCTCAGGACCTCCACCTCCAGGCTGAAGGAACCATATCTCTGACCAAACGATACTTTTGCACAAAATGTCTTTGTTTTCATTAAACAGGAAACCACCACAGACTTCAACACTTCATCTTGGCATTTGCTTTTCCTTGTTTTTCTTATAATCCAAGGAAGAAAAGTTAATCAGTTCACATTATTTATAAATATGCCTGTACATAGAAAAATGCCTAACAATATGAATTAAGGACTCATGAGGCCACCTTGTCTTAAGATGTTGGAGGACAAAGTGGGCATTGCTCATTTTGCTAGGTTTCAGTGGCACACCAGGCCTGGTAAGAAAGTAGAGTTAACAGGAATGCAGACATCCAGCTGTGCCTTCCACCACCTGTAGTCCAAACTAAGGGACTGAACTGTGCTAAGTTAAAGTAGAACTTTAATTACCAGTAAACAGCCAGCCTGTATGTTATATGTTTGTTTGTCTAGTCTGTCTGCCTTTAGTCTTATATGTCAACATTTATATGCATTTATCTTATTGCTGTAATCCTTGTGTTTATTAATATGTTACTTTATATTATTCTCTTCCTTAAAACAACTTAATTTCAGTTACCGTGATATAGGTCTAAAGGGTAGGAGCCTTGCTGTATTATTTGATTAATTAGCGATATTGCCGAAGGCAAAACTGATAAGTAAATAACCAAGTTAAAATTTCTTTTTCAAATCCCAAATTATTATGGCATTCTCCTATGTGGCTGTCTTATTAATTATTAATCACCAAAAATCCTACAATGCCACACTTGACATCTGACAGTGTGATGACATCAGTGCTCTGCTTAGACATTAAATTAAATGACACATAAACAGGATATGTGACGTACTGCTGCTCTGAACAATTAAAATGGTAGACGACTGTTGGATTATAAATAAATGCCAAATTCGCACAAGGCAGGTCACGTGTGTTAAAAAACAAATTAAATACATGTGTTTTGAGAAACCACTTCGCCATTAACAAGAAGAAGCCACAAGAGAAAATCATTTTACGCCCAGCAGTCACTCTGGTTTCCTGTATTTTAGTGTCTCAATAAAAGAATTGAGCCAAAACAAAAAGAGACAGGATAATCTAAGACATGTTGGGCTTTGCTGTTTTATGTTATTTTATCAGATATTCTCTATTTGCAGCAATAAAAATCAGATTCCTTGTGCCTCTGTTAAATATTCAGGTTTATCACGTAATTATCAGGTGAAGAAACACATAGAATACAGGATTGTAATGAGACAGATTTTGCTAAAAGAGTTCAGAAGATGAGCTTCTGAAGAATTGGAGAACATAGCAGTAAATGTAGAAAAAATCTGAAAGGTATCTTTAACGTATTTATTTAACAACTTATATAATGAAAAGTAATACCTCCACATCTTCTTCAGGTGCTGCATGGAAATGTTTCAGTAAATTCTTCTTCTTCTTTCGGCTGCTCCCGTTAGGGGTTGCCACATCTTCTTCCATATCTTTCTGTCCTATGCATTTTGCTCTGTTACACCCATCACATGCATGTCCTCTCTCAGCACATCCATAAACCTTCTCTTAGGCCTTCCTCTTTTCCTCTTCCCTGGCAGCTCTATCTTTAGCATCCTTCTCCCAGTATACCCAGCATCTCTCCTCTGCACATGTCCAAACCAACGCAATCTCGCCTCTCTGACTTTGTCTCCCATTATTATTACTCAAAATGATCATTGGAGGGGAAATACCATCAACAGAACCCAGCTAGTCACATAAAGGGCAAGATAGAAACTTTATGAATAAAAAGATTTATTTACCACAAAAATATGCTGTGGCAAACATAAGCTCTAAAGACAGGGTGTAGAAGGCAATCTTAACAAAAGGAAATCCCAAAAGCAAGAGAAGTCCCAATACAAAATCCAAGAATGATTAAAAAACAGAACACGTAATTCATAAATCACAAAAAAAAACCTCAAAAGAACTCACTACACTTTGAGCACATTCAAAATGAACCGCAAGGGACTGTGGGTTGCCAAAGCCTTTATCAGGCTGAGGGCAGTCCCTTGACAGTGAAGGCCAGATGGCCCAACTTCTTGGGGAACCACCCACAAAGTACAATGTCCATAGGACAGGATATACAGATACACAGAACTATATAACCAACAAATTAAACATAAACAAAGGAATCAAAAATGAATAAAACAGTCATAAATACTGCATTTGAACCTCAGCCAAGGGCCAGCTGAAACATAACACATAGGTTTAGGTTTATTTGTCATATATAGGTTAACACAGGGTCAACATACAATGAAATGTGTATGACGAGAAAAACAAGTCACTCAGCCTAGATCCAATAAAGCTAAAAAATAATTTAAAAAAATTATCCATCCATCCATCCATCCATCCATTGTCTCCCGCTTATCCGAGGTCGGGTCGCGGGGGCAGCAGCTTGAGCAGAGATGCCCAGACTTCCCTCTCCCCGGCCACTTCTTCTAGCTCTTCCGGGAGAATCCCAAGGCGTTCCCAGGCCAGTCGAGAGACATAGTCCCTCCAGCGTGTCCTGGGTCTTCCCCGGGGCCTCCTCCCGGTTGGACGTGCCCGGAACACCTCACCAGGGAGGCGTCCAGGAGGCATCCTGATCAGATGCCCGAGCCACCTCATCTGACTCCTCTCGATGCGGAGGAGCAGCGGCTCTACTCTGAGCCCCTCCCGGATGACTGAGCTTCTCACCCTATCTTTAAGGGAAAGCCCAGACACCCTGCGGAGGAAACTCATTTCAGCCGCTTGTATTCGCGATCTCGTTCTTTTGGTCACTACCCATAGCTCATGACCATAGGTGAGGGTAGGAACATAGATCGACTGGTAAATTGAGAGCTTCGCCTTGCGGCTCAGCTCCTTTTTCACCATGACAGACCGATGCAACGCCCGCATTACTGCGGATGCCGCACCAATCCGCCTGTCGATCTCACGCTCCATTCTTCCCTCACTCGTGAACAAGACCCCGAGATACTTGAACTCCTCCACTTGGGGCAGGATCTCGCTACCAACCCTGAGAGGGCACTCCACCCTTTTCCGGCTGAGGACCATGGTCTCGGATTTGGAGGTGCTGATTCTCATCCCAGCCGCTTCACACTCGGCTGCGAACCGATCCAGAGAGAGCTGAAGATCACGGCCTGATGAAGCAAACAGGACAACATCATCTGCAAAAAGCAGTGACCCAATCCTGAGCCCACCAAACCGGACCCCCTCAACACCCTGGCTGCGCCTAGAAATTCTGTCCATAAAAGTTATGAACAGAATCGGTGACAAAGGGCAGCCCTTAAAAAAATTACAAGTTAAAAATAGACTAGCCATATAAAATAAAATGTGCATGTTTTAAAAGAAGTTATAGAGCATTATGAGTTGAATGAACAGCAAGTACAAATGACAGTTATTGCACAGAAAGTATGACTCTGTTTCTCCAATATTAGCTTCTTTACACTGGCTGCCTGTCAGTTTTCGAATTGATTTTAAAATGTTGCTGCTAGTTTTTAAATCTTTACATGGGCTTGCTCCTGCCTATTTATCTGAACTGTGTGTTTTACATCAGCAATATAGAGTGCTTAGATCTTCTGCTCAGCTGTCTCTGGTTGTCCCTTGTACCAAGTGTAAAACTAAGGGGGACAGGGCTTTTGCAGCTGCTGCTCCTCGCCTGTGGAACTTTTTACCTCATCACATAAAGGAGTCGTCTACAATTATACTGTTTAAAAGAAAATTAAAGACTCATTTCTATTCACTTGCATTCTGTGACCTTCAGTAATACTGATGGTTTCCTCTTTGTGATTATATAACATTACTTCTATTTTTTTATGTATATAACATTACTTCTATTTATTATGTATTTTATTTTATGTTCATATATTTTATTTCTATTTATGTTTTATGTTAATTTGTTTTGTTTTTCTTTTATTCTATTATTGTAAAGCACTTTGGCCACAGCATTACTATGTTGTTTTAAATGTGCTATATAAATAAATTGACATTGACATTGACATAGATAATGTTTTATAAGTACAGATGCATATTCCTTAAAGTACAGATGCATGTTCCAGTCAGTATTCAGAGTGTGTGCAGGTACAGTTTGTGTGTGAGTAGGGTAATGTAGATGTAATGTAATGTAGGTGTAATCGAAGTGTATGTAAGTGTTCAGGTGTTGCTGTTGAGGAGTCAAATGGCCAGGTGGTAAAAACTGTTCTTAAGTCTTGTAGTCCGAGCAGCCAGACTCCTGTATCGTCTGCCAGACGGTAACAAGGAGAACAGCTGGTGTGATGGATGGCTGTGGTCCTTTATGATGCTGCTTGTCTTACGCAAGTAAATGCCTTCAATGGCAGGGAGGCTCTTCCCCGTGATGTGCTCTGCTGCCTTCACCACTCTCTGTAGTGATTTCCAGCTGCTGGCAGAGCAGCTCCCATACCAGACGGCAATGCAGCCCATCAGCAGACTCTCAACCACACTCCTGTAAAAGTCTGAGGTGATGTTGGCATTCATGCCAAACTTCCTCAGCCTCCTCAGGAAGTAGAGCCGCTGGCGAGCTTTCTTAACCACAGTGTCTATGTGAAGGGTCCACGAGAGATCCTCTGTGATGTTTACTCCGAGGAATGTGAAGCTGTTAACCCTTTCATATTATTATATTTTAAAAATAACAATAATAGGGCATTGATTTCTGAACAATTACTTGAGATCTTTTGTTTGAAAGGGGAAATGAGTATAAAATACAAATATCTGTGTTATACAATACAATACAATACAACACAATACAATACAGCGCATGGATGGTACGACAATAAAGCCTCTTTTACTCCTTTTTACTTATTTTTTATCTTATACACAACATTTGAATTTGGCTCAATTGCACCTTCTCTGACATAATACTTACCTACTTACCCAGTAAGACATTATATAACAGATATTGAATTGGATGAATTTAACTCCTTTCTGATAACATCAGAAAGAAAACAATATCAGGTCATGTTATTCATTAATATACCAGTGACAATATGAAGAGAGGACTCATGATGGCATTGTGTCATTGACTTTACTCCATGTTTCACCGAGTGTGTGGTGACATCTGTTAGACATTAACATAAGTGACATATTAACAGGATATGTGACATTCTGCTGCTCTGATCAATAAGATGCCCACTAGAATATAAATGTCCAATTCACACAAGGCAGGTGTGTTCAAAACACATTGCAATTAAATGTGTTTTTAGAAACCACTTTGTCACTAACAAGAAGAAGTCACAAGAGAAAACCGTTTTAAATTGAGCAGCGACTTGAGTCTCTTGTGTATTCATTTCCCAATAAAAAAACTGAGCCATGACAAACCATGGACAAGTTGGGCTTTCTTGTTTTACGTTATTGTATCCATTTTTTTTATTTGCAGCTGTAAAATTTAGGCTCCTTGTGTTTCTGTTAAATTACCAGGTTTATCAAACAATTTAAGAAGGCACAAAGATCACAGAACTGTAATGAGACAGATTTCACTGAGACATTTTGAAGCTTAGAAGAAAGCTGCTTACCTTCAAAACAACTGGACATGAAAAAAGCACTTGAAAGGTAACTTTATGCGATTATTTAACAACTTATGCTATTCATTTTAGTGATATTTTTTAAACTGGCAAGCCAGATTCCCTCTTCTTCCCTTCTTTCATTTTGCAGCACATAATTTTCCATTTTTGCAGCTCCAGGATGACATTATTCCCATGTATCATTTGCAGTATTAAAACTGTATAATAGTGGCGTACCAAAAAGCGCAGCACACCATCATGGGGATGTGAGCAACAATCTGTGTCCCAAACCTGCCCAACCTAATAAACGACAGAAGGAGCTGCTGAAGGACCAGCACCTGCCTGGACCACCCAGATGTTCAACAGTGTTTACTGTTCGCTGTTCAAATTTCAATACAATGTCCCTTAGATGCCCCTAAAAATATTCATCAGGAGGACAGTAGAGGAAAAATAAGTAGAAGAAGCAGAGAAATAAAGGTTTTAAGAGATTTTTCCAGTTTTAATAATTTGTTTTGGCTTGTAGTTACTCAAGGAAAGTGAAGCAAAGTTGATGTCTTTACGTCACCGGGGGCAGATTCAAACTCTGCCACTTTAACAGCCATTTTTTGGGTAGTTTAAATACTGTGATAGTATTAATAGTATTCAGTTGTCAATATTACTCATCAAATTATAGAACACATTAGCTACAGTAGCTAATGATTTATAAAATCTTTAGAAGTACGACTTAGATACAGTGGATTCGGAAAGTATTCTGACCTCTCCACTTTCTGCACACTTTATTGTACTGTCGATTTAATTTTAAATGGATACATTTGCCATTTTTTTCCCATCGATCTACATTCAATAACCCATAATGACGAAGCATAAATATGTTTTCAAAAAAGTTTGCAAATTTATTAAAAATCCAAAACTGAAATCTCTCCCTCACAAACGTATTCAAACCCTTAGGTGTTGCACTCCAAATTTTACTTAGGTACATCCTGTTTACTTGAATTCTCCTTCAGAATTTGTTTCTAGAATTTGAATGAAGTTCACCTATTGAAACAATAGAAATGATTGGCTATCAGTTAGAAAGGCACATGTGTACCAGTGCATATAAGGTCCCACAATTCACACTGCATGTCAGGAAAAACACCAAGCGATGCAGTACAAGGAACTCTTTGTAGACCTCCATGATTGTGGTGAGGCATAAATCAGGACAAGCGTATAAAACCATTTCTAAAGCTTTGAAAGTTCCCAGGAGCACAGTGGCTTCAATAATCATGAAAAGGAAGAAGTTTGTAATCACCAGTATTATCCCTGGAGTTGGGTATCCAGCCAAACTGAGTAACCAAGCAAGAAGGGCCTTGGTCAGGAAGATGACTAAGAACCCAATGGTCATCCTAACAGAGCTTCAGATGTCTTCTGCTGAGATGGAAGAACTTGTTTGAAGGACAGCCATCTCAGAGGCACTCCATCAATCACGCATTTATGGCAGAGTGGCTAGACAGATGTCACTCTTGGCTTATGGCATTTTAAAGGACTCTGAGACATTATCTGGTCTGAAGAGACAAAAATGTATCTCTTTGGGCAGAATTCCAAGCCCTATGTCTAGTGAAGACCAGGAACTACTCCATACCTGCATAATGTCATCCCTACAGTGAAGTATGGTGGTGGCACATCACGCTCCTGGGCATGCAGGAATAGGGAGACTGGTCAGAGTTGATGGAGGATGAATGCAGCTGAATACAGAGAGATCATCGAAGAAAACTTTCTTTTATTTAGCAAAAACTCTTACAACGGGGTAAGCAAAATTTACATAACAAGCTAAATAGGCTTAAATACAAATTTCATGCTAAATTGATAAATCTTACAAGATTTAATGCCTAGGTATAAATACTCAGATTTCATATTTTACAGTGATACTTCTATGGGAGATTTCGGTTTTTGATTGTTAATAAATTTGCAAACCTTTTTAAAAACATGTTCATTTTGTCATATGGGTTACTGAGCTTAGATTGCTTGACAAAAATAGCAAATATATATCCATTTGCTGCGGTAGATTGGCGCCTTTCTGAATTTACTGTAGTACTTCTTTCCTTGAAGTTATGTATATAAATATTTTTTTTAATTTTATTGATTTTATTGAAATCACACAGCATTCCATACAAATAGATCAATTTTACAAAAATAGAATTCAAAACAAATCAACCCCCACCCCTGGGAAAGAGAGAATGGGCAGCAGGATAAAATTTAAAGCTAGTAAAAATAAGTAAATAAATGAATTAATAATTGAATAAAGATAAATTGAGAAAAAAAAGAAATGGGGAGAGAATCTGCTTCCTCAGTGCTTTAAAAGCTTATTTTAAAATGTTATTGATTAGATCCTGCCAGGTTTTGAAAAATTTCTGCACAGATCCTCTAAGCGAGAATTTGATTTTTTTCCAATTTCAAATAAAATAAAACATCAGTTACCCACTGAGGCAAATTTGGATTCTTCCAGTTTAGCAAGATAAGTGTGTGTGCCAATAATGTAGTAAAGTCAATCACAGTTTGTTTGTCTTTCTCCACTTTAAACCCATCTAGGAGTACACCAAACACAGCTGTTAGTGGATTAGGAGGGATTGTGACCCCAAGGCTGTCTGAAAGGCATTTAAAAATTTTGGTCCAGAATGATGTTAATTTGGTGCAGGCCCAAACAATGTGACCCAGTGAGGCTGGAACTTGATTGCAGCGTTCGCAGGTTGGACCTTGCCCTGGAAACATTTTGGACAGTTTTAAACGAGACAGATGTACTCGATATATAATTTTGAGTTGAATAATTGAATAATTGCTTTGCGCATATGCAGCTCGAGTGAATTCTCTGCATTGCTACCTTCCACTCCTTTTCTGAGATGTTGAGTGAGAGATCCTTTTCCCACTGTAAGAAGTAAGGTCTTTCCAGTGAATTCTCAAGCATACAATATTAGATTGGACACCTTCCCTTTTATCATTGCAGATCAGTTTAAATACCAAGGGGTAAACATCACAAGTAAACATAAAGCTCTTTATCAACAAACTTTCGCCATCTGTATGAAAAAAATTAAGCAAGACTTGCATAGATGGTCAACCCTTCATCTCACTTTAGCTGGAAGAATTAACATTGTTAAGATGAATATCCTCCCTAAGCTTCTCTTCTTATTTCAAAACATTCCAAAAAACATCAATAAATCAACCATAACCTCATTTATTTGGAATTGAAAACATCCATGTATCCAAAGAGCGACCCTACAAAGACCTCAGGTAGAAGCCACTGGAATCATAGCGAAAAAGCCATTTTAAAAAGATGGGTTTTAAGTTTACATTTGAAGGTTGAAAATGATTCGATATTTCTAAGCTCAGTAGGTAGTGAGTTCCAGAGCTTGGGACGAGGTTATGACGAGGTTATGAATGGCCTTAAATGTTAACAGCAGAATTTTAAAATCAATTCGAAACTTAATCAGGAGCCAATGTAGCTACTGCAAGACTGGAGTAATATGGTGAATAGACGGGGTTGAGTAATGATGTGAGCAGCAGAATTCTGGACTAGCTGAAGCTTATGGAGAGATTTATTAGAGAGACCAAAGAGGAGAGAACTGCAGTAGTCCACATGAGAAGTAACAAGACTGTGAACAACGATGGCAGTGGTATGAGGAGTAAGGGAGTGGTGGATACAATTAATATTACGTAGGTGGAAGTAAGCAGACTGGGTGATGTTATTAATGTGAGATTGGAAAGATAGAGTACTGTTGAGGATGACACTCAGACTCTTGACCTGAGGTAAAGGGGAAACAAAGGAGTTATCAATAGTAAGAGAAAGATTATTGGCTTTGGATAATGATGATCTTGTACCAATGAGGAGAACCTCAGTTTTGTCACTATTTAATTTAAGAAAGTTTGAAGAAAACCAGGATTTAATTTCAGCAATACAGTCAATAAGCGAAGATGGTGGAAAAGAAGAGGTGGGTTTACTAGCAAGTTAGAGCTGGGAGTCATCAGCATAACAGTGAAAATTAATGGGTATATTTACAAAAGATATTTCCAAGGGGAAGAAGGTAAATAATAAATAGAAGTGGCCCAAGGACAGAGCCCACCTGAAGTAACAGCGGTGGGTTGGGATGTGAAAGTTTTAAGCTGAATGAACTGAGTGTGGCCTGAGAGGTAGGATCTGAACCAATCAAGTGGAGTGTGGGTAATTCCAATCAAACATAATCTATTTTTTTATTATTATTTTATTGATTTTATTAAAATCACACAACATTCCATACAAATAAATCAATTTTTAAAAACATAAGATCGAAAACAAATCTATTAAGGAGAGTGGTATGACAAATAGTATCAAAGGCCACACTCAGATCAAGGAGGATGAGAATAGTAATTAAACCGGAGTCAGCAGCCATAAGGAGGTCATTGGTAATTTTAAGATCACTTCAAGAGATTCCCACAAAATCAACAAACTAATAAAAAAGGCAGACTCAGTTATGGGATGCACCCTGGATCACCTGGGGCCTCATGTATAAACGGTGCGCACACACAGAAATGTTGCGTACGAATGTTTCCACGCTCAAATCGCGATGTATAAAACCTAAACTTGGCGTAAAGCCACGCACATTTCCATGGTACCTCATACCCTGGCATACGCAATTTCTATGCTCGGTTTTGCAGACTGGCGGCACCCAGCATCAAAGCAGTGCTACTGTTCCTGTGTAGTTACTTTTTCTTTCTTAGACCCACATTCCTGACGCAACTTTATAAATACACTGAAATTAACTGCATATTGTTTATTAGTGTAATGCATCTGGTTGTAATTAACCTGTAGCAATATAATGGTCCAGGGAATAGCCATAATATTCCAAATAACTGCTTTAGCGTTGTAACTCTCACTGCATCTTCTTCTTCTTTCAGCTGCTCCCGTTAAGGTTTGCCATAGCAGATCATCTTTTTCCATATTACTCTCACTGTACCACTCGGAGTATTTATATCACTGTATCTGAGTGGGGAATCACAGCAGCAGCTGATCAGAAAGAGAATTATCGGTATACAGTTTCAAGCACACACTACCTCAGGCACGGCAAAACACGTCAAAGTCTTTCCTGTACGGACTTCGCGTTTCATAAACAGTTTCATCCCAAGAACTATAAATGCACTCAATCAGTCCATCAAGTGCTCCTTGTAGAACTGTTTGTACTTATAAGTACAATTACCCCACTGTAAACTTGCACTACAGTTATAATATTGCACAACCTGCGCCACTTTATAAAGCGCGTATGATGATTATCATTTTTAAGATGAAATGCAGCAAAATATGTTGCTTATAGTATACAGATACAACTTTAACTTAATTTAAATAATCTGTATTGTTAATAATTAAACATGTGAGGACATGGTGCCGCAGCGCTAGCTAGTTCACGGATAGCTCCTGCCTTGCACTGTATTATTGCTGGTGCTGACGCGACACTGGAAGGATAGACGGATAGAATAATTAAACATGTACTACGAAGATATTTCAATGTTCTTTAAAAGTTTTGAAGAATCGGCGTTCTAAGCTTACAGATGGCTTAACGTCTATTACAGAGCTGATTGTGTGGCGATTGGGTATTTGGAGAAAGAAAAGGAAGGACAGGAATTGGAGGTTAGTACGTTTGAAAGAGACAGTACTTGTGTAATAAATTATTTCATCGAAGGTCGCACATGGCGCAGCAAGCCTCTTGCGTGAGATATGAACAATCACTGTGCCACCATGTTTCCATGTTTAATAACATGCTTTCATTCCTATCATCATGAAAAAGATATCACGTATACATCTCAGTATTTTAATTATTCAGAGAGCTGTAATATCACGAATGCAATGGATTCTGTGTCCTGTCGGAGAAAGAGAAAGAACGGAAGCACGTAGTGATTCACACACATAGAGCACATAAAAGATCAAACACAGAACAAAGCATTTAACGTGCTACTTGAGAAATTAGTAAAATAAACGATTTTAAGATGAAGTTTATGATGTTCTACTTTAATGACAAAATAAACTACGTGATTAAAGTGGAAATTTCGAGGTTAAAGTTGACATTTTGTGCTTTTTTCCCACTGTGTGCCTTTTTTTTTTTCTATGTACCCTAATAAGCTTTCATATGACACTCAGAGGGTCCGCTACGAGTCGCCTTTTCACGCAGACTTTGATATGTGACTTCTTTTATATTTCGGGCACTGTGCGACTTTGTGAACTTGAGCTTTCCAGTTTCTCCAACACTATGTCACTCAATCAACTTTCTTTTTTTGATTATACCACTGTTTAAACCAACAAATAGTACGTATTTCCTTTGCCTCCACTTGGTATTCGCTGAAATTCTTATATTTTCCCCCGTGCTTTTCCCATTGTCTTTTCACAGAAGGCTATTTATATCGATTTGCATATTCAAAGAGGCGTAATTCTGGGAGGAGTTGGGGCGGGACAGAAGGCGCGTGCACATGCGTTACTTTTCACGCTGATCGGGATTTATGTAGTGGAAGAACGTGAAAGTTTGTGTGCGCACAGATTCCTGCATCTGGATTTTTCTGTGTGTACGCACATTCCCGCTTTTGTGTTTACGCCATGTTATAGTGTGAGTTCTACGCACGGCGTTATACATGAGGCACCTGGAGATAGTAAAAGTGGGGAGAATGAAGACAAAACCTAGTGCCATTAAGAACAATGCTGAACATCCCTTCTGTCATACTAGCATTGAAGACTGTTAGGCAATTAATTATTTAGTAATTAAATGAATAATAATGTGGACATATTTTTAATAGATATATTTCTTGATAGCCTATACATGATATACAGAAGGGATTGATGTCAAGTGTCTGTTAATGTGAGAGCAAATCTCATTTAAATAAAAAGTTAATTGTGTTCCTAAAAGTTGATCCTGTGCAGGCACTACAGGCACAACAACGACTCGCTAAGAAGACAAGAAAAAGTACCAAAAAAAACCCTTGTAGGGAAAAAATTGTAAGAAATCTTAGGAAAGATAATTCAAAGTGAGACCCCTTTACTGGTAGGTTGGACATGCAATGAGTGTCAAAAAAATTCACAAAGCAACACAAGTAATCCTATTCACAGACCTACATGGCCAATCTTTTATTGCCACCTCAGAATTACAGTACAATAATACAAAAAATAGGGCAAAATACATGAGTAGATTATACCACTAACTAAATACAGAAATATCATACATGAGGATACAGATTTGTTCAAATACATCAAAAACAAAGTAGAGTCTAATTAACATAAATGAAAAACAACAACATCTGTCCACCAGTTTATTGTAACGTGGTAGTAAATCTTGAAGAGACAACAAGCTGGAGGAAGTTTAAATCATAAACCATTTATTCTCTTCGAAGAGGGAGCACTCCTATTACAAGACGCTGTAACCAGACGCACACAGCATTCTGTAATAGGATGCACACCTTTTCTGCTAGATTAGGTAATTTTTATACACAAGTAAAAGGTACAGAATTAGATTACTTATATCATAAAAAGTTTATCATCATCATTGGCTGCTTCCAGACACAGCGGAAAATGAACCATAAGTAAACACGGTCAGCAAAAACACATAGATCATTAATGTCCAGCATCGCGTGTTTGATTTGCCAATTTCAGCTCCTCTCTTTATTACCACAGAAGCTGATGGCAGCTGCGTTTCTCATCTAGTAAATAAACAGATAGTTTCCTGCTGACAGCTTAATATAATCTACTTAGTTAACTGAAAACGCTTTTACATTACATAGTCAACTTTGCTAAATGTGCTTAATTACTTTAAGATATAAAATCCAGACTTCACAACAATTAAAAAATATCATAACAAAGACAAATTAATTACCACAAGAACCACAGCCAGATTGCAAAAAAGGAGTCAGACAAGCCAGACACATTCAGAGTCCTGGAGACCTCAGCCAACAAGCCACTCCCTATCTATTGGCCATTCTACAGCTGAGTCAATACTGGGCCAGCCAATCAGATGAAAGGACCCTTCTACCTGATGATTCCATTACTCCTTTATTTGAAATGACTTTTCCATAGGCAGGTAAAACACTTGGCAGTAGAGCAGTGGCAGCAAGTGCCACATGTGAGTATCGAGAAGAGAAACAGAATAGGGGAATGTCATATTTATTTATTATTTATATTTTAGTACTAATGATTAATTACAGAGAATGCAGTATGCACAGCTAATCAGCAGTTCTAGACAGGGTGTGCTAAATTGAAGTTGTGAGTCTTCAGCCCGATTTAAAAACTTGAGATTGAAAGGGCATCTATTATAGTAGCAGGCAGACCATTCCACATCTTCTGGGCACTGTAACTACAAGCTCAACATCATCCTGTTACTTAGTTAATTCCTAGAATCTTAAGAAGGCTGGCATTGAGGTTGTGGGAGTAAGTGCTGATACCTGCCACACAACAAACCCCCTGATTGGGACCTAAGTGGAGCAGGTGACACCTCAGGACCACACTGGAACAGTGTGAGGTTTTTTTTATGGTGGCTGGAGTGGCATCTTCAGATCTTATTTGTTCACTCTGTCTTGTAAATAATGATACGTTCAGATAAGTAAGCAGAGCCTTGGCTGTGTAAGGCTTTATATGTTAAAAGGAGGATTTTGTAATCTGCCCTAAACTTAACCGGGAGCCAGTGTAAGGACGTAAGGACTACAGGTATATTGTTCATGTTTTCTGGTCCTTGTAATAATTCTTGAAGCAAAATTTTGAATTAACTGAAAGCTATATATCTATACTAATAAAAGGCAAAGCCCTCACTGACTCACTGACTGACTGACTGACTGACTGACTGACTGACTCACTCATCACTAATTCTCCAACTTCCCGTGTAGGTAGAAGTCTGAAATTTGGCAGGCTCATTCCTTACAGCTTACTTACAAAAGTTAGGCAGATTTTATTTCGAAATTCTACGCGTAATGGTCATAACTGGAACCTGTTTGACTGACTCATTCATCACTAATTCTCCAACTTCCCGTGTAGGTAGAAGGCTGAAATTTGGCAGGCTCATTCCTTACAGCTTACTTACAAAAGTTAGGCAGGTTTCATTTCGAAATTCTACGTGTAATGGTCATAACTGCAACCTGTTTTTTGTCCATATACTCTAATGGAGGAGGCGGAGTCACGTATCGCATCATCACGTATTACGCCTCCTATGTAATCACGTGAACTGAAAACGAGGAAGAGATTTACAGCACAAGTCAAACGCGGGAACGAAGGTAAATGACGTTAATTGTTGACTGTCTTTTAATACTGTGTACTTGTTGAGTGTCTTTTAATACTGTGTAAGCATACATATTAACACATGTGCAATTAAACGTGTGCATTTACGGGGTGATTTCTCAGGCTTAAAAGCTCACCTTTTATCAAACGCGGGAACAAAGGTAACTGACGTTGTTCACTGTCTTTTAATACTGTGTAACCATACATATTAACACATGTGCAATTAAACGTGTGCATTTACGGGGTGATTTCTCAGGCTTAAAAGCTCGCCTTTTATTAAAAAGGTAAATGCAAACTCTTTTCATTCTGACGGGCACAAACCACGTTAGATTTCAGCTGTTAAACGCGCAAAAATGTCAGTACACCAGATAAATAAGCGCAACATATTATCAGTTGTATTGTAAGCTTACAATACATATAGAAATGTGTTAATCGTTAACTAATA